>NC_065588.1:10835974-11160500 GCF_024542745.1 Macaca thibetana thibetana
CACAGAAACTGTGCAAATCTTATTTCCTCTAAGCCCAATTTAAGTCCTGCTCACTTCTGAGCCTTTTAGGCCATAGTAACTCTTGCTCTTCTTTCTGAGGCTCATATCACTGGCATATATGAATTATTTTAATGTCTTAATCGTATTACTAAGAGCACTCGAATTCCCAACACATACATGATTAATGCTTATTTCTGGATCTATTGTGGGCATCCCTGCTTTCTTTTCCCCTTTCTATCATATTTCCATCTTTCCAAACAATCAGAAAAAAAAATCCATGGCCTATTTTAGATAGTGGCAGATTATTGTGTTTTGTTTCTACAGGTGTTTACTTGTGGCAATCTGTTTCCTCGTGCATGTGTGTGCATGCTAAGTACGTGTGTGTGTTTAATTCCCTTATAACCTTCTGCTGTGAGGATTTTATCTATAAGTATTCCTTGGGATCTGTGTGCAAGTTGCTTTCCTCTACAGGAAAGGTTTTCCTTTGCTTCTTACATGCAAACTGAAGGTATCACTTTAAAACAAAATTTCAGGTTGAAGTTTTGGGGACTAAATGTTGCAAACATGTTTGAAGCCTGGCTTATGGTTATGAATTCTTAATGGCAATTATTTTCCCTCTCTCCTCTCATTTCCAAGGTTGAAACCTTTAATACATTTGTTGTTCCCTTTTTGTTGGCTTGTTTGTTTGCTTGTAGCTCTCCATCACAATCAGGGTGTAGTTTTATTGTATCCCAGGTGCATGTGTGCTGGAGGAGTTTCTATGAATTAGTCTCCAATTTGACTGTTTTTTCATTAGTCCAACTTGAGTGTGGGCTTTGTGGCTGTCCTTTGTCCACACTGGCTACACCAATGAAAGCTCAGATTATCCTTGATTTACATATACCCTCAGGACAGGACCAAATTTTAGGCTTTACTTACTTCCCTGGATTTTTGCTTTGTCTTTATTTTTGTTAAATCTATGAACATTTCCTTTTATTTTTACCAGATCAGTCATGCATTTAGCCATATTTTTTCATGTTACAGCTAGAATCCTAAATTCTTTGAGTTGAGATACTTGTCCTTGAAGTACACAGTGATCACCCATTGAAAGTTTTAGACCAATTTTAGGATGAGTTTGTAAATTTCATGGAACAATTCTGTTAGGATTTTAGATTGCAATTTCACTAAATTTGGAGAATTCCAGGAGAATTAATATCTTCACAATACTATTCCTTCTCATTCTTGAAAATAACTTATGATTCCACTTATTTATGTCATTATGTTCTTCAGTAATGTTTATGTTTTTTCCTTTGAAGATCTTACGCTGCAGTTTTGTAAACAGGGTTTTTTTAACTTCCATTTTTTTATTTGTCACTGTTGTATAACTAGCTAATACTTACATAGTACTTACTATGTGGCAGAAATCATTTTAAATTCCTCAGTAATCTTTTACCTGATGAACTTGTTTATTGATTTAAATAGTCTGTCATTTGGTTTCTCTTGAATTTTCAATGAAGGCAACTATATTATCACTAGTCATTGACTCCTTTCTCATTTTCTTTTCAGTACCTGTGCTTTTTACATAATTATTAATTCATTTTTTATTATTATTTGTCTATTTGGTGTCTCTCTTTAATGAGATTGTTCTGCACTGTGTGGGTTGTCACTCTTGATTGCAGTTTTATATTTTCATTTGAGAATTCCTCTTCCTCTGCTTACAGTGTTCAAGTGGAGACGGTTAGAATCTGAAGGATAGAAATCTGACAGGATTGAATTGAGGAAGAAAATCTGGGCCCAAAGATAGAAATCAGATAAGATGGCTATGGATGAGATTTGTTCTGTACATATATATGCAAACACACACATGCATATATATATAAAAAAGTATTGTCAAACCATTTGCAGTGGTAGCTCAACCTGACGGTTCAGAGTTTCCAGACAATACAAAATGTGTTGGGAAAATAGTGTTGAAAGACAGATACTTCCATCTCTCATGGAGCTTATATCAGAAGAGGAGTCAAATGTTGAAAAAAAAGATTATACTACAACAAAGTCATAATCATTGTACTAAGGACATTAAAGCAATAGATCATTTGGCAATGCGCTGCTCAAAAGAATCAAGTTTAATTCCTCTTCCCCTGCCTACAATGTTCTAGTGGAGATGGCTGGAATCTATTACTGCAAGACCTTCCAGTGCAGGAATGAAGAATTTTCTATTCCTTTTGGGTGTTGCCAAACACCTGGAACACTGTGCTACTTCTGTGACCCAGTTATTCATACTAATGTCTCCGGTCTAGAAGCAAATGCTACACTGTTCACTGCATGACTGTCTCTCTGTCTCTCTCTCTCTCTCTGTGTGTAAATGCTTATGTTTGCGTGGGGATGTGGAAACGGGGCCAACCTGCCTGACTGTTTCACATTCCATCTCTAAGCAGTCATCCGAAGGATGATTGTCCTTGGCTCCAGACTCCTCTTTATTTTCATTAATTGCAAGTTAGCAGAGTCTGCAGAATTCATCTCACTCGTATCAGCCATCTTATCTGATTTCTAATTTCTATTTTTGCGCCCAGATTTTCTTCCTCAATTTGATCCTGTCAGATTTCTATCTTTTAGATACATATACATATATTTGGTTTTCTAGTGACATTTCCTTCTTTTGTTCCAACAGGGTTAAGACTTTGTTCTTTATTTTAAAATTCATTCTCAAAGATTAGTTGTGAGGTGAAATTTGTTGCATTTGTCCATCCTGCTTCATTGATGTAATTGTTACTAATACCTACTTATTAATTGTTTTCCTTATTCTTAGCTATCTTTTATTGGCTAAACTGCTAGCACAACAACCAATAATAGAAGAAGTAATAAAATAATATTTGTATTCATCAACCTCTGATCAATGCATAGGTCAGAGAAACAGTGACGTGAAAAAAATGAATAATGATCATAGGCTATTATATATTAACTGAAATCACTTTGCATTTCTCCAAAACGTTCATAAATCATATCACAAAATTCTCCCCACAAGCCTGGGACAATTGGTGTAATTTCAAGTAGAGAACAACAGATCCAAAGAGTAATTGAGATTCACACTATTAGAATGTAACAGAATGTCTCAATGCTCAGGGTAGCATGGCTGTTAAAAGCACAAGATGTGCAGCCAGATAGTCTGGGTTCAAATTTCATTCCAATTACCAACTAACTTGTGTTACCACTGCAAATTATTTAATTTCCCCCTCTCATAGTTTCTCATCTACAAAGTGTTATTAATTAGTACTTCCCTTAAAATATTATAGTAAAGATTAAATTGAAAGAGCTTAGAACCGTTTCAATGATATAATATGGTGGTCAGGCACAAAGGCTCATAGCTGTAATCCAGCACTTTGGGAGGCCTAGGCGGGCAGATCACTTGAGGTCAGGAGTTTGAGACCAGCCTGGCTAACATAGTTAAACTCCATCTCTACTAAAAATACAAAAACTAGCCCGGTGTGGTGGTTGACTTGAACTCCTGGAATCAAGTTATCCACCCACCTAGGCCTCCCAAAGTGCTAGTTATAGGTGTGAGCCAGCATGCCTGGCCACATATATGATTTGTATTAGTCCGTTTTCTCGCTACTGATAAAGACATACCCAAAACTGGGTAATACAGGAAAAAGAGTTTCATGCACTTGCAGTTCCACATGGCTCACAATCATGGCAGAAGGTATGGAGTACTGTGTCACACCTTACATGGACGGTGGCAGGCAAAAAGAGCTTGTGCAGGGAAACTCCCCTTTTAAAACCCTCAGATCTCATGAGACTTATTCACTATCATGAGAACAGCATGTGAAAGACATGCCCCATGATTCAATTACCTTCCACCAGGTTCTCACAGCATGTGGGAATTCAAGATAAGATTTGGGTGGGGACACAGCCAAACCATATCATTCCGCCCCAGCCCCTCCCAAATCTCATGCTCTCACATTTCAAAACCAATCACGTTTTCCTAAAAGTCCCCTGAAGTCTTAACTAATTTCAGCATTGACTCAAAAGTCCACAGTTCAAAGTCACATCTGAGACAAGGCAAGTCCCTTCCACCTATGAGCCTGTAAAATCAAAAGCTAGTTAGTTACTTCCTAGATACAATGGAGGTACAGCCATTGGGTAAATATAGCCATTCCAAATGGGAGAAATTGGCCAAACAAAGGGGGTACAGGCCCCATGCAAGTCTGAAATCCAGAGGGGCAGTCAAATCTTACAGCTCCAAAATGATCTCCTTTGACTCCATGTCTCACATCCAGGTCATGTTGATGCAAGAGGTGGGCTCCCATCACCTTGAGCAGCTCTGTCCCTGTGACTTTGCAGGGTATAGCCCCAGTCCTGGCTGTTTTATGGGCTGGTGTTGTCTGCGACTTTTCCAGGCACATGGAGCAAACTATCAGTAGATCTACCATTCTGGGGTCTGGAGGATGGTGGCCCTATTCTCACAGCTCCACTAGGTGGTGTCCCAGTAGGGATCCTTTGTGGGGGCTCTGACCCCACATTTCCCTTCCACACTGCCCTAGCAGAAGTTCTCCAAGAGGGCCCAGACCCTACAGCTAACTTTTGCCTGGACATCCAGGAGTTTCCATACATCCTCTGAAATCTAGGTGGAGGTTCTCAAACCTTAATTCTGGATTTCTGTGCACCTGCAGGCTCAATACCACGTGGAAGCTGCCAAGGCTTGGGGTTCCACCCTCTGAAACAACAACCTGAGCTGTACCTTGGCCCCTTTTAGTCATGGCTAGAGTAGCTGGGATGCAGGGCACCAAGTCCCTAGATTTCACACAGCAGAGGGACCCTGGGCCCGGCCCAGGAAACCAGTTTTTCTTCCTGAACCTCCTGGCCTGTGATCAGAAGGGCTGCTGCAAAGGTCTCTGATATGCCCTGGAGACATTTTCCCTGTTGTCTTGGTGATTAACATTCAGCTCTTCATTGCTTTGCAAATTTATGTAGCTGGCTTGAATTTCTTCTCAACAAATGGGTTTTTCTTTTTTATCACATTGTCAAGCTGCACATTTTCCAAACGTTTATGCTCTGTTTCCTTTTTAAACTGAATGCCATTAACAGCACCCAAGTCACCTCTGGAATGCTTTGCTGCTTAGAAATTTCTTCTGCCACATACCCTAAATCATCCCTCTCAAGTTCAAAGTTCCACAAATCTGTAGGGCAGGAGCAAAATGCTGCCAATCTCTTTGCTAAAACATTACGAGAGTTCAGTTTTTTTTTTGCTCCAGTTCCTGACAAGTTTCTCATCTCCATCTGAGACCATCTTAGCCTGGATTTCATTGTCCATATCATTATCAGCATTTTGGTCAAAGCCATTTAACAAGTCTCTAGTGAGTTCCAAACTTTCCCGCATCTTCCTGTCTTTTTCTGAGCCCTCCAAACTGTTCCAACTGCTGGCTGTTACCCACTTCCAAAGCCACTTCCACATATTTGGGTATTTTTTCAGCAGCACCCCACTCCTGGTACAAATTTACTGTATTTGTTCGTTTTCATGCTGCTGATAAAGACATACCCGAGACTGGGTAATTAATACAGGAAAAAGGGTTTAGTAGACTTACAGTTCCACGTGCCTGGGGAGGTCTCACAATCATGCAGAAGGCAAGGAGGAGCAAGTCATGTCTTACATGGATGGTGGCAGGCAAAAAGAGTTTGTTTAGGGAAACTCCTCTTTTTAAAATCATCAGATCTCATGAGACTTATTAACTATCATGAGAACAGCATGGGAAAGACCTGCCCCCATGATGCAGTTACCTTCCACTGGGTCCCTCCCTCAACATGTGGGAATTCAAGATGAGATTTAGGTGGAGACACAGCCAAACCATACCATGATTGAAACAGTTCTAAGCTTTTTCAGTGTAATATTTACTACATTTTGAGGGCAGTACTATAATTAACAACATTTTGTAGATGAGAAACTAAGAGATGGGGAGATTAAATAATTGCAGTGGTAACACAAGTTAGAATAAAATTTGAACCCAGACGGATTACTAGACTAGTAGCCTAGTAATCCCAGCTACTTGAAAGGCTGAGGCAGGAGAATCACTTTAATCTGGGAGGTGGAGGTTGTAGTGCCAAGATTGCACCCCTGCACTACATCCTGGGTGATAGAGCAAGACTGTCTCAAAAAATAAAATTATTTAAAAAAATCATATAACATGCACTCAATAATTGTAGTAGTTGTTATTATTATTGCTATAATTTTGTCCAGCAGCTTTTACTGTATTATATTATTGTATGTATAGGGGTAAAACCCCACCCCCGATATTTAACTGTGAGTTCTTTTCTATTTCCCTAAGCATCTCGGCTGGTTTGAGAAATAAAGGGAGAGTACAAAAGAGAGAAATTTTAAAGCTGGGTTTAGAATTTGGAGGAGACATCACATGTCGGCAGGTTCTGTGATGCTCCCCGAGCTGTAAAACCAGCTAGTTTTTATTAATGATTTTCAAAAGTGGAGGGAGTGCATGAACAGGGTGTGGGTCACAGAGATCACATACTTCACAAGGCAATAAAATATCACAAAGCAAGTGGAGGCAGGGTGAGATCACAGGACCACAGGATGGGGTGAAATTAAAATTGCTAATGAAGTTTTGGGCATGCATTGTCATTGATAACATCTTATCAGGAGACAGGGGTTGAGAGCAGACAACCTGTCTGACCAAAATTTATTAGGCGGGAATTTCCTCCTCCTAATAAGCCTGGGAGTGCTACAGGAGACCGGGGCTTATTTCATCCCTTCGGCTTCGACCGTAAAAGGTGGCCGCCTCTAGGGGGCCATCTATAGACCTACCTTCAGGGTGCATTCTCATTCTCAGGGATGTTCCTTGCTGAGAAAAAGAATTCAGCGATATTTCTCCTATTTGCCTTTGAAAGGGGAGAAATATGGCTCTGTTCCATCCAGCTCACTGGCAGTCAGACTCCAAGTCTTATCTCCCTTGTTCCCTGAAGATTGCTGTTATCCTGTTCTTTTTTCAAGATGCCCAGATTTCATATTTTTCAAACACACATGCTCTACAAACAATTTGTGCAGTTAATGCAATCATCATAGCGTCCAGAGGTGACATCCTCCTCAGCTTATGAAGATGACGGCATTAAGAGATTAAAATAAAGACAGGCATAGGAAATCACAAGGGTATTGATTGGGGAAATGATAAGTGTCCATGAAATCTTCACAATTTATGTTCAGAGATTGCAGTAAAGACAGGCGTAAGAAATTATAAAAGTATTAATTTGGGGAACTAATAAACATCCATGAAATCTTCACAATTTATGTTCTTCTGCCGTGGCTTCAGCCGGTCCCTCCGTTTGGGGTCCCTGACTTTCTGCAACAGTATGTAAGACATTTTACGTAAAATGTAAATTTTCACAGTCCTTTTGAATTTAGGGATAAGCCCAGAAAAAAAGAAAAGAATTCTAACAGTGCAAATATACACAAACACACACATGCACACATATATAAAAGTATTGTCAATCCATTTGCAGTGGTAGCTTAACCTGGTGCTACGGAGGTTCTAGACAACAAAATGTATCAGGAAAATAGTGTTGAAAATGACAGATACTCCTGTCTCTCATGGAGCTTACATCAGAAGAGGAGTCAAATGTTAAAAAAATGATTACACTGAAACAAAGTCATTATAATTGTATTAAAGGCATTAAAGCAATAAATCATTTGGCAATGTACTGCTTAAAAGTATCAAGTTCAATCATGATGACTGCAATTTTATCTCCTGGAAGATATACCTGGAAAATATGGTAGTTGCTTTTTAAATTGTTAAAAAAAATGTGGTAGCAGAATATTTACAGCTCTTATTAGAAGAATTGGAAACTTAGCACTTTTTTATTTCCATTTTTACTCTACAGTTGAGAAAAACAAAGAATCTAACAGGCAGGATAATTCAGGACTTTGGAGACATGTATTCCATTGCGAAGAAAATGACAGATGTTCTATTGTTATTGTTGTTAGAAGATTCTGGAAGTGGGGAGATGGCTAAAACAGTAAACATGCATTAGTAGGTTCATGGATTTTAATTAGTATGTTAGGAAGGCAAAAATAAAAACTTTCTATGTATTTATCGGAGATTAATATACACAAGAATTCTTCCATTACTTGTGTCATTAATCTATATTTAACTCAAAGTTGAGTTAATAAAAACAGCTTCAGGGGTTTCTTTATTAATGTTATTATTATTATTATTATTTGATACAGAGTCTTGCTCTGTCACCCAGGCTGGAGTGCAGTGGCACGATCTCGGTTCAATGCAAGCTCCGACTCCTGGGTTCACGCCATTCTCCTGCATCAGCCTCCTGAGTAGCTGGGATTACAGGCACCTGCCACCATGCCTGACTAACTTTTTTGTATTTTTAGTAGAGGCGGGGTTTCACCGTGTTAGCCAGGATAGTCTGGATCTCCTGACCTCATGATCTGCCCGCCTCGGCCTCCCAAAGTGTGGGGTGTCTAACACTTAACATTATATAAGATTATCCAATATATTCTGATTGCCTACTACGTCCTAAGCACTATTCTAGGTATTTGGGGTGTATTAGTGAGCAAAATAGATAAAGATCTTTAACCTGAATGCACCTCAAGTAAGTCAATAGAAAATACCCACTGTGTTCCATGAACCCTGTCTTTGTGGAGAGAGAAATGGGAGAGGAGTAGAACCCTGCTTCTGAGGATGGAACTGAGGGCAAACTAAAGGTAGCCAAGCTGCAGTCAAAGAAAGGGACAGCTGTCATGACATGCTCCTCAGGCTTGTTCCAATGATGTTTGCTCACCTGAGGTATCTTCACTGTTTACCCCTTAACAAGCGTCTACACTTGTAGGCGCACTTGCCACTAGGTATGCTGTTCAAGCAACGTCATGAACTATCCCCTGCATCTCAGGTCATCTCTGTTTCTAGGCAGAATATTCAGGGCATGAGGAGAAGCCAGATTACAATGGATTGAGAAGTGAATAATTGCTAAAGAAGTATTCTTAGATGACAGAGTGAGATTTCAGTGGCATTAAAACAGTCATTCAGGATCCTGCTACTCAGATTTTTGCCACACAATTCCTGTTGTAGGAGCTTATATGAAAATAATAGTGGAAAAAAGAAAAGCACACTTCTGTTGAGTTGCATCTAACATAAATTTAAGAACCAAAGTTAGGACACCAGGGGAAAAATTGTGGATTGACGGAATTACCCTTGATGATCCCATAATTGCCCAAGTTCAAGTACTTGGTACCTGTTTTGTTTTTACAACTATATATCAGTTCCTGTAACCTTTCGTTAGTTAATGTCTTTTATGCAATTAATTAATTCTCCAATTGCTTCCTCAAGAATATTAGCAAATCCATCACTGCTTACATGTCTGTTCATATGAACCATTCATTCCTTTTCTTCTTTTTTTCTTTCTGACTGTATCTCAAAAAAAATCTTTTGAATCAATTCTTTATTTTATTTTATTTTATTTTTTTTGAGACGGAGTCTCGCTCTGTCGCCCAGGCTGGAGTGCAGTGGCCGGATCTCAGCTCACTGCAAGCTCCGCCTTCCGGGTTCATGCCATTCTCCTGCCTCAGGCTCCCGAGTAGCTGGGACCACAGGCGCCCGCCACCTCACCCGGCTAGTTTTTTGTATTTTTTAGTAGAGACAGGGTTTCACCATGTTAGCCAGGATGGTCTCGATTTCCTGACCTCGTGATCCGCCCGTCTCGGCCTCTCAAAGTGCTGGGATTACAGGCTTGAGCCACCGCGCCCAGCCGAGTCAATTCTTTATTATTTCCTTAGGTTTTCCCTTGTATACTGACTTTTTCAGCCTGATTGTACTTAGTAAAGGTGATCATTAGCGTCGTATATGCTACATTTCAACAATTTTAATGTGTGAATGGATAGCTTCCATTGTAACATTTGAAATTATCTGGATAAGCACTGGGTAATGCAGGACTATTTGGTGCAAACCAGATTACAAGTACCTAAGTGAGCCCTTTGACTCTATTTCTCCCTTGAGAAGGCTGAGCACAAGAGGGGACCATTGACTATTTATTGACCTAGCCAAATGACGAAGAGAGAAGAGAATAATCTCTCTGTCTTAAGCGAGAAAGCCCAGCTAGAATATATTCCAGGGGGTAAATGACCAATAGTGTGCACTGCACAAGGATTCTGAAACAGCATACCTATCCCTAAAATATAATCAAGTTAATATCCTAATATCCTTGGTTCCGAACATTCAGATGAGAAAATCCTTATATCCTGGGAGGGAACAGAAAGGGAGGTGGGCAGAGATTGGAAACATGGAATGAAGCACAAAAGTGTATGAAGAATAAGCACGCCTCTCTTTTCATAAGTACCTCATAGCAAATACATTATCCTACAGTTACAAAACGAACCCAAATTTTACAATAAAAACACCATCAGAGAAAAAATTATCTCTTATTAATTTTTCAAATAAAATATCTCATGCATTATCAATTAAAAATTTTAAAAAGTAAATTCCACATTACTCTGCTCTCCAATGTCGTCATCTGCTCATTTTATTCAGGCCATTCAGATACCTTGTTAGATTCCACTTTCCTTTCATTGTAGCTAAAATCGAGTCATTTTCACTTAAGCAATTATAGGTGCTTGCATCTCGAAAGTCAAAAAATATTCCGTTGCTTTCCCTCAACAGTCTCACACATATTCCTTTCCCAACTGATAAGAAAGATGATTACACATAAAAAATAATACAAAAATATCTCCACAGTTAAGTTTTGAAAATTTGCCTTGAGCAATACCATTTAATGAGCAAAAGTGATGTTCCTTTGATCAGTTACAGAAGTAGAAGAAATAAAAGAAAGAAAATATTGTTTTCTACTTAAACTATCAGTCAATTTCTAACAGATGTCCATAGTCCATAAACTGTAAACTTCAACTCCACAGGAAAAAAATATCACCTTTAAGAAGTTATGGTGAGTTTATGCCTTATCTACACTCTCAGAGAAGAAAATGTGAAACTCTCTGTTTTCTTTAAAATTGTGTAAACATTGCATACAGTTTACTTAAGGAATTATTCCCCTTAGTTTATGAGAAATCTGAATTTCTAATTCCTTTTGAAGCTGATATTCCTAGTATCATACTACTAAATGGAACATGAGTTCCACAGTGTTTTTTGTTTGTTTGTTTGTTTGTTTGTTTTTTTAGCAGGGCAGTCCTATTTGTACAAATATAGGTCCAGGAAAACTTAGCCATCATCCAAAATCTTCCAGTCTCCTTCCTGTATGTCTTTATTTCCATCAGAATCCCAAAACTTTTAGCTCTACATTATAGTGTCTGTCTTTATTACCTCCAGTAGTAAAATTCTCTACCATCATATAAATGACAAATACAACTTGTATATACTTATAATATACAATGTGATGTTTTGATATATGTATACATTGTAAAACAATTACCAAGAGTTAATTAACTATGAGCCAATTAACATATTCTTCACCTCACATAGTGATCCTTTTGTGTGTGTGTGTGTGTGTGTGTATATATATATATAGTGAGACTATTTAAGATCTATTCCCTTACTGATTTTCAAGTATACAATACATTATTATTAACTATAGTTACCTTTCTGTAAAAATGGATCTCTAGAACTTATTCCTCCTGTCTAGCTGAAACTTTATACCTGTTGATCAACATTTGTCTCCCCATTCTCCAACCCCAATCCCAGCCCCTGGCAACCACCATTCTACTTTCTTTAGATTCTACTATAAGTGAAATCATGCAGTATTTATCTTTCTATGTCTGGCTTATTTTGCTTAGTAAAATGTCCCAGGTTCATCCGTGTTGTCACAAACTACAGAATGTCTTTTTTTTTAAAGGTTGAATAATATTGCCTTCTAATACACACACACACACACACACACACACACACACACATTTTCTTTATGCGCTCATCAGTTGATGGACACTTAGCTTGATCTCATAAATGGCTATTGTGAATAATGCAGCAAAACATCAAGATATTGATTTTTTCCTTTAAATATATGTCCAGAAGTGGGATATCTGGATCATATAGTAATTGTATTTTTAACTTTTTGAGAAACTTTCATACTGTTTACCATAATGACTGTACTAACTGACATTTGCACCAAAAGTGTGCAATAGCTCCCTTTTCTCCACATCCTTGCCAATACTTTTCTTGTATTTTTGATAAAATCCATTTAAACAGGTGTGAGGTCATATCTCATTGTGGTTTCAATTTGCATTTTCCTGAAGATTAGTGATGCTGAGCATTTCTCAAATACTTACTGCTCACTTGTATATCTTCTCTGAGAAATGCCTATTCAGGTCCTTTGCCCATTTTTAAATTGGGTTATTTGTTTTCTTGCTATTGATTTTCTTACATATTTTGCATATTAATTCATCAATACAGATATGGTTTCAAATATTTTCTCTCATTGTGTAGGTTGTATCTTCACTCTGTTGATTGTTGCTTTCACTCTACAGAGCTTTTTAGTTTGATGCAAGTCTATTGTTGCTTTTGTTACCTGAGCTTTTGGGGTCACATCTAAAAAATCATTGGCCAGATCAATGCCAAACTTTTCTCTATGTTTTCACTTAGCCATTTTACAGTTTCAGGTCTTACACTTAAGGCTTTAATTGATTTCATTTTTGCAGATGGTGTAATATTTTATATATGATGTGGTCCAAATTCATTCTTCTGCATGTGGATATTCAATTTTCCAACATCGTTTATTGAAGAGATTGTTCTTTCCCTATTGTGTGTTCTTGGCACCTCTTTGAAGATCAATTGATTATACATGCATGGGTTTACTGGACTTTCTATTTTGTTCCAGTGGTTTATATGTCGCTTTTATGCCAGTGCCATGCCATTTTAATTACCATCATTTTGTAGTATCTTATGAAATTACATGGTGTGATGCCTCCAGCTTTGTTATTTTTACTCGAGAGTGTTTTGGTCTTTTTTTTTTTTTTTTCATAGAAATTTTAGGATTTTCTGTTTCTGTGAAAAATGCCATTGGATTTTGGTAGGAATTGCATTAAATCTGTAGATCACCCTGGGTATTATGGGCATTTTAACAATACTAGTTCTTCCAATACATGAAAACAGGGTATTTTTCCATTTATTTGTGTCTTGCTCAATTCCTTTTGTCAATGCTTTACAGCTTTTAGTGTACTGACTATTCACCTCCTTGGTTAAGACTTCCCTTTTAATATACTTTTTGACCCATTTGCTGTGCAAGAGTGTGTTGTTTAATTTCCACATTATGTGAGTTTTCCAATGTTTTGACTGTTATTAATTTCTAGTTTCATGCTATTGTGGTCAGATAAGATACTTGATATGATTTCAATCTTCTTAAATTGGTTAAGACTTGTTTTCTGACCTAACATGTGATCTACCATGTAAAATGTTTCATGTGTACTTGAAAATAATACATATTCTACTGCTGTTAGATGGAATGTTCTAGATATGTCTATTAGGTTGATTCGGTCTATAGTGTTATTTAGATATGCTAGTTTCCCTATCTCTATTGATTTTTTGCCTGTAAGCTTTTTCCATTGTTGAAAGTAAGGTATTAAAGTCTCCTTCTATTGTATTGCTGTCTCCTATTATTGTATTGTTATTTCTCTCTTCAGTTCTGCTGATATTTGCTTCACAGTTAGGTGCCCTGATCTTGGGTGCATATCATTTTACAATCATTCAATCTTCTTGATGAATGGACTCTTTAATGATTATATAATGACCTTCTGTGTCTCTACCCACAATTTTTCACTTAAAGCCTATTTTGTTTACATAAGTATAGCCATGTCTGCTCTTTTTTAGTTATCATTTGCATGAAATATCTTTTTCCATGCCTTCACTTTCAACCTGTATGTGTTCTTAAGGGTAAAGTGAGTATCTTGTAGGCAGTGCGTAGTTGAATTTTGTTTTTTAATTCATTCAGCCACTCTAAGCTTTTTGATTGTAGAATTTAATCCATTTACACTCTAAGTAATTATTGATAGGTAAATAATTACTGCTGCCATTTTGTTAATTGTTTTCTGATTAGTGTGTGGTTCCTTTGTTCCATTCTTCATCTCTTGATGTCTTCTTTTGTGATTTGATGGTATTTTTGTAGTGATATACTTTCAATCCTTTCTCTTTGTCTTTTATGTACTGATTATAGATTTTTTTTTCTTTGTGGTTACTATGAGGCTTACATAAAACACGTTATAGTATAATAATCTATTTTAAGCTGATAACAACTTAACTTTGACAACATTAAAAAATTCTATACTTTGACTTCTCCTCCCCCTCCCAGTTTTTATGTTATTGATGCCACAATTTACACTTTAAATGTATCTAGTAACAAATCTATTATTGTGAATCTATATATCTATTATATAATATATACCTATTATATCTATATAATAGATATATATTAACAATTTATCCATTGTTATATCTATTAACAAATTATTGTACCTATAGTTTTGTATTTTATTATACTAGATTTGAAGGCTATTTATGCACTACCATCATATTAGAGTATATAAATTTCACTATATTTTTCCCTAAAGTGAGTTTTATTTTATTTTTATTTATTTATTTAAAGTTAATAGACTCTGTTTCTTAGAGCAGTTTTAGATTTACAGAAAAATTGAACATAAAGTACAGAGTTCCTATATATTCGTCTCCCATCCCTACAGTTACCTTTATATTAACATCTTGTGTTGGTGTGGCACATTTGTTACAATTGATGAATCAATATAGACACACTATTGTTATCTAAAGTTCCTATTTTATATTAGGATTCACTATGCATTGTACAATTCTATGGGTTTTGCCAAATGCATAATGACTGCTTTAACTTTTATCTGTCATAAGGACTAAGTGATATACAATTTTAGTAGAATGAACAGAAAAGAAATGAATATAATTAAAAATCAATTTGTGCAATAAAATGATTTAAATTATATGGATTGGTGCTGCATAATTTAATAAATTTTTATTTGCACTGTAACATACTTGTAAAAGTAGACTTATACAGTGAGTTATATAGCTTTGTATGTTTCTACGTTTATAGTTAGAATTCTTTCCTTTCAACTTTAAAAATTTTCTCTGGCATTTCTTGTAAGGCAGGTGTAGTGGTGATGAACTACCATAGCTTTTGTTTGGGAAAATATTTCCCTCTCCTTTATATCTGAAGGGCAGTCTTAGTAGGTATAGTGGTCTTGGTTGCCACTTTTTAAAAATTTTAGCTCTTTGAATAAATTATTCCACTCTCTTCTGGATTCAGGGTTTCTGCTGATAAATTTGTTGAAAGTGTTTTTGGGGTTCCCCCATATGTGATGTGTTACTTTTCTCTTTCTGCTTTCAAAATTTTCTTTTTGTCTTTGACTTTTGATAATTTAATTATAATGTGTCTTGTGAAGATTTCTTTGTATTTAGTCTATTTTGTTACTTTTGGCTTTATGAATCTATACATTAATTTCTCTCTCCAGATTTGGGAAGATTTTTGCCATTATTTCTTTAAGTAAACTTTCTGCTTCTTCTCTTTCTTTTCTCATTCTTTTACTCCTATAATGCATACATTGACTCTCTTGATGATGTACTATAAATTCTGCAGATTTTCTTCACTCCTTTTAATTTTTTTTGTTTCTATAACTGGATAATTTCTGATGACATGTCTTTATGCTCACAGATTCTTTCATCTGGTTGATGAAGTCTGTAGTTGAAGTCTCTCTGATATTTTTAAGTTCAGTCTTTATGTCCTTCAGCTTCAAAATTTCTATTTGATTTTACTTTTAATAGTTTCCATTTTTTTTGGAACTTTTCATTTTATTCATGTATTATTTTCCTAATATTTGCTTAGTTGTATATTTGTGTCCTCTTGTTCTCACTGAGCCTCTTTAAGATGGTGTTAATGACAATGATTACTGTTATTTTTTGAGACAGGATCTTGCTCTGTCATCCAAGCTGAGTAAAGTGGCATGATCATAGCTTACTGTGGCCTCAGGCTCCTGGGCTCAAGTGATCATCTCACCTTAGCCTCCTGAGCAACTGGAATTACAGGTGAGTGCCACTATGGCCAGCTAATTAAAGAAAAAAGTTGTAGAGAAGGGGTCTTGCTGTGTTGCTCAGGCTGGTCTCAAACTCCTGGCTTCAAGTGACTCTACAACCTCGGCCTTCCAAAGTGCTGATATAGGCATGAGCCACTGTACCTGACCAAGATGATTATTTTGAATTCTTTTACAGGTAACTCATAGATCTCTAGTTCCCTAGAGTTTGTGCATTTGATGAGCAGGTACCTTTTCCAGCCTTTATAGACTGGCTACAGCAGGGAAAACCGTGCACCAGTCAGTTTATCTAGAGATTCTGTGTGGGCCATGTAACAGAATCTCTAGAGAGACGGCTTTGGTGTTTGGATTAATGTTGAGCAGGTCTGACACCTGGAAAAACAGAAGCTGTCCAGGCACCATGGTCTACTGCGGTGGACCTTTTGTCTGGGTCCGCAGAAGCAGGCCTGGAGGTGGGATCCACAAAGACCAGCCTGAATCCTGGATCCATAGCAGCCATCTGGAAGCTGCAGTGGGACTGGGACCTGGGTCCATGATATAATAGTAGGCTTGGGTCTTTGGTCCTGGATCCACAAAGTCTGTCCTGGAGCCTGGATCTATAGCAGTGGTCCTGGAGCTTGGGTCCATGGGGCCAGTCTGGTATTGGAATGTACTGTAGCAGTTCTGGACCCTGGGTTTGTTCAAGTAAATCTGTAGTGTGGGATTCCAGGGGCTGGCTGGGACTCTGGGGCCATGGGAACCAGTCTGGAGCTAGGCAGACCTGGAGTCTGAGTCCATGTGGGCCAGCCTGGATCCTGGGCCATGGGATCTAGCCTGGTATGAGATTTCACTGAAAAAATATAGCAAAAGTCTTTATGCCTATGGGTCCTGTCCACTAGAAGAGTTTAACTGGCTCACTTCTTCATTTTAATGGAGGCATAACCTATGTACACTATAACGCATATCTTAATTATATAGCTTGGTAAAATTTTACATATAAATAAACTTGTGTAACTGCTTATGAGATCTAGATAAAGAACATCTCTGTTAGCTTATTCTTAAATTGAACTCTTGATGTTTTTGGAGCAAAGTCTGTGCCCCCAGATCCAGGTGAGGAACAATATATCCCTTTCTGTAAGCTCTCTTCTTCCCCAAAAAGTGCTTTTTTATGGCTTCTAAATTTTGCAGGCCATGAGTATATTGCCTACTTCAAGGGAAGCAGATATAGCTCTGTAGTCCAAATCCTATTCTGAAGCAGTGGACTTGGCCTCTGGTGTTCTAAGATTTTTTGCAGATGTGACTTTACTTTTTTTTTTTCTAAAGCATATTTAACTTAATTGTTTTCATTTTGTTTACAAAATGACTAACAAAGTTGAATATCTTTTCTTGTGTTTATTGGCTATGTCAATTTACTGCTCTGTGAAGTGTCTGCTCAAATTATTTGCCTATTATTGAATGGTTGTCTCACATTTCTTATTGCTTTGTAAGGGTTCTTTCTAATTTCTGGTACAGCCCTTCTTAAAGACTTGTGATGCAGATATCTTCTTTATGATCTGCTCTGTTGGTGTCAATTGCTATTTTTATGATTTCCTAGGACAATTTTGGAGGCCACCTCTCAATAAGTTTTGCAAATAGCTCCTACTAGAACAATTATTCCACTTTGTAGGATCTTGTTTTTCATTCTCCATTAAACCAATCCTGACCTATTGAAAATGAAGTGAGGCCATTAAATATAAATTGTGCTTTATCCAAAATGTAGTATGTAAACATTGCATATAACTTTTTGAAATTAAACCTTACTATGGCATCATGAAGAATTAACAATAGATAAAGGAATCTGAGCAATGTTCCATAATGAAGTTTGTTTATTCCAGAGTAAAAGAGAGTGAATAATCTATGTATTTATATGTTGTATAGATATTATAAATATGTCTGAGTTAGCAGGTAGACATATAACCATTTTAAGGCAGGAGAACAGACCGCTAGATGCTATTGCATTGTTCCTGCATACCTTTGATTCTAAGTGTTTTCATAAAGGGAAACTATAACTTATGAGAAATAAGACTTTAGATCTATAGATTATTTGTTTAATAAAATAGGAAGACATATCAGGAAGCTCAGCATACCTCATTTAAATGGGCACTGGCCTCAATAAAGAAACTATTTTCTCTCAAAATTCTAATCTTTTCAAGCAATACATTTTGTTAACCAACAAAAATAATCATGGTCCCTTTACTTTCTATTTCTTATTTGACTGATATTGTGGTTGACCCTAAGAAAACTCTCAGAAGCTCTGTGTGGTATAAGTGTTAAGAAGAAAAAGCAAAACAAGCTTAAATATTTCACCCTTGTATATAAGGACTGATGCCTAACATAGATTAACATCATGTAAAGAAAGTTTGAATAATATCATGTTTTTTAAGAAAATTCCTCTCCCGATCAGGAATATCAGACAGCTGTTAGTATTTGTTAGTGTTTCTCTTGCTGTTCCACTTAGTGTTATTGACTTTTGTGCTTTAACCTTTCCCTTTCCTGGAATATCTAACTCTCCTGCCAATCTCAACAACCGATGGAAATCTGACTGAGGAGCTTTCTCTAAATCCTGTGCTGGAAACCTTCTGTAATGAGGAGGCACATTCTACGTCATTGAGAATAAAGCTATCAATCATAAATAATCCATAACAATAAAATAATAAAGATAACAATGTTTTTCCTTTATCTCCCTGTTTTTGTGTTTTAGCATCCCTGTAGGACTCAATTTAATGTTGAGGGATAGGTAACATTTCACTGATTATTTCTGTATACCCACCAATTCCCAAAGGGCTGTGATGGAGGTTTACTACTTTAAAATGGAAGGTACAAAGCAAAGGTAATAAGCTTTTATTCAAGGAAGTCTTTCAAAGTCATTGATATAACATCTATTTCAAATTGTTGTGAATATATATGGCACATGAAAAGAAAGCAACCTCAAGAATTAAAACCCAAGTTTTACTTTGGATTCTTCTCCCATAACGAGTAACAAGTACTTGAGAAAGTCATTAAAACACTCTGGGCTTCACTTCACTCTCCTCATTTTCAAGTTAAGGATTTGGGAAAAAAAGTTTCCCTGATATTTTTTGCTTCATTATTTTAAGATAAAGTTTAGTTTTATAAAGTTAGATTAATAAAAATTTAGGTTTTAAAGGAGAAAATAAAAGAGCTATATCTATTGGGAGATAACTGGTTTTAATGATGCCGTAGATACATTTTTCACCTACATCAATATTGTTTTCACCTGCAAACAATACTGTTCTGTAAAGATGACACAAATGGTAGATGTCAGTTTAGAAGCCCACGTTTACCCGTGAATAGAACATACTGCTCTTTCTCAAATTTGCATCACTAGATGGATCCCTTGAGGGAATACCATTTCAGGAGATGGAATTTTGAGGATTCACATTAGAAATGAAAGATTCCAAGCCTCACACAAATCCAAAGGGAATTAAAGCTCTTCTCTTGAAATTCAATGCACTTTAATTTGGCTTTGGATAAACAGAGTGCCAAGCTGAGCTAATGATTTTCCCCAGCTTCTACGACTGTTCTTCTTACTCCCTTCATACTGCTTTGAAGTAGACAGCTTTTAAAATTTCCTAAACTGAAATTCTAATAGTCTTCCTGTCTAAATTGTGTGAGTCAGGGCAAATAAAAAAGTTGAAAATACAAAGTAGACATTTGGATAAGGCTATAATATACTTGTAGAAACTCACCAAGGGCTTAAGAGAAGACAGTAGAGGGATAATAATGTGAAATTCGTCTATATTTATAATAACTGTTGTTCTGTTCCCTGATAAGACTACTTTCGTGTTACTTTAAAAAATACTACAGTCATCATCTGGTCACTTCTCCCTGCAGCTACTATAATTTCTGCAGTGTGCTCCTGTGCCCCACCACCGTCTCTCCACATCTCATTCTGAATACTATACAGCTCGCAACTTTCTCTTTGATACTGACTATCCTATTTGTTCTCTAATTTCTGCCCTTATCTTGTATAAAAGACAGAAATAAAAAGATAATTGGCCGCAATCTTGCCTGCTCTCTGTAATAGCTCTGATTCTTTTCTGCCAATGTCTTCCTCCCGCATGCCAAAGACGTGGCTGCCAGTGCCTTGGATCCTGTCTCTGGTGTTAACCTTCTACTTGGCTCTCTTACCAACTCACTCTCACCCTCCATATACTAATACATGCTGTCAGTATGTGGGAGGCAATCTTTTCTTTCATCCTGCTGTAAATATCCCAAAGAAGAAATGCATGCATTCTAAGGAACACCCATATCGTTCATCATTATCACTAATATTTATTGAATACTTATGAATATACCAAGATAAGAACTTTATATGTGTAATGTTATTTAATTATCACAAAATGATATGAGTTAATTACTGCTTCTCTTTTATAGACAAAGAGAATGAATGCAGCTTAGAGAGGTTAATCAGTTTGCTCTAATTACACAGGCAGTAAGTGATGAAGACAGATTTTGACACTGTATCTGACTTCACAACATAAAACTTAACCCCTGTGTTCTATTACTTAAGGGAAGTTTTCTTCTTTGGGTGTATTCTCTCAATCAAGCCTTTCCCCTGCTTATAAAATAGTCTTTTATATTTTTGTAGTTTTTCATAGACAATTTGATAAAGTATCAATTTCTACCATGAGAAACCTTTTTTTTTTTTTCCGGATATACAGCGTTTGAGACAAGCATAAGTCTTTAGAAAGTGATTAATTCAGTTCTCTCAGTTTTAATAATGCTCCAGGTCAAAAAGGTAATAAATGGAGGAGTCAAGTCCTGAGTTCATGGAAATCATTAGATTTGACCTTTTGTGTTTATGTGAGAAGCAACATTTTTTTTTTTATTTTTTACTTCCTAATTTCCTTCTGTGGGGGCAAGTTTGTCTTAATTTTCCTTTCAAGGTGCTGTGAAAAAATGTCATTGTTCACCACATGTTCTCTGGATCCTCTATGCAACTTCTAACATCTCACTTCCAACATTTTTTGCTAAGGGCATGCATAAGGTGTCATCCATCTTTATTTTTAAATTTAATATCTATGAACTAAATTAAATCTTATATTAGATATTATACATTAATGTGGGTCTCTACATTATAGATGCTTTCTCTGATGCTCCTTTGTGACTCCTTTTCTACTGAGAAATCAGAAAGTTCTCCTAGATTCTTTCCCAAAAGAGTTTTTGGGTCATCAGGCAATTATATTTGTGTTATCTTAACCTTTTGTTGTTTGTCATTCTTGTCATAGTTAAGGAAGACAGCAGAATCCATATATCATTTGACAATTGTTAGTAACATAGAACACCATGAAATAGGTGGTAAATCATATGAAGGAAATGTTCCGGTAAAAGCCGCCTCAAACTCCAGAGGCCATTCCTGGGTAGCAGCAATGCTGTTATTGTTCTCTATAAGCCATATAAGTGAGGATCCCCAAATTTCCCCAGCAGAGGGGAAGTATAAGTCTGATTTAAAGATGTTTTCTTTCTTTCTTTTATCTACCTTGCTGGCTTTGAGCACAACCCAGGAAGAAGTTCAAAACCAAGAAAACGGTAAGTCTGATACGATGACAGGTATAAAGTTTTGAGACATGTTAGCAACTAGACTGTCTTTTTCACTTCAGTCATGTTTTTCCTTTCTTTTTCCCAAGACCATAGAGAATAAGATGTAAGAGAATTAAGATTTCAACCCTAATTCCAACATAACAACTGACTAGACAATCTACTCAGCATGACTTGTTAAATCATGATTCAATTTCATATTTGTCTTTTAAGTCTATCGATTTCTCTATCAGTTACGTACGATGTCAGTTCTTCTAATCAGTAGTACAGATTAACAACAACTACACACTAACATTTCTAAGATTTCTCTTATCCTTTCTCAAGAGTCTTGCCTTATTAGTTTAATCATGTGGTATTGAAATTTCAGGGAGAGATTTAGCTTATTTTGAATAGCATTTCTAATAGCTAATTGAAATAATTAAAGGACAATTTCTTGTTATACACTTGTCACTTTGGTCAATTAAAATACAATTTTAGAATGCTAATTAAATTGATTAAAGAAGTTATTTTTTTCTACAGATTTGTAGAGATAAGCCTTCTTCAACTTATTCATTTTAAATTAAGAATGTATTTACTGAAAACCTATTATGCAGAGGGTACAAAAGAAACATGTGATGTGACTTATTGCCTTTAGGTAGCAGACCATCTTCATGGGAGAGTAAGGCTCAAATATACTTAATAAGGTAGTACCTAAAAGAAGTACTAAATTCAACGTTTTTACTGATAGATTATGTTATACAAACAAGTGATACACATTCCATAGACCCGCAGGATTAGGATAATGACGAACAGGGTCTCTCCTGGCAGTACTATATGAAAGCAGAGTAAAAGTCGGCAATAGAGGGGCTCAAGGCAGGGCAAGCATTTAGAAAGTTACTTCCACTCTTTGACCAAGTATTGGTTGAAAGGTGTGCCATCGAAACTGTAACCAAAGGAACCATTATGCTTCCGGAAAAATCTCAAGGAAAAGTATTGGCAGCCACAGTAGTACCTGTTGGATCAGGCTCTAAAGAAAGGGTGGAGAGAGTCAATCAGTTCGTGTGAACCTTGGAGATAACACTCTTCTTCCAGAATATGGAGGCACCAAAGTAGATAACAAGGATTAGTTCTCATTTAGAGATGGCGACATTCTTGGAAGGTATGTAGACTGAAATAAATCCTGTTGAAATGGCATCAACACGAAGCTTCCTATTCCACTGAAGTTCTGAAATTTTTCATCATGTAAATAATTTATATGTCTCTCTTTTACACTAAGCTAATCATAAATGGCAAAAATAATAATGACTAAGTTATTAGAATCAAATAAAAAGAGAATTAAAGGAGTCAGATGAAATAAGCAAGAATGGAGTATAATTGATTGAATTATTTTTTCATAGTTATGTTTGCATCTATTATATGTCGTGCTATTGCAATGAACATTAAAAAAGTAGTGCTTGGAATAAGATTAATAATAACTATTGTAAATGTATCATTTGAACCTCTCCATCCTTATGGATTTCATTATTTTAAAAAGTACCACTTTTTTCACATAGAAATAATATAAAACATAATTTAAAAGTTGAAATATTTACAAATCAACCTCAGGTGTCATTACAAAGTTTTCGGCTAAATTGTAAAATCATGTATTTAGTTTTAAGAACCTATTTTTTTTCATTCTCGTTAGTTTATCTAATTTTTTTTTGTAATTTACATCCTATATTTGGTCTTATATATTTTCAATCTTATATATTACTTAAAAATAAAGTAGGAGTTTCACCGTGTTAACCAGGCGTGAGACTCCGTCTCAAAAAAAAAAAAAAAAAAAAAAAAAAAAAAAAAAAAAAAAAAAGTAGGAAGCCACATTAAGAATAAAATAAAAGGACCATGAAAATGGTTGTAATTGATATCTAGAAATAAGATGATATATAAAGTGGGTTGCATAAAAGCTACACTTACATTTACCACAAGGTGACACCCTAGCATCACGAGTGACAATAAAACTACAATACATTCAGAAGCATAATCACAATATGATGAAAACTAGCTCAAATTATTACAAGTTCTTTCTTTCAAGGAAATCATCATGAGAAACCAGGGTTTAAGCATTATGCTTAGTATTTTATAAGTTTAACTCTCCCTGACTCTAGTTACCTTAGATTTTAGATAATTCTAAAGAATTATCCAGAATAATTCTAAATAATTATCCAGATTAATTCTAAATAATTATCCGGAATAATTCTATATAATTATCTAGATACAACTAGATAATTCTAACATCTAATTTTACCTCTTATCTTGGCATCTTCCCTTTCCTCCTAGTCATATCTTCCTTTATTTAAAGAGAAAAATGAATCCTACCTAATACTCAAGTCAGTTATATATCAGCTCACTCAGTTCTTGAAAAATAATCCTTGATTTGTAGAATCCACTTTCTAATTACTCTCCAGTCAACAGGAGTTTGGTCTCCAATGCCACCTTTCTATTGAAACTAGCTTTCAAAGTTTCAATGAGCTCAATGAGTATCAAAATGAGCTTGCATTTGACACTAACTGCTGTTCATCCCACTCCTTCGGAAACTCTCTTCTAGTAAGGTTTGGTGGCATTAGCCTCTTCTAAATTTGTTGTTAGCTGTTAGGTTGTTGCTATTCGATTTAGTTAGTTCTTCTTCCTTAGTCTCTTTCTTATATGGTTGCATCCTCCAGAATTTTGCCACCAAAAGATCTGTCAGCCAGTCAGTTTTCTGTACAGGAGTCCACACACTATTTTCTTAATTCTTTCCTTAGAGTTCAAGAAACACAATCCAGCCAATATTGATTTCATAATGTGGTGGGCTTTGGGGCATGCACATCTTTTTCTTGAGTTTCCATCCAAGGTTTAAGGTTTTAGTTCCTGATACTGAGAACACCGAAGGCAGATGGCAGGCAGCTTCCCCTCTGAATCCTTTTCAGGCTCATCCTTCTATCCTCTCAACTTATCCACTGCCACCACTTGTCTCTTCTTGCATTTGATTCTGATGAGTGGTTCTACTGCTGGGCTCCACTGTTGAGTAGGGAGAAAAAAGTGGTCTTGGATCCTGCATGTGAAGGTGGAGAGGGAAATAACTCCAAGTCATGTATTGTGTTAGGTCAGATTCTTCAGAAGCCAATCCTTAAATGGGACTGTTTTTAAAAAATATTTATTGAGAGCTCTCCCAGAGAGGGGATTTAGTAAGCAGGGTAGATAAGGAATAAGGCTAAGCAAAATGTGGTCTCACTGCAGACTAGCTTAGTCTAACCCCACACAGAAAAGTCTGAAACACCTATTGCTCCATAGAGTTAGTCTCACTTGAGGCAAGGAGGCCAGACTTTTATACCTTCATGCCAGAGAGCCACTGCTAACGGTAGTTACCTGGAGAATGGGGTAGCTGTGAGTTGCTAGTAGCCAATACTCACAGCAAGTCAATGGCCACTGGCCAGTAAAAGGGATGAGGGCAGGGCTCCCATAACTTCCCTACCTGTTGTCTTCAGATGGAGGATCTGAAAGCAAGTCACGCTTTTTCACTGCAAAGGTTAATCCTTGCTAATATCCTAGAGGTAGACATGTTCTATCTTTGACCTAGTGTTTAGTCACTTTTAAAAACTCAGTTTACATATAGACAACAAAAACTAGAAACTTTACAGTGGAGAAACCTGGGTGATACCATCTTAAATAAGTAATCAAGTTAACATCGTCAGTAAGTGCCAAGACACAGTGATATCAGGCACCCCCTGATGTGATCCAAGGAGAAGGGCTCTTCACCTCTGTGGTAGTCTTTCCAAAATCTGTAACTGCAGTTTAGTTATAAAAAAATCAGACAAACACGAATTGAAGGACATTCTATAAAACAGCTGCCCAGGACTCTTCTTAGATATACAGGTCATGAAAGACAAGGAAAGACTGTGATACTCTCACAAATTGGAGGAGACTAAGAAGTTAGAAATAAATGCAGTGTGCGTCTTGCATGGAATCCTGAAACAGTAAATGAGCATTGGTGGAAAAGCAGGAAATTCAAACAAAATCTGTAGTGTAGTTAAGAATATTCTACTACTGCTAACTTCTTCATTTTGATAGTTGTACCATGGTTACGTAAGATGCAAACATAAAAGGAAGGTAAGGGAAAGGTAAACAGGCACTCTCTATTATCTTGGCAACTACTCTGAAATCTAAAATCATCCAAAACTTAAAAAATATTTTTTTCTTTTGAAAATCCTTATTCTGTTTACTTATAAATGAGGGACTGGGTTTGTGATGAAGAAGAATCCATTCTGCCATATTACAAGTGCATGAAATAGTTGACAAAATAATATTCCTATTGAACAGTGAAAAATCAGTAACATAAAAGAATATTTATATCAAGCATAATTTTATGCTACATATTCACTGAGATGATACATGACAAATGGCTGTAGTATGGCAAATAGAAAAGAGCCACTTTGTTTTCCAATCACTTACTAATAGTAATTGCCCTAGAATGAGAACAACATATTACCAAGTCACTTTAGAATTTGCTAAAAGAAGATGTTTGAGCAAGAAGGGAGCACTTACTTTATACTTTATTCTCCATTTCCCTTAGGTGTTTGGCAAGACCAGGATGCTCAATGGCAAGGTGAGATCCTGGTTATCTCTTTTTCTTCTAGCATTTGTTTCCCTAAGTGGAATACGAGATTTACTGCATCTTTTTGGTGAATGATATGAAATAGAGGCCTGATGTTCATGACTGGAGGGCTTATCATTGAGAATTATGTTAAGCTGTAAGTAATAGAATTCTTGACTAACTGTAGCTTAAACAAATAGCAGTTTCATTTTTGTATATAATGGGAAGTCTGGAGGTAGACAGGCTCCTGTATTTCAGCTCCTCTGTCTTCCTTTGGGGGTGCTCCACCCATTGCAGGACACCCAGCAGCCTTGCCTCACTTACTGAATACAGTTAGGGAGCTGCAGTGCTGTGACAGCCAGATCGGCCAGCAAAGATTTCCAAAATGCTTCCAGTTGAGATCCACTGGGCACATTACTCCCCTGAACAAAATCAGGGTTCTATTAGCAAAGAAGAGGAGAAAGAGAAGTTGGGCTAGCACTGCCTGCCAGAGAAGATAATGAAGTGGAAAATAAAGGGCAGAGTTATATTTATTTACTTTTACTCTCAGGTCAGGGACTGACCTGAGTACATTGTGCAATGTGCAAAAGTAATGTAACATAATGTCATTCTGCCACCTGAAACTGTGACCATGGAACACGTAGCAAAGAGGGAGTGAGGGAAAGGAAGGTAGGAGACATCACTATCATCTGATAAACAAGCAAGAGCTGGAGAATAATTACCCACAGGGTAATTGACAGGATTGAACAAACTCATAGTGAAAGAAAATGTCACAGAAAAATTAGCTATGCAGGACATTTTATCAATTTTTTTTCCAGAATTAAACAGACTGATGAAAGAAAACATTGTAATATGTATAGCTCCTCCATGAAAAGGATTGTAAGCTGCTCCAATTCTGTTACTCTGCTATTAAAGGAAACTAAGGGTTATAGAAAAAAGAAAAATTCAGTTTTAAGCTGAAATTAATACTTGGTTGATTCTATAATTCTACTATTTTTCCTTTATCTTTTTTAGGAAGTCAATTCAGACAACCATATTAGTTTTATTTATTGTTTTATTATTGTTTAATTTACAGATTATATGTATCTCTCTGTGTGTGTATGTGTGTGTGTATCTTTTCTTTTCTTCTTTCCTCTTTTCTTTTCTTTTCTTTTTTTTCCTTTCTTTGAGAGACAGAGTCTTACTTTGTCACCAGGCTGGAGTGTAGTGGTGCCATGACAGCTCACTGCAGCCTTGATCTCCTGGACTTGAGTGATCCTCCCATGTCAGCCTCCCAAGTAACTGGGACTATAGGCTCACACCATCACAGCTGGCTAATTTTGTATTTTTTGTAGAGACAGGGTTCGCTATGTTGCCTAGGCTCATCTTGAGCTCCTGGGCTCAAGGAATCCTCCTGCCTCTGGCCTCTGACACTATATTTTTACTCTTTTCTCTTATGTACAGTGTTTCCAAGTCTATGGTATAAGGAACAACAGGAGTTAATATATTCATATGTTAAATTTTCTTAACTTTCTATAGTGTTATAATGGCATAGAATAATTATGGACGTTTATAATGCTTCCTGTCATTTACTAATTACTGATGATATTTATTTGCATTTTAATAAGAAGCCTGTAACCTAATTGACCTCATGTAAAGGAAGAAAGCTATTCCTGTTAGTCCTAGTGAAATTTGATCAGTGTTTCTTGGATGACAGTAAATGTGAACAGATAACATACACAGTGTGCAAAAACTTCTGAAAATAACTGATTTTTGTAGATTACATAACTAGGGTTAAAGAATTAGGGACCCTTAGCATTGCAAGGTACTTTTAGGAATCTCCTTGGATTTAATTATTCTCTTTAGCAGTAATCTTTGTCTAATATACTGTAAATTTTACTAGTTTATCTTTATTATCTATCTTGTCCACTCCAAAATAGAACTTTTTTGTTTTTTCTATTTACTACTGTATCAGGAGTGCTGACAACTCTGGAATACACAGTAGGCACCCAATACATATAAGGGAATAAATAAATGAATAAAAGCTGTCTGTATCTGCTGATCATCCGCAATTTAGATGTCCCATACTACATTCCAAGTAAGCCTACATTTGAACACACCTGGTAGTTTAAAAAAATGTGTACATGTATGAAACTATTTTAACATAGCACTGCAATAAAATTCTATTAAAATAGAAAAACATAAGTTGAGCATCTTTCCATATTGTATAAGTAATTCCTTGACCCCAATTTATTTCAAATGTGTATATTCCAAATAAACATACATATACTAAATCTATATATATTTGGAATATATACTTTCCAATTATGTATATAAATATTTCAAATATATATTTTATAAATATATGTATTCCATACATAATATATATCAAAGTATTACAATAATCAGGTTGGATTTAGTCTAACAGCCAGTTCATAATGATACCTTAAAAATATACTTGATAGTGCTTTATAGTGCTTTTAAAACATGATTTAAGGAGCAAAATCAGCTAACAGAAGAGCATAATTAGGAGATTATAGACATATCTTTTAAAGAAATTAAATTCCTGGTACAAATAAAAAAAGCTCACAATTCCTTTTTTCTTTTGTAGTTGAGGGCAAGCCAGGTACATGTCCTGAATTTATAGAATCTTTTGACACAAAGCAACAGAGCCGCAGTCAAGACTGAAGTCAAAAGAAATTTAGATCCCATCTGGGCAAAAGGGCCTCTAAGGAACAATCTAAGATTTCCACCTGTTGTTCTGGGGTTCCTTGTATAAATGATTATGACTGCAGAGATCTTATGAAGTGCTGTGGTACCTGTAGATGTGGCCTGAGGTACACACATCCTCTTATGATTGACCCTGTATTTTTCAATTCACCTCCACAATCTAAGGCAAAAGTAAGTATGGGGCAACATGATCTCCTCATCCGTTCTCCGACTCTCTTAAATACTTTATGTATCTTTTGTCTTAGTATTCTTGCAACCCAACCTCATATTTTATATTCTATTATAACTATAGTATAGAATTTATAGTTAGAATGGTCTAGAATATAGTCCACTTTCTCTATGACATATAAAAGGGCATGCCATCTCAGAAGAAATTCCGCATATATGTCACCTGATTTCAATTATTTATTCATTCAATTAACATTCATTGGATGCCCACTATATGTCACACACTGAGAATGCAGGAATGGACAGGGCAGATGGAACCTCTATAGTTATGCAGTTGATAATATTAGCATATGTTCTTTACCCTTCACTAAGCAACCAGAACTTTTCCTTTTTTTTATTCCCTTCTGCACCCCTTCCATCTCTAAGGAAAAGAAAGCATGAGTCTCATGTCACTTAAAAGTTAGGCATCAGTTTTTAAGCCTTGGTTGAACTACTTTCTTCTCTGTTTTCCTCCCAGATATTGGATGGAGAAATGGATTCAGACGGAGGCATCATTGAGCTTATTCTTCTTGACTCATCTCAGTCCAAACATTACTCTCTCAAGTGTTGTTGTTAAAATCTGCATATTAAAAGCTCAGCATCATCTATTTGTGAGCTCTGTGTCTCATTCAGGGATTTTAATTAATTTTGAGTTCTAAGGGTACCGGAAATAACTGGATTAGCAAAGCCTACGGTCTTCTCTGCTGTCCAGTTGGGATACCTATGGCCCAATGGGGCATCCCCAAAGTTTCTTTAGAATATGAAATCTAAGGGATTCTGGAAAATATTCAGAAAACACACATTTCAATTTAATCATCGAAATGGCCTGCAGATAATTCTGAAAGTCCACCTGGCATACAGGTTCTTTGTTCCTGTTTTGTCTTGTATGTAATTGGTATTATTTTAATCTTTCATTTGATATTGATCTAATCTTTTACTATTTGTTTTGGGGAAATATATGGAAGAAATCCATGCCAATGACATTTACTAATCTGCTTAAGTTAAGGCACAAAGTAGATTAGTGAGATCCATGGGAGCCATCTCTTATGATGTCCACTTCGAGATGACAAATTTTTCCCATTTGTATAATTTGAACTTGTTAATTTAAGAAATAATTAATGAACTTTAATGAAGCCTACCTTTGCACAGACATGCTTCATAATATGGCATGAAAATGCATGAATCATATGGATAGTAACTTGTACGAATTCAAAGAACAAAGAAATTGCTGGTAGAAGCTATAGCTGACAATGCTGGCAAATATTCTCATTTGTTTTTATATTTTATTCAGTGATGGGGAAGAAGAAACTCCAGAAAAAAGAATTCCACATAAATATTAGTATGTTTCTTTTATACTTTTTCAAAGAAAACTTGTTAGAATAAAAAGAAAAATTATGTTTACTAAAAGGTAGTAGCCAAAAGTTGCATATAGCTCAGCATTGTATTATGTTGCTCAAGGCTTACATTCAATATACTCCTCTGCAAAGCTGTAATTATGATTTTGTTTTACTGAGTCAATGAGGAAGAAAATTATTGTGTTCCCGTAGTACTGAAATGAAAGTGAGCTTGCAGCTGGAGTGATGAGATAAAACTAATCTTGCTGTTAGTGTCTAATTGGCCCTAAACATGGCGGGTCTTAGGCACTTTGAATAGCAAGGGGTAGGTTGATGATAATGCTAGTGAAAAATTAGAATTGACCACTTTAGCTGCTTACTAAGTAAGACTACTTCCTACCACCGTGAGCTATGTAGCTTAGCTATCAACTTTTAAAACTTATTTTTATTTACTTTGAATTCCACAATTAATATATAAAGTCATTCTCAGTGTAAACATATTTTTAAAAATTATGAACAAACTAAAAATCCTTCTTGACTTACCTAAAAATAAATACTATAATCTATTTGATTTATTATCCAAACAGGCCTTTTGGGGTGCCTTTATGTTTAAGAACATTTATAAATATATACTGTTATTTTGTGTACTTAATTAAACATAACGTATGCATCATAGCATATCCATTGTGTTCCAGCTTTAGTTTCTTACTTAACAATATGTCTTGGAGACAATTCCATGTCAATTTGTAAAGAACTGCCTCATTCTTTTTTTAACTGCTGCTTAGGATTTTATACAATTAGATATATTAGAATTAACTCCAGCATTCCTCTGCTGGGGGCCATGTAAATGGCTATAATTTTTTTGCTATTACAAATAATGTTTTTTATATATATGTAAACATACATGTTTTAATATAAGTATTATTATTTAGGTATGGTGAGACCAACAGATCAGAAGATGACTACCATTGAAGAGATAGTGTGTTATTTGCAGATCCCAAGAGAATGGGACACACCTTGTCATACTGTGGGTGGTCACACATGGAAGCCTCCATGACAGTCCAGTGGCAGAGGGAGCAGGAGAGGACTGTGGGCAAGATCTTCTATTGTGGTTTCTGTGGGAAGGAATGGTTGATGCAGGATAAGAAGGTTAAGGATTAGCTAGTTTGTTTCAGTGGGCTCTGGGGTATATAGACTGTTCCCGGTTGTCTGAGACCCTGGGGTGATTAGGACAGGTGGATAGTGGTCTGGAGTGTGAGAGCCCAAAGGAGCTGGTTGTGGGGTGTGGACACTGAATTGATTTGCCTTCGTAAAGCAAGCTCACTGGATAGGTTGCTTGCTGTCTCTAAGAATTGGCTAATCCTCAAAGGGATGGTCTCCCCAGGGTGAGCAAGGCCTCAGATGTCAAGGCATTGACACACAGAAAATAAAAGCCATTTGCTATTTAAATATCCTTCCATTTCATTTTCCTATGTTAGCTCCTAATGGAATTGCAGAAGGGAAAACAGATTAAAGCTTTTCTAGGTCAATCATATTAAACAAATACCTAATAACGATCTTGAAATTTTTTATGTAATATTTGTTTACAATATTTGTTTAAAAAATAAACCCATGGTGACTGGTAGAAATTGTGAAAAATTTAGAATATACTTTCTATTTCAGTTATTATTAAATCTCCACTTTTAAATAACATACACTGAGAAATAATCAATATTCTTCCACATTACCTGCTTAGAGAATAAGGTGGTCTCATGCCTTAAGTGGTTGAATTTACAGCTTTTCTGTTTCTGGATCTGCCTGCTCTTCAATATTTTGTACTTCTAGAAAGAAGTACATATTGGGAAGTAACTCTTCTGTTTCTCCAAGCTTGTTTCTCTAGGCAAATGCATTTTTTTTCTCATTTAGCAAAAGCAAAAAAAAAAAAAAAATTTTATTCATAGAATAAATCGAATAAAATATTACCACATTTTTGAGGTTATATTACTTTAATCCTAATTCTGATACAGTTAGCAAGGTGATCATTCTTAAATCCAATAAACTAGTGGAAGCAAGTGTTTTTGCTTATTGCATCAGGGAGAATGGCAGTGGTGTATACATATTTACTTCCTTAATTCTATGATTTCATTTATTATAAGATATAACATCACTTTAATGTCATATAACTTTAATATTGAAAAATAGCTAGCTACATTAAAATACGCATTGATTGTAGGATGAATACCATTAACAGAAAAGAAAAAATAAACATTAAATATTTCAGTTGTACTAATGTTTTTAGGGGATTTTGTGAGATTTGTATTAATTTTTTTATTGATACATGATCAATGAACATATTTTAAAATTACATATGATAATCAAATACATTCATATAATTTTTAAAGATCAAATCATTGTAATTGAGCTATCTATTCCTTTAAATATTTGTTCATGAAACTATTTTTAAGTGCCCTCTTTTAGACTTCTACACTCCAAGTTGAGGTGTGGTGAGCAAAAACAAATAACAAAAAACAAGAGAAGTGGAAACAGTGCTTGTGCCCAGAAAAGTGGTGAAGGCAGGGTCCTATGAGCCGTTTTGAGACAAAATAAATTTTTAATAGAGGTGACTCTAGCCACTACTGTAAATATAAATTTACAGTAAATTTAGGACCAGTTATAGTACCAGTAAGAAAACAACTGAGTTATGGGCCCATATACCTAATGTAAATGACGAGTTAACGGGTGCAGCACACCAACATGGCACATGTATACATATGTAACAAACCTGCATGTTGTGCACATGTACCCTAGAACTTAAAGTATAATAAAAAAAATAAAAAAGGAAAAGAAAATAACTGAGTTTAAGCCAGTGGATGACCAATAAAGAGAAAAGAATGTCCGCCTGGAAAAGAGTAGTCTAAGAAATATGTAGCACTAGAAGGCAGAGCTAAGGAGAAACCTTATCAGAAACCGTATCATATCAAAAGACATCATAAGGAAGCTCTTTAATGTTATCCAAACTTAGGCTGACCACCTACATCTCTGCAAATCTTTTCAACAACAGCTTTCTCTTGGATATAGTGGTGAGTAGAAATTTCAGTCTTGGTTGTTGTCTTAATTGTTGCTCTTAGAAACGTATATTTGTCCCATATCTTTCAATTCCATAGTAAACCACTGCTCACTTTGCTGTTGGATACCACCAGGGTGCCCTGAATATAATACTCTTGAATTATTACTGTTTCTTCCCCCATAATAACATTAAAGAAGGAGGTAAGAGTCAAAACAATCTTTCCCTTTATTCTCTTTCCTGATGTATACATTTTTAAAAAGGAAAAGTTTAGACTAAATGGAAGAAATTACAATGTAGAATTGGAAAATATTAAAACTTTGTACTGAAAGTAATTTTGTCCGGGGCCTAAGGAGAAAGCATTGAGGAAATTAAACTTTCAACAAAGAATCACTGCAAGTTTCTGTCTACTGACCTTTCACAAAAATGAGACAATCTTTTCATCTTAAGAGAGTTTTAGCAGTATCTCAGAAAAAAGAATTCAGGGTGGGGGATATTAAAAGATGGGCTCAAATGATTTAAGGAAGGTCTCTCAGGATAGAGAAGTGATTGGACTTGGGCAAATTTCATGGCATAATAATTTAGAACTGGTGGACATATCAAAGTGAGGGTCTTGAAGCTAATCTTTCTTTTTTTGTTTTTGAGAGAAGGTCTCACTCTGTCGCCCAGACTACTGGAGTGCAGTGGCACGATCATAGCTCACTGCAGCCTCAAACTCCGAGCTCAAGTTATCCTCCCACCTCAGCCTCCTGAGGGCTAGGTAGCTAGGACTACAGGCGTGTGCCACCATGCTTGGCTATTTTATTTCTTACATTTTTTAAAGATGAGGATTTGAGGTTTTGTTATGTTGCCCAGGCTAGTCTTGAACTTCTGGCCTCAACAAATTCTCCTGCCTCAACCTCCCAAAGTGCTGGGATTACAGGCATGAACAACTGCAGCTGGCCCATAAATGTTTTTAAATAAGCTGTTTGTCCAGGTGAACAGACTGTTGCCTAAGAAAAGTTGATTTTCAAGAATTTCCTGAAGCACAACAAAGTGAAGTGATTTTTGGTCTTACAGGCTTATTTTTCCCAGACTAAGTTTTCTCAGAATAACTAGGTCATATTAATACAGGAGAAGGTTTCAGTTCTTAGTTCTAATATCTATGTCACGTACATGCAGGTTGTTACAATTCTCATAGGCCAATTTCTAACCTGATTCCCTTGCCATCAATTTTGTAATAGTTTGGCTTCTTTGATCTTCTAAACCTCTAGTAAATCCCAGGATATCATGTTGCTTACCTCTGGGTTTGATTGTGCCCTGGAATGTAACCTTCTCTTCCTACTGCAGTATGTTTCCTAAAGTCTAAATAATTAATCTATGGTAATGCCCAGAGAATTTTCAGAAATATAACAGGTGATGCCTGTTGCAATTTTAACTCCTAAAATGCCCAGGAATTTATGGTAGAGGGATATGGATACAGGCTTTAATTTGGCATTCCAAATTGTATAGTGTCTATGGGGAAACGTGGGTCCTCTTAGCTGATTCTCTTTGCCATGTTTCTATAGAGGTAAAGTACAGGCATACTTGTGTAATAATATTAAAATGAGACTCTTGGTTTTATGAAATGCCTTAGATGGTTAAAGCTAACTCTGCTTACCTTTCAAACAAAGTACTAGATGGCCTAAGCAGGACTTGCAAACCATGTGGCTGAAAACGTATTTAAAACTAATGTGCCATACCTACTTTCAGGTAATGTATACCAAGCAGACTGGAGATGAGAGAGAGAAGTTCTTTGGGGAAAAAGTGGTGAGAATGCTGTGACAATTTTCCTCTCTCCCCATGGAGATGAGTTGAAGAAAATGCTTCCTCCTCACTGACCACTTAGTAAGAGGGGCTCAAGAGCTTAATATGGTTCTCTGGAATTTGAGGAGTACCAGTTAATCATTGTCTAAATCACCCCTGAGAAAAATGTCTTCAGGTGAGTGTGGCTGAACAACCCTGTTGCCCAGCAGAGTAGAAGGCAGCATTTGAGAGGAAACCACATGCCTAGCCGCAGCAGATGAAAGGTGCATGCTTTCTATGGAGCACTTGTGGGCTACCTAGCAAAGAGAGACTGAAATTCCCTAGGAGATGTTCTGAAATGGAGAAGCAACTCAGCAGAGAGAGGCTGGGGCAGAATCTGGGAAGGGAATGGGAATGATCAGAAATTGTCGGCTGAAGCCAGGGTGCTGTCCAGGTCAAGGGAGTTGCAATCAGAGGCTGCAGGGTTGGGGAAGGGGAATCACTCTTTGGCACCCACCCCACACCTCACCCACTGCCCCTCATGTAAAATAAAAATAAAAATAAATAAACAAACCCATAAGAGAAAGGGCAGCTTTCAGCATGTGTCCCAGTGGCAACCTATAAAATAAGTTTCAACAAGCTGAAGTTAACTAAAAATTATTTAGTCATTTGGTCAAGCGAAATCAACAAACACGGCAATTCTTTTTTTATTTTATTTTATTATTTTTTTTACAATGCTTTAAGAGTTTATTTAACAATTCTCTACCCAGTTGAAAATTAAACCAAAAGAGTTTCATGGAGTCATTCTGAGATGCTCATAGAAGTATTAGCAAAACGTAGCTAGTCTGTTTTATACGTCATGTAAATATTTTAGAATAGCATTCTGTGATCATTTTTTTTTAAAATTTAAGTTCTAGGGTACATGTGCACAATGTGCAGTTTGTTACATATGTATACATGTGCCGTGTTGGTTTGCTGCACCCATTAACTCGTCATTTACATTAGCTTTTTCTCTTAATGCTATCCCTCCCCCAAGCCCCCACCCTACAATAGGCCCCGGTGTGCAATGTTCCCTGCCCTGTGTCCAAGTGTTCTCATTGTTCAATTCCCACCCATGAGTGAGAATGTTCGGTGTTTGGTTTTCTGTCCTTGGGATGGTTTACTCAGAATGATGGTTTCCAGCTTCATCCATGTCCCTACAAAGGACATGAACTCATCCTTTTTTATGGCTGCATAGTATTCCATGGTATATATGTGCCACATTTTCTTAATCCAGTCAAATCATTGATGGATATTTGGGTTGGTTCCAAGTCTTTGCTATTGTGAATAGTGCTGCAATAAACATACACATGCATGTGTCTTTATAGTAGCATGATTTGTAATCCTTTGGGTACATACTCAGTGATGGGATCACTGAGTCAAATGGTATTTCTAGTTCTAGATCCTTGAGGAATCCAAACATAGCGATTCTCTTAACTGAAAACAAGACAATCAGAGAAAGTCATCTTAAAAATATTATGATGTATTTGTTTCCATGAAAGCCAGGAAATTAAAATTATAACAAATTCTGGTTTTGTGATATTAAAAATAATTAAACTTAAAAATAATTTTGTAAGTTTCAATATATCTACTTTTCAATTTTTCAGTATATTTTCCCATTACTTTAATGTTCTGGAAAAAAATTAATCATAAAAATATATAAAAACATGTATATAGGAGAATATATTTTCCCTTTTGCCTCTAGTTTCAATGTAGATAGTATGAAAATATTTGTAGTATCTAATATAGTAAGGCACTGGTATTTATTTAAAATTTCAACATTTTGCTAATTATGAATTTTTCTGTGTTAATTTTGACTGTTAAATGTTGCATTAAAATTATTGATAAAAATAATAAGCAAATAAATATATAGCATTGTTGTTGATTACTGAGTTTTTTGACACTCCCTGAAATTTTGTACCCAGGGCAAGTGCTTCTCTTGCTCCACCATAATTCTGGCTCTACTAGGTGGAGACATATACTCTCATCTTACAAATCCACCATGCTCAGAGAGTACAGTCTGGATTTATTGATAAGAAGATAATTTTTTCTAAGTGGCTCATAATTTGCGAAATAACTTAGTTTCACAGCGAAGTTAGTATTTTGCATTGTAAACAGAACAGTTTTTACTTCTCTTTTATCACTCCTGCTTTGTAATAATGTCCTGAAACCTAAATTATTATGACAATGTTATATAACCTTCTTATAGAATATGTTTCATATTTATGATTGATAGAAATAATTCTTAAAATCTATATAGAATATTCATGATCCATCACTCAACTTAGAAATAGAACATAATAACTCAAAACTGACTGTATGCTTATCTCCCAGTCCAACTCCCTGCAGGTAACAATCCAAATTTTCCTTTATTCCCTTGCCTTTAATAATAGTTTTACAACACAGTATCTGCAAAAACAAACAAACAAAAAACCCAGCAGTTGCACATAATGTTGGAAATGGTATCAGATCAGTGCTGTTCAGTACCTTAGAGTCACTTTAGTGATAGCATGATAAATACCAGATAATTTTTTGTTCTTTAATTGTTAGTCTCATGACTGGTGACATTTTCCTGCCATACTTTAAAAGGAAAAAGATGGCCGGGCGCGGTGGCTCACGCCTGTAATCCCAGCACTAGGGAGGCCGAGGCGGGTGGATCACGAGGTCAGAAGATTGAGACCGTCCTGGATAACATGGTGAAACCCCGTCTCTACTAAAAATACAGAAAATTAGCCAGGCGTGGTGGCGGGCACCTGTAGTCCCAGCTACTCGTGAGGCTGAGGCAGGAGAATGGCGTGAACCCGGGAGGCGGAGCTTGCAGCCAGCCGAGATTGCGCCACTGCACTCCAGCCTGGGTGACAGAGCGAGACTCCATCTCAAAAAAAAAAAAAAAAAAAAAAAAGGAAAAAGATGAAGAGATTTGTGAATCTCTTTATCTGTTGCCTTTTTTGATTTTTTAAAACTATACGTATTAAATATTTATTGGGTACAACTTGATGTTTTGATATATGTATACATTGCATAAATCAAGCTAATTACCATAAAAATGATAGCTTTACAACATATTTATATACTTCTAAATAATATATTGCTTAGTTGGCTTGTGTTTTACACATGGTATTGTAATATATGCACAGTATTAGGTGGCTTGAATTTTTTTTAACCCCACATTCTATTTTTTTTTCAACTTTTATTTTAAGTTCAATGGGTTCACGTGCAGGTTTGTTGCATGGGTAAATTGCATGTCATGGGGGTTTGGTGTACAGATAACTTTGTTACCTAGAAAATCAGTATAATACCTGATAGGTAGCTTTTCAATCCTCACCCTCCTCCCACCTTCCACCCTCAAGTAGATACAGTGTCTATTGTTGCCTTTATGTCCATGTGTACTCAATATTTATCTCTCACTTATAAGTGAGAACATGCTATGCTTGGTTTTCTGCTTGGGTGTTATTTTGTGTAGGATAATAACCTCCAGCTCCATCTTTGTTGCTGTAAAGGACATGGTCTTATTCTTTTTTTATAGTTGCATAGTATTCCATGATGTATATGTACCACATTTTCTTTATCCAGGCCACTGTTGATGGGCATCTAGGTTGACTTCATGTCTTTGCTATTGTGAAAAGTGCTGCAGTGAATATGTGAGTGCATGTGTCTTTATGATAGAACAATTTATATTCCCTTGGGTATATACCCAGCAATGGGGTTGCTGGGTCAAAGGGTAGTTCTATTTTAATGTCTTTGAGAAATCTCCAAGCTGCTTTCCACAGGGGCTGAACTAATTTACATTCCCACCAGCAGTGTATAATCATTCCCTTTTCTTCACAATCTTGCCAGTATCTGATGTTTTTGACTTTCTAGTAATAGCCATTTTGACTAGTGTGAGATGGTTTTTCCTTGTGGTTTTGATTTGCATTTCCCTAATGATTAGTGACATTGGACATCTTCTCATGCTTGTTGGCCACATGTCTGTCTTGTTTTGAGAGGTGTCCGTGTGCTTTGCCCATTTTTAATGGGGTTGTTTTTTACTTTTTGATTTAAATTCCTTATAGTTTCTGGTTAGTAGACTTTTGTCAGATGCATAGTTTGCAAATATTTTCTTCCATTCCATAGATTGTATGTTCACTCTGTTGATAGTTTCTTTTGCTGTGCAGAAGCTCGTTAGTTTAATTAGGTCCCACTTGTCAATTTTTGTTTTTGTCGTAATTGCTTTTGAAGTTTTCACTGTGAAGTTTTTGCCAGGGTAGATGTCCAGAATGGTATTTCCTAGGTGTTCTTCTAGGGTTTTTATAGTTTTAGGTTTTACATTTAAGTCTTTAATCCATCTTGAGTTGATTTTTGTATATGGTGAAAGGAAGTGGTCCAGTTTCAATCTTCTGCATACGGCCAACAAGTTATCCCAGCACAGGTTATTGAATAGGGAGTCTTTTCCCCATTGCTTGTTATTGTTGACTTTTTCTAAGATCAAATGGTTGTAGATGTGCAGTTTTATTTCTGGGTTCTCTAACTTGTTCCATTGGTCTATATGTCTGTTTTTGTACAAGTACCATGCTGTTTTCATTACTGTAGCCTCATAGTATAGTCTGAAGTCCAGTTGTGTGTTGCCTTCAGCTTTGCTCTTCTTGCTTAGGATTGCTTTGGCTATTTGAGCTCTTTTTTGGATTCCAAATGAATTTTAGAATGTCTTTTCCTAATTCTGGGAAAAATGTCATTGGTGGTTTGATAGGAACAGCATTGAATCTGTACATTGCTTTGGGCAATATGGCCATTTTAACCACATTGATTCTTCCTATCCATGAGCATGAAATGTGTTTCAATTTGTTTGTATCATCTCTGCTTTCTTTGAGTACTGTTAGTAATTCTCTTTGTAAAGATCTTTCACTTCCCTTGTTAGTTGTATTCCTAGATACTTTGTGTGTGTGTATGGCTATTGTGAATGAGATTGTGTTCTTGATTTGGCTTTCAGCTTGGATGTAATTGGTGTACAGAAATGCTACTGATTTTTGTACTTTGATTTTGTATCCTGAAACTTTGCCAAAGTTGTTTATTAGATGTAGGAGCTTTTGCGCAGAGATTCTGAAGTTTTCTAGGTATAAAATCACAATTGCAAAGAGAGATATCTGCAAAGAGAGATAGTTTGATTTCCTCTCTTCCTATTTGGATGCCTTTTATTTCTTTGTCTTGCCTGATTGTTGTAGCTACTATGTTAAATAAGAGTATTGAGAGTGAGCATCCTTATATTGTTGCAGTTCTCAAGGAGAATGCTTCCACCTTTTGCCTCTTCACTATGATGTTGTCTGTGAATTTGTCATAGATGACTGTTATTATTTTGAGGTATGTACCTTCAATACCTAGTTTTTTGAGGGTTTTTAACATGAAGGGATGTTGAATTTTATTGAAAGCCTTTCTGCATCTGTTGAAATGATGATGTGCTTTTTGTTTTTAGTTCTGTTTATGTGATGATTCATATAACCTTGCATCCAAGAAATAAAGCCTACTTGATCATGGTGGATAAGCTTTTTGAGGTGCTGTTGGATTCAGTTTGTTAGTGTTTTGTTGAGGCTTTTTGTATCTATCTACATTCTACTTTTGTGATTCCTCCATATTGACAGTAGATGTGATTAATTTTTACTCAACATACCATTTCACCAAGTGAACACATTGTATCTGTTTATGAATTGTGTGGATAATAGAGATTTGAACTGCTTCCAATATTTTGTTATTGAGTGACATTATTGTCAACATTCTTGGAAATGTCTCAAAGAATACATGAGTGACAATATCTTCATTTTTATTCTTAGGCCTAAGAATAAAAATTCTGAGTCACAGGGTATGCACTAGTTTAGGTTTACAAGATAATGCCAACTTGTGTTAGAGTGGTTTAATAATTTTTGCTTCTATAATCAGTATAAAAATTCCTGTTTCACATCCCTGCCAAGTCTGCTTTTGTCCAACTTCTTTAAATAAAAAGTTTTATTGAGATATGATTGTCATACAAAAAACTATACATATTTATACAATTTGATAAATTTAGAAATAGATATACATTCATGAAACCATCCCGACAATCAATACCATAAATGTATCCATCACCTCCAAAAGTTTCCTCCCATGCTCTGTTTTTTCAGATAAGAAAACATAAGATCTACTCTCTTCACAAATTTTAAAGTATAAACACACTATTGTTACTATAGGCACTATGCTGTATAGTAGATCTGAAGGAATTAATGTATCTTGCATAACTGAAACTTTTTACCCTTTGACCAATGCCTTTCTTTATCTCCCTGTCCCCAATCTCTGGCCACCACTGACCTGCTCTCTGCTCCTATGAATTTGACTATTTTAGATTTCACATTTAGGTGGCATAATGTAGTGTTCGTCCTTCTGTGTCTATATATTTCACTTAGCATAATGTCTTCCGGGTTCTTCCATGTTGTTACAAATGATTGAAACTTAGAAAAATTTATTGTAATTGACAAAAGTGAAAAAAAAAAAAGAGCTTCAACCAATCACAAACAACTAAACGGCAATTTGAACAGACATTTGATTATACAACTGGAAACCGCTCATCAGACCATACACAAATAAGGCAAATATCTCATCACACCAGTCCCAAATAAGGCAAACACCTTACTGTTGCCAATTAGGTGATTCATCTGCTTGCCTTTCCTTTGTGTCATATAAGCAGCTCACTGTTCATGCTGCTGTGCGAAGCTCTCTGAACCTCTTTCTGTTTTGAGTACTACTTGATTAGTAAATTGTTCTTTGCTCAAACTCTGTTAAATTTTATTTGTTTTAAAAGTATGTACCATATTTTCTTTTTCCATTCATCCATCAGTAGATATTTAGGTTGCTTCCACTTTTTGGCTATTGTGAAAAATGCTGCAATGAACATAAACTGCTAAGATCTCTTCAAGATCCTAATTTCAATTATTTTTGGTATATACCCAGAAGTGGAATTACTGGATCATATGGTATCCCTATTTTTAATTTTTTGAGAAACCTCTAAACTGTTTTTCATACTGGCTGACCCGATTTACATTCCCATCAATCATTCCAATGACGAATGGGATTACGTCAAACGAAAACGCTACTGCAAAGCAAAGAGAACAATCAACAAAGTGAAAAGGTTATCCACTGAATGGGAGAAAATGTTTGCAAACCATGTATCTGTAAAGGTTAATAGTAAAAATATATAAGAAATTCCTATAACAGAAAAAAAACAAACCAATTAAAATTAGGCAATGTATTTCAACAGACATTTCTCAAAAAAAGATATACAAATGGCCAATAGTTACGTCAAAAGGTGCATAACATAATTAATCATCAGAGAAATGCAAGAAAAGAACTCTTGGACATTGTCAGGCTTCTTTACTTTTGCCTATCTGGTGGTGGAAAAGTGGTATTTTATTGTTGTCTCATAAGCATTCCCCTGGTTATTAATTAGGTTGAGCATCTTTTCATGTTTATTGGCCATGTGAGTTTACCTCTTCTGTGCAATTCCTGTTCAATGTCTTTTGCCAGTTTTTAAAATTGAGTTGTTTTCCTTATTTTTTGGAGTTCATGTAAATTTAGGTTACTAAGTGTTAAATATATGTGTTGTAAATAGTGCTTCCGGCCAGGTGCAGTGCCTCATGCCTGTAAACCTAGTACTTTGGGAGGCCGAGGGGGGTGGACCACCTGAGGTCAAGAGTTCGGGACCAGCCTAGCCAACATGGTGAAACTCCGTCTCTACTAAAAATGCAAAAATTAGCTGGGCATGATGGCACACACCTGTAATCCTAGGTACTCATTGTTTGAACCTTGGGGGCGGAGGTTGCAGTGAGCCAAGATCGTGCCATTTCACTCCAGCCTGGATAAAAGAGCAAAACTTCGCCCCCACTCCAAAAAAAAAAAAAAAAAAGTGCTCCCATTTTGTATCTTTTTTTTTCTGTCTTTATGATGTCTTTTGATGAATCCAAATATTCCAACTTTTTTCCCAGCTTTATTGAGGTATTACTGATAAATAAAAATTATGTATATTTAACATATACAACTTAATGTTTTGATATACATATATATTGTGAAATGATTGCCACAATGAAGCTAATTAATATATCTATCATCTCACGTAGTTACCTTTTGTTGGTTTTGTGATAAGACAATTCGACTCTATCAGCAAATTTCAAGTATACAAAACAGTATTATTAACTCTAGTCACCACTATGTATGTTAGATCTCTAGAACTTGTTCATCCACATAACTGAAACTTTGTGCCTTTGACCAATATCTCTTCATTTCTTCTACCATTCTACTCTCTGCTTTTTTAGTTTGACTCTTAGATTCCACATTTAAGTGAGATCATGCAGTGTTTGTCTTTTTGTGTCTGGCTTATTTTGCTTAATGTAATGTTCTCCAGGTTCATCTATGCTGTTGCAAAAGGTAGAATTTTCTTCTTGTTATAAGCTGAATACTATTCCTGTGTGTGTGTGTGTGCGTTTACTATTTTTGAAAAAATCATTCATCCATGGACACTTAGGTTATCTTGGCTCTTATGACTAGAACAGCAATTAACATAGGACTACAGATATATCTTCAACACATTGATTTGATTTCCTTTGCACGTACACTCAAAAATGGGATTGCTGGATTATATGGTACTTCTTTTCCAAAAATCTTTGAAGAACATCCATATGGTTTTCCATAATGGCTGTACTAATTGACAATTCCACCAACAGTGTACAATGGTTCCCTTTCCTCCATATCCTTGCTCAAACTTATATTTTGTCTTTTGATAATAGTCATTCTAACAGTTATAAGGTGATATCTCATTGCAGTTTTGATATGCATTCCCCTAATGCTTTGTGATGCTGAGCACCTTTACATTGACCTGTTGGCCATTTGTATGTTTTATTTTTAGAAATGTCTATTCAGGTCCTTTGCCCATTTTTTAATTGGGTTATTGGGTTGTTTTTGGCTATGTAGTTATTTGAGTTCCTCATGTATTTGGGATATTAATTCTTAATCAGATACATGGTTTGCAAATATTTTATCCCTTTCTGTAGGCTGTTTCCTTCACTTTCTTGATTATTTTCCTTTACTGTGTGGAAGTCTTTATTTTGACGCAGGCTCACTTCCTTATTTTTGTTTTTGTCGTCTGTGTTTTTGGGATCATATCCAAAAAAATCATTGACCAGACCAATGTCAAGAAGTTTTGTTCTATGTTTCTTTTTTTTTTTTTTTTTGAGACGGAATCTTGCTCTGTTTCCCAGGCTGAAGTGCAGTGGCATGATCTCGGCTCACTGCAACATCCATCTCTTGGGTTCAAGCAATTCTTCTGCCTCAGCCTCCCGAGTAGCTAGGACTACAGGTGTGCGCCATCATGCCAGGCTAATTTTTGTATTTTTAGTAGAGATGGAGTTTCACCATATTGGCCAGGCTGGTCTTGAACTCCTGACCCTGTGATCTGCTCACCTTGGCTTCCCAAAGTGCTGGGATTATAGGCGTGAGCCACCGCGCCTGGCCTCTATGTTTTTTTTAAAAGTAGTATTACAGTTTCTGATCTCGCCTTTAGCTCATTTCGAGTGCAATGTTATAGATGGTGTGAGATAAGTGTCTACTTTCATTCTTCCACATGTTGATATCCAGTTCTCCCAACAGCATTTATTGAAGAGACTATCCTCTCCCCCATTGTGTGTTCTTGAAAGCCTTGTCAAAGATTAGTTGAATATAAATGCATGAATTTCTTTCTGGATTCTATTCTGTCCCATTAGTCTATATGCTTGTTATTATGCCAGCACTATAATGTTTTGATTACTGCTGCTTTATAAGAGATAAATATAATCTATACCTCAATTTATTTACTTACAACTTTGGAATGATAATAGTACCTATTTTTCCAGGTTGTCAAGATTAGATTAAATAAGATGGCTAAAAGGGCTTACACAATACTTTGGGCATATATTATCAGTCTCAAGTTTGGGCATGTGAATATTAAAATCAAGATCATGACTCAGTTCTAAAGAGCAGGGGGTGAAGATAAAAGTTACATTTGGAAGACGGCTTGAAGGAGTAAAATGAAGGTCAATTATCAGGTGAAAGCAGGTAAAGGTCAAAGCCTCATAGAGCCATGTGGAATTAAAGGGTAAACAAGTTAATTATTGGATGATAGAAGGGAAGGTGTCAAGTGTTTACTGGAGCGAATACTAGACTTCAAGTGATGATTAAAGGCCAAGATCTGAACCTGGCAGAAGCAAATGAGGAAGTAGGAAGTTGGAAGTTAAGGCTTAAGGTAAATTGCAGGACAGTTCCTTTCCATTGTATTAGACTACAGCTTGCTGGCTAGGGTCTTCATTTTTAACAGTGTTTTAAAAATATTAAAAGTTATCATTAAAGTTTAAACAATATAGGAGCATAAAAAGAAAAAGTCTTACTGACTTCCACCACGATTTTATTTCCAGAAATAAATCACTAATAACATTTTTGTCTATAATTTGAAATATTTTCTGAACACAAATCTGTCTCTCATATATATATATATACATATATTAGGTTGGTGCAAAAGTAATGGCAAAACTGCACTTAATTTTCCACCAATTTATATTAATGAAAATGAAAGAAAAATGATCACCGCTATTAATAAAAATGAAAATGAACACATTACTACATTCAACAAAATGCTGAGTGAAAAAAATCATTATATATGTGTATATATATTCCTTTTATGTAGAAATGGGATCATAGTAATCTTTGTTTTTATTTAATAATATAGTTAGGATATAATTCCATATGCATACCACACATTTATATCTCCTAACTTCTTTTAAATAACTGAATTATATATTTTTTGTATTGGTGATCTGTAAGTTACCTAACAAATTTGGTGAACATTTATATTGTTTCCAGTATTTTGCTATTATAAGCAGTGCTGCAATAAAATTTCTTATTCATTTATTTACCTGTTATGCAATAACAGTTACAGGATAAATTCTAAGACTGAGATTTCTGGGTAAAACACCAGGCACACTTTACATGTTGATGGTTTGTACAACTCAACTACCAAAAATTGCTTCAATTTGAACTCCCCAAAGGTATAAGAGAATGGGTGCTTCCTACATTCTTACTAACAAAGTTTTTAAAAAATTATATAGTGTATACAAATGTATATCATCTAATTAATAATTTTAAGGAAATATTTATTGTTAAAATGTAATATGCCTCTAGAAAAATGTACAAATTATAATTATGCAGATTTACAGATATTTATACAGCAAACACATCCAAGTAATACAGTCCAGCTCACTAAGTTTTATACTAATATTTTACATTATATTACAACACTCCAAAGGAATCCCTTGTGCTGTTTCTCAGACACTAGTCTCCACTGCCTGTACATACATATCTTTTATGTTGATTAGTGTTACTGTTTTAAACTTTATGTAAAATGTAACAAGATAATATCTACTTTTCTGAGTTCAGTTTCTTTCACTCAGCATTTTCTATGAGTATAGTAGGAGTAGTGTTATTATTATCATTGCTATGTAATATTCCATTCTATGACTATACTACAATTTACTCATCTATTTTCCTGCTGACAGACATATGGGTTATTTCTAATTTGGGCTATTTCAAATCATATTGCTAATAATAATACACTTTTTTTAGTGCACATATCTTACATTACTGTTGTGTCTATTCCTGGAACAAAAACTGCTAGGTCATAGAATATGGGCATGTTCAGCTTTAGTTCATACAGCAAATCTTTTTCCAAGTTGTTTGTATTAATTGGTACTCTTCACCAAATACATCACCCCTGCTGATTTCGCATACAGAAAATGGCATCTCCTAGCTTTAGTGTACAATTCCTTAATTTTATGTGTCATATATTATTGTTTCTTATGTTCATTAGGAAAGTCTGAATTTTATTCTTTGGGAATAACTGTACCCACCTCTCTCTACTACCTGGATACTTCTATAAAATAAAATACAGTAATGCATTGTTTAATGATGGAAATATGCCTGAGAAATGTGTTGTTAGGTGATTTTATCATTGTGTGAACATGATTTAGTGTACTCACACAAACCTAGATGGCATAGCCTACTACACACCTAGACCATATGGTGCAGCCTATTGCTCCTAGACTACAAACTTGTATAGCACGTCACTGCACTGAAAACTGTAGGCACTTGTAACAGAGTGGGATTTGTGCATACTAACCATAGAAAAGGTATAGTAAAAATATGGTATAAAAGATTAAAAAACAATACACCTATATAGAGAACTGTATTAGTCTGTTCTCGAATTGCTAATAAAGACATACCTGAGACTGGGTAATTTATAAAGAAAAAAAGATTCAATGGACTCACAGTTTCACATGGGTGGGGAGGCCTCACAATCAAGACGGAAGGTGAAGGAGGAGCAAAGACATGTCTTACATGCCAGCAGGCAAGAGAAGTGCCGAGCAAAGGGCAGAAAAGCCTCGTATAAGACTATTGGATCTTGTGAGAACTTGCTCATTATCATGAGAGCAGCATAAGGGTAACTGCCCCAATGATTCAATTAACTCCATCTGAGCCTGCCCGATTTGGGTGGGGACACAAACCATATCATCCCGCCCCCTCCCAAATCTCATGTTCTCACATTTCAAAACAAATCATACCTTCTCAGCAGTCCCCCAGAGTCTTAAGTCATTTCGACATTCACTCAAAAGTCAACAGTTCAAAGTCTCATCTGAGATGAGACAAGTCTCTTCCACCTAGGAACCTGTACAATTAAAAGCAAGTTAGTTACTTTCCAGATACAATGGCAGTACAGGCATTGGGTAAATACACCCATTCCAAATGGGAGAAATTGGCCAAAATGAAGAGGTTACAGGTCCAAAATCCAATGGGGCAGTCAAATCTTAAAGCTCCAAAATGATCTATTTTGACTCCATGTTTCACATCTAGTTATGCTGATGCAAAAGGTGGGCTGCCACAGCCCTGGGCAGCTCTGCCTCTGTGGGTTTGCAGGGTACAGCCTCCCTCTTGACTGCTTTCACAGGCTAGTGTTGAGTGTCTGCAATTTTTCCAGGTACATGGTGCAAGTTGTTGGTGGATCTACCATTTTGGGGTGTAGAGGATGGTGACCCTCTTCTCACAGTTCCAGTAGGCAGTGCCTAAGTAGGGACTCTGTGTGAGGGCTCCAACCCCACATTTCCCTTCCACACTGCCCTGGCAGAAGTTCTCCATGAGGGCCCAGCCCCTGCAGCACACCTCTGCCTGGACATCCAGGCATTTCCATACTTCCTCTGAAATTTAGGTGGAGGTTCCTAAACCTCAATTCTTGACTTCTGTGCACCTGCAGACTCAACACCACATGGAAGCTGCCAAGGCTTGGGGCTTGTATGCCCTGAAGCCATGGCCTGAGCTGTACCTTGGTCCCTTTTAGCCATGGCTGGAGCAGATGGGATGCAGGGCACCAAGTCCCTAGGCTGCACACAACAGGGGGGCCCTGGGGCCAGCCCATGAAACCATTTTTTTCCTCCTAGGCCTCGGGGCCTGAGGTAGGAGCGACTGCTGCAAAGGTCTCTGACATGCCCTGGAGACATTTTCCCCATTGTCTTGGTGATTAACATTGGGCTCCTCATTACTTAGGCAAATTTCTGTAGCAGGCTTGAATTTCTTCCCAGAAAATGGGTTTTTCTTTTTTACTGCATTGTCAGGCTACAAATTTTCCAAACTTTTATTCTCTGCCTTCTCTTGAACCACTTTGCCGCTTAGAAATTTCTTCTGCCAGATACCCTTAATCATCTCTCTCAAAGTCAAAGTTCCACAGATCTCTAGTGCAGAGGCAAAATGCTGCCAGTCTCTTTGCATGGCAAGAGTGACCTTTACTCTAGTTCCCAACAAGTTCCTCATCATCATCTGAGATCACTTCAACCTGGACCTTATTGTCCATATTGCTATCAGCATTTTGGTCAAAGCTATTCAACAAGTCTCCAGGAAGTTCCAAACTCTCCCACATCTTCCTGTCTTCTGAGCCCTCCAGGTCTCTAGGAAGTTCCAAACTTTCTCACATTTTCCTGTCTTCTTGTGAGTCTTCTAAACTGTTGCAACCTCTGTCTGTTACCCATTTCCAAACTTGCCTCCACAGTTTCAGTATCTTTACAGCAGTGCCCCACTACCTGGTACCAACTTATTGTATTAGTCTGTTCTCACGTTGCTAATAGACATGCCTGTGATGGGGTAATTTATAAGGAAAAAGAGGTTTAATGGACTCACAGTTTTAGGTGGCTGAAGAGGCCTCACAATTATGGCAGAAGGTGAAGGAAGAGCAAAGGCACATCTTACATGGTGGCGGGCAAGAGAAGTGCTGAGCAAAAGGGGGCAAAGTCCTTTATAAAACCATCAGATCTCATGAGAACTCACTCACTATCACAAGAACAGCATGAAGGTAACTGCCCCCATGATTCAATTACCTCTACCTGGACCTGCCCTTGACACATGGGGATTATTACAATTCAAGGTGAGATTTGGGTGGGGACACGGCCTTATCATGAATGGAGAACTTACTATCAAGCACTTACCATGAATGAAGCTTGCAGGACTGGAAGTTGCTCTGTGTGAATCAATGTGTGAGAGTGGTGAGTGAATATGAAGGCCTAGGACATTACTGTGCATTACTGTAGACTTTATAGACAATGTAAGCTTAGCTTACATTAAGCTTATTTAAAAAATTATCTTTCCTCAGTAATAAATCAACCTTAACCTACTGTGAATTTTTTTATTGATCATTTTTTAAACTTTTTGACTCTTTTGTGGTAACATTCAGGCTAAAACACAAATCGTACAGCTGTCTAAAAATATTTTCTTTGCTGTCTAAAAATATTTTCTTTCTTGATATCCTTAATCTATAACATTTTCTTTTTTAAAAATTTAAATTTTTTAAATTTTTTAAATAAACTCTTTATCCAGCCACCTTAAGCTTTTCTCCAAATCTGCTTTTATATTCTTTTGATTACCCACCTTGGTGAATTCTAATGTTGCTAGTTGTATAAACCAAAAAAAAATTTTTTTGTTAAGAACTAAGACACAAGCACACACATTAGCCTAGGTCTACACAGTGTCAGGGTCACTAATATGACAGTATTCTACCTCCACATCTTGTCCCACTGCAAAGTCCTTGGGGGCAATAGCAAGCACAGAACTGCCATCTCCTAGGATAACTGCGTTCGTCTGGAATACCTCTTGAAAGACTTGCCTGAGGCCATGTTACATTGAATTTCTTTTTTTTAAGTAAGTAGAAGTTACACTTAACTTTCTTTTTATAAGTAGAAGTGTACTCTAAGATACTGATAAGAAGTATAGTAAATACATAGAAGTATAGTAAATACACATACCAGTAACATAGTCATTTGTTATCAAATATTATGTGCTATAAAAAACTGTGTGCACTATAGTTTTATACAACTGATAATGCAGTAGGCTTGCTTCCACTAGCATCACCACAAACAGGTGAGTGATGCATTGTCCTATGATGTTAGGATGGCTACAATGTCACTAGGCAATAGGAATTTTCTGTTTCATTATAATCTTATGAGACCACTGTTGTGTATGCAATCTGTCATTTACTGAAATGTCATTATGTGGCACATGACAATAATTATATTTGTAGTTTTAAATTTTTGATGCCATGTAAGTAGTTTGGACTTTTATTTTTATTGATTTGCTCTTTCAGTCTCCATGTGACTTTCCCAGCTAGGAAAATTTTTTTCTACTAATCTTTCATTTTTGCTTCTGTGCCAAAGTGTCTATATGTTGACTGCCCGTTCTCTGTTCCTTTCCGTTATTGCATTACAATTTTTATGCTATGTTCTTTCCCACTGCATTCTAGACACATATTTATTATAACAATAACTAGCATTAATTTTGAGTATTTACTAAATGACCTTTACATATTGTGACTCAATCTTCATGAGAACCCAAAAAAGTGAGCTCTATTACCATTTCTAATTTATACACAAGGAAACTGAGGCCAGATTAGACTGAATAATTTTCCCAAGTTTATGTGACTAGGAAGTGACACAGTCACAATTTTAACCCAAGCAGGTTGGCTTTGAATTGTTGACTTGATTGTAATCAACATTCCACTCCATACTGTCTGTCCTAGATAGTTACATAGGCCACAACACATGCTATTTGATTTTCTGGTGAATACTTTTTGCTTCTTTCTGCCTTAATGAATTTCAGTTGTGCTTTTCTAGTTGTACTTTCCATAAAAGCCTTTCTTGTTTGATCCAATTCCACTTTTATATCATAATGTTCTCTTCTGCACACTTTGTGCTACTCATTCACAATGCCTACTATTCATTCTTAATCTTAATTGACTTCTTCTTCTGTTGATGTCACTAAGTACTCCGTGATGGCATCCCCACATGGGGCTCCTTGATTTTTTCTGTATCTTAACCTTTAGTTTTCTCAGGAGAGTCTTTAACTGTCTTCTTCCTTTCTTGTTTAACTTACACACTGGGGTTTATTTCATTCACTGCTATGGCTTTAAGCACCTATACATTTGTGACTCCAAAGTATGTATTTCACCCCAAGCCGAATCCTGAGCTACACAGTAGAATATTTATTCCTGTAATGTTGGTTGAGCACCTATTTTCCAGGTGCATGTGAGACACTAGAAAATTCCACATGACTCTTATCCAGTCACCTTAAGCTTTTCTCCAAATCTGCTTTTTTATTCTTTTGATTACCCATCTTGCTGAATTCTAATGTTGCTAGTTGTATAAACCAAAAAATAAAATTAATCTCAGAAAACTCAGTTGACTTGCTTTTTTATTCTATCATCTTTACTCTACTTCTGGAATATCTCATTTAGTATTTCTCTTCATTTGAATTATCACTGTGTGTTTCTTGGGGGAATTGCAATAGTCTACTTTCTTCTCAACAGTCGTAAGAATCATCTTTCAAATGTGGTGCTCTAATGAAATTATTTTTTGTGTGATATTTATTAATTATTTCCCATTCCATAAAGTATAATTAATACCACCACCTTTGTATGGCACACACAACTTTTGTCATCTGGTTTTATCATTTGGTCCCTGCCTACACATGCAGTCTTTTCTCCTTTCACTTCAAATCTTTTCTATCTTAAGACACTATAATTCAGAAATACTGAACAATATTCAATGTCTCAAATATGGATGTTCTTTCACTCTTTTTGTTCCTTTACACATTTCCTGAAGTACTCATCATTCAGCTATCTATCTGACATTTAACTTTTAATTTATGACTTCTTTGGAAATACCATGTTCTTTATGAAATTTTCTCCGATTTCCACAGGCAGACGTGAGTGCTCCATTTACTGCTGATGATTTGAATTTGCATGTACTGGCCTAATGGCACTAATCCCATTCATGAGGACTCCACCTTTGTGATCTAATAGCTTACCAAAGGTTTCACCTCCTAGTACCATCATATTGGGATAGTATTTTAACATAAGAATTTTGAAAGGATAGCAACAGTGAACCATGAACATAACACTGCACTTCAGTCTCCAGCCTCCTGGGCAACAGAGTGAGACCTTGTCTCAATAAATAAATAAATAAATAAAAATAGTGACTAGTCCTATAAAATAAGGAGTAGTGAAAATAAGGAGTTGCGCTTCCCAGTCTTGCTTTCTTAACCTCTAGTCATCTAAGCAGCACACATAAAGTTTTGCATTCCACCCTAACAGTCTACTGCAAGAATGATTCCTGTAGATGTGATAGCTGAAATGATGAAAATGATTGATATTTATAAGGTCAAAGTTAGAAACTTAAAGGGTCAGCTGGAAATGCATTCATTATGTAGCATGTCTAACCACTAGAAACTTAACCAATTATTTTTGTCTAAGCAACAAGATATCCCAAGGCCAGGGCTGGTATGGAAGTTTAGTTATGCTATCAGGAGCTAGGTATTTTTCTATCTTTATTTCTACCATACGAAACTTGTTGATATTCACCCTCATCTTATGGTCCCATATTGCAAGATGGCCATTAAGATTTAAGATATTGTGTCTGCATTTTAGGCAATTAGAAACAATGATAAATGGTCAAATATTATGCCACAGGTATCTGCTCTTCCTCCACTCCCTACCTGAATGTAAAGTGGCTCTCAGGAGCACTATCCAGTAGACTTCAACCAACTTCTAACTTTCTGGAATTATGCCACATGGTCACCCCCAGCAGCAAAATAATCTGAAAATAAATATTTATTAACAGGAAATGTTGCCACCCTGATCAGTATTGGGTTTCTGCAAAGAAAATGGTAAAAATTGATACTGGGTAAGTAGACAGTGGTACCTGCCCCACCTTGTAGGTAATAATTTAAAAATGAATATTCAATAAAACAGACACAAAAAGGATGTAAAAATAATCAAGAGATTTCAGTGTTACAGAAGTCAAAAGAAAAAAAAACTGTAAGAGGGAAGAAATATATAGCAATATACAAAATTTTAAAGAGGTTAAGGAGAAAAGGACTAAGAAAATATTACTAAGTTTGATGATCAGAGACAAGCTGTGACCTCCAGGGAGAGTAATTTCAGGACACTTTTTTAAAAGTGAGCAATTGTTTTAGTAAGAACAATAGGTACCTCAATAGGTTAGGAAAATTAAAAAAGTTTATGGAAGACTTTTTTTAGGCTAACAGAAACGTGAGGATTTTTTGGCTATAGGTAGCCAAATTAGTGAAGATTGAAGATGTAAAGAAGGGAACACAAAATTGTAAAAACAAAATATGAAATTTTCATCCAGAGGAAAAAGAATCCTTTCTTTCATTAACTATGTTTTAAAGAGATAGTTGGATATGGTGATTCTATTCCAATGAATCTCAACTTCTTTTTTTTTTTTTTAACATGCTAGATATAGATCTCTTAGTGCCTGAGCACATTCAGGGATAAGAAACTAATTTTCCCTGGATAGCTCAATCAATTGTTTCAAGTTTTAATAATTCTAAGAAATTTATTTTAATATTATTCTAAAGTAATTAAAATTATTTAAGATAATTTAAAATTCAAAATTATTTAAGATAACTTAAATAATTATAAAAATTATTTTATACTATCAACAAATTATCCCCCTTTTAAAATCAGTAGCTCTTTTTGTATCTTCCAGAACTACACAAACAAAATTACTTTTTGTTCTATGTAACTATGTGGAACTATCATGCTTACTCATATTCTTCTCTTTCCAAGCTGAACACTCTTAATTCACTCAGTGATTCTTGAATGATATTGTCTTCCAACCCACTGATTATTCTGATTATGTTTAGTTTCAAGATTTCACAGTCCATTCAAATAATGAACTCAAGCACATTCTGAATAGCTATAGTTTTCTGAGTCTGAAGTTGATTTTAGTCTCTTACTGGCAATTGCTTTCATTTACCCAAGCCGTGTTAGATAACTTATACTAATCTTTCTCGAGGCCTTATTGCTCTTTCATCTTGTGATTATATTTCTATTATTTTAACCTTTTGATTTCCTGATGATTCTGTTGGCTCATTCTATAGGAAAAGGACCAGAAGTAATTGATGTTTGGATAACTTGAACCATATTGAATATGGTAACAGAAAAGAGAACCATAGTTCTGAGTGGAATATTCATTAATGAAAGACAATTATTAATACGTATAACTAACAGTTGAGAAGGATGAACAATTGTTTTCATGAATCTTACTAAATTTATGATTTTCCTTTGAGGAGCTGGACCAGACTTTTAAACCAACTCAGCAAGTCTGACTGATGGGCAAATGGACAATTAGATATGAGTAAGAAGTGCCCAACCCAGTCCTTTATGGATTGTGTCTGAGGTTCCTACAGCATCAAGGGAGATGGACACCATGGCTTACATCAAGGTGCTGCTGGTCCTGCTCCCAATGGCTTTGGTGACCCTGAGCTCTGCTCAGAGCATAGATGATGGCAAGAGGAGGAAATGGGGACAATACAATGGATAATGGGGTTAAAATGCATGGAAAAGACTAGAGTTAGATTGACCCTTTCAGAAATTAAGCACTTTATTTTCAGACAGTAGGTCAGTAAAAGAGGCAACCTTAATTTCTATTTTTCACTGATTGCAGATACCTCTCTGAAAATCTGGGCCTAAGTCTTAAGTCAACATCTTTATGATGTAATTTTGCTCTTCTAAAGTATATGGATTTTCAGTTATTGATTCTGTTTCTGTGAAACAGGACATCTAAATTGAATGGAAAATCTGTATTTTTCATTTCTATAATCTATAATATAATTCTATAATTCTGTAATTCATCTAGAATTGCATTTCCTTGACATCAAACTCTTGAACATTTAAAAATATTGATAATTTTGATTAAATTTGTACTTAATCAAAATTTTGATGTTAAGCAGGCACTATCAAATTCTTTCCATTCCATTCCTTAATCCTTTAAAATACAGGTCACCCCTCATTCAGAGTCAATGATTGGGACTAGGGTTCTACTTTGGGAAATTTTGGTTTATTGTATCCAAACCTTTATAATTTTTTTCCCTAAAGCTCTCTTAGGCATTTTTAAAACTCTTGTGTCTAAACCTAAGTGTCTTTCTACAAATTCACAGTTGGGGTTTTATCAAATCATGTCTTAAATTTGTCTTCTTTTTCATTTATTTTCTCTTAAAATCCTGAGTATTGTTGCTGAAGAGTTCTTTCAAGAGTAAGGTAAACCTTTATTAAGGGATGCGTTCTTTTCTTTTTTCTTCAGAACCTACCATACTTTTCTTCTTTGTTTAATAAGCATTCTCAAAATTCTTGAACATTGTCAACATTGAGTTTAGGGAGTACCAAAGGGAAAAAGAGACTTACAAAACCTGAAAGTTTTAGTGGTTCTCAATAATAATATTGTTCGATTTATTGCGACAAGCCTCCTCTGTCACCCAGATTGGAGTGCAGGGGCATGAACACAGCTCACTGCAGCCTCCACCTCCTGGGCTCAAGCTATCCTCCTACCTCACCCTCCTGAGTAGCTGGGACTATAGGCACACACAATCACACCCAGCTAATTTTAAAATTTTTCATAGAGATGGAGTCTCACCATGTTGCCCAGGCTGGTCTTGAACTCCTAGGCTGAAGATATCTTGCCACCTCATCCTCCCGAAGTACTGGATTACAGGCATAAGCCACCATGCTTGGCCCAATAATGGCTAATATGGACCATCTCCCTCATTTTCACATTAGAATCTCTTGTGTCAGAGTTGTAATTAGCATCTGAACATCAGCAGAATATCGACACAGTACTTATTTGTAAATGTTTTTCTCTAAATCTTTCTATAACCAATGGCTAATGATTGAATAGCACAAATCTCTTATCTTTGCAAGAGCAGTATCTCCCTTGACATATAACTAATTTGAAGCGTAAAGATACTGTGAAATTTGCCTACATTATTATAGTCAATCAGTGAATGTATCATTGCACTTTCTTTTGCCACTCTGACTTAAAACACAAATTCTTCATTGTTTAGTTTTCAAGTCCTGATGTCTGCTTAAATACTAATTTGTCTCAGAGTAAGTGAAATTTAAAGCCGCTGTTAGTCACACACACTTTACACGAAAAATCTGAAGTCCGTTCTAATGGCCTGGGTGAGAGACTCTGTGTAGGAGGAAGGATATAATACATGTCCAGAGTACATGAGAGAGCTAATGAGTTACGCCACCAAAGAAGTGGCAGAGTTGAGTAAGTGAGTCAACCAACAATTTTGTTGTTTAAAGAAAACGTTTATGCTTAATCATCTTTTTCCCTGGTTCTGACTTGTCAATGACCCTTCTATTGAGTTTATGATGTCATTTCAAACTTCATTCTTTTTCTCTTCTTTCTTTGAAGGAGCCTCTCAAGAGGAAGATGAAAAGACACAAGCACCATGTGAGCTATTTTGAGTTCAATTAAGTTATTAAGAATTGTTCTGAATGAATTCAAGGAACCTCTTGGTTATTGTTCTAATAAAAAATTTCTACAAGTTTTAGCTGTAATGCAAATAATCATGTTTAACCATGAAAACTTTTTTTCTCAGCCATTCTACTATTAGATTTTAGTTCCACATTGTAGAAGAACAAAAGACCAAAAAAAAATCCAGGTGCTGCGGCTCAGACCTATAGTCCCAGTGCTCTGGGAGGCTGAGGAGGGCAAATCACTTGAGGTCAGGAGTTCGAGATCAGCCTAGCCAACATGGTAAAATCCCTGTCTCTACTAAAAATACAAAGAGTTAGCCGGGCATGGTGGCACACACCTGTAGTTCCAACTACTTGGGAGGCTGAGGCGCTTTAACCGGGGAGGCAGAGGTTGCAATGAGTTGAGATTGTGCCTCTGCACTCCAGCCTGTGCAACAGAGCAAGACACCATCTCAAAAACATAAACAAAAACGAAAACAAAAAGACGCAAAAAGAAAAAAAAAAAAAAAAAAAGAATGATTTGCTTTAGATATAAGGGGCTGTCTGAGGTCCAGTGTGGGGTTCCTCCTTGCTTTCTGATTCTTTTCTTGCCTAAGGTACCTGGCCTTGGCTGGTGTTGTGTGGCCAGGCCTGTTTGATGATTTCTGAAAGAGATATTTTCATTATTCTCCCCCAACATTAATTCAATAAAATTTAATGCTTCACAATCACTCAGGCAGGGCCCTATTCTCTGTACTGAAGATACAAAAAAGTAAATTAAACACTGTCACTGTCCTTAAGGAATTCAGAATGTAATGGAAGATGTAGCTTGGACATAACACCTAATGATGATCGCCATCAAAAGAGTGACAAAAAAGGGTGTTATGAAAGCTCAGAGCAGGAGATGAAAGGGAACGTCTCATGTAGGAAGTGATATGTAATCTGTGCCTGGGAGAATGGTGGGAAGGGAACAGAAGGAAATGCATGGCTAAATCTACACATACCTCATTTCATTTTCAATGGCTCAGGAACATAGAATAATCCTGAATGGCTGAAATCAAAATAAAAGATAATGAAGTTGGAAATGTGAGTGAGCTCCAGATTGTGAAGGCTGTTACAAACGGCAACTTGAATTTGTTATTTAGTTTTGTGGCAAAGAGATTTTTGAACAGCAGAGTGGCACAATCATTTCTCTGTTCACCTGACAACAATAAAGGCAGCTTGAGGACACAGACTGCCTTTGGTTCTTTGAATCTTAGTGTCTGACATGTCTAGAGTATTCAATTACAAGTATGTTAGTCTGCAAGAGAATGATCGTAATTAAGAATCACAGCCATGAAATCACAAAGAAGTAATTGAAAGTTGATACGAAAGACAGTGAGGGCCTACAGTTTTGGGGGGCATTTCTGTTTTTGTTACCAGCATATAAAACTTGGGAAACTTCACATAAATATATTTCTGGGTTCTCTGAAAAAACAGAACAGGATACCCTAGACTCTGTTTTCAAACCTGACTGAAGTTATCTGGCAATAGATAGTGGTCTTTACCTTTGCATGGCACTGGTAGTCGTCTCTTGTTCACCACCTGGTCCACTCATGATTCCCCTGGCTCCTCTATATTTGAGTTTGAGATTCCCAGCTTAGGGTATTTTCACACCTTGACAGTGATGGCAGTCATCTAGATAGAACAGGGGGAATATCTGAATTAGGAGTGGGTTGTTAGTGCTTCAAATATGAAAAGGATTTAAGAATGTCCTTTACTGAGGTAGAAGAGCCAGAAGTGAGAGAGAAACATGGAAGTAGAAGAGTGTGTTCTGGGCTGAATTGTGTTCCCCCAAAATTCTTATCTTGACATCTCATATGGTTTGCCTGTGTCCTCACCCAAATCTCATCTTGAATTGTAGCTCCCATAATTTCCACATGTTGTGGGAAAGAGCAGGTGGGAGATAATTGAATAATGGGGGTGGTTTCCCCATACTGTTCTCATGGTAGTAAGGAAGTCTCACGAGATCTGACGATTTTATAAAGGGTTTCCCTTTTTGCTTCACTCTCATTCTCTCTTGCCTGCCACCATGTAAGACATGCCTTTTGCCTTCTGCCATGATTGTGGGGCCTCCTCCCCAGCCACGTGGAACTGTAATCCATTAAACCTCTCTTTCTTTATAAATTATCTAGTCTTGGCTATGTCTTTATCAGCAGCGTGAGAACAGACTAATACAATGTTCTAACCCCCAGTACCTCAGAATGTGACCATATTTGGAGATAAGGCCTTCAAAGAGGTGATTAAGTTAAAATTAGGCCTTTAGGGTTGCACCCTAGCCCAGTATGACTGGTGTCCTTGTAAGAAGAGGAAGAGACACCAGGAGCACCCATGCACAGAGGGACTGCCATGTTAAGGGGCAGCAAGAGGGTGGCCTCTCCAGCCAGAGAGGCCTCAGAGGAAACCAAACTTACAGATGCTTTCATCTTAAACTTCTAGCTTCCAGAACTGTGAAAATAAATTGCTGTTGTTCGAGCCAAAAAAATAGTAAAGATGGTGAGAGTTTGGATTTAATTATAGGTACTAGGAATTTGCAAAAGGAGACAATATGGGGTGGGTTTTATTTATATATTCTATTTGTGAAACTATAGACTTAATAGTTTGTGGAAAGTAATAGAAGCAGTGGGAGAGTGGGCCTTGTATGATTGCTCTGCTATTGGCATAGATAAGGTGGCTGATAATTATCCCCTGTTCTATAGACTTGTGTCAAGGTATCATATATATTTACAGGTAGAGATAGTGACTCTGTCTGGTGGTTTTTTTAGACACCATGAGAAATCTGGTGGTTTATGGTTTATTTCATGTACTGTATAGACACTCCTTTATAACCATGGGGGATTGCTTCCAGAACCCCTTGTAGATATCAAAATCTGAGATGCTTAAGTCCATTATACAAAATTGGGTAGTATTTGCACATAACCTACGCAATCCTCTGGTGTACTTTAAATAATATCTAAATAAGATATATACCTAATGAAGTGTAAATATTATGTGAGTAGTTGTTAAATTGTATTGCTTTAAAATTTGCTTTTTTTTTTTTTTTTTTTAGATGGAGTCTTGCTCTGTTGCCCAGGCTGGAGTACAGGGGGCGGGATCTCAGCTCACTGCAAGCTCCACCTCCCGGGTTCATGCCATTCTCCTGCCTCAACCTCCCGAGTAGCTGGGACTACAGGCACCTGCCACCACGCCTGGCTAACTTTTTGTATTTTAACAGCGTTAGCCAGGATGGTCTCGATCTCCTGACCTTGAGATCCGCCCGCCTCGGTCTCCCAAAGTGCTGGGATTACAGGCATGAGCCACCACACTCGGCCTAAACTTTGCATTATTTTTAATTGTTTTATTATTTTCTTCAAATACCTTTGATCCGCGTTAGTTGAATCTGTGGATGCAGAACCCAAGGATATGGAGGGTGGGAGAGTACACCGTGATGACGCAATTGAGAGGTGCCCAACAAAGTGCTGGTCCTCTCAAGAGTCAGGATTTCTCTTCCCCTTTTCTTCCAGGGCCTGGGTCCTGGCCACCACCTAATGACATTTAAACCAGTAAAATATTACTCCTAAGTTTAGACTATGGCGGATTCCATAGTTGCCTTAAGTTTATGGCTAACCCTTCTCTTTACTTGTTCTTTTCTGGATCTGCGTCATTTCACCTAAGCTGCTGATGAGTTACTGAGGAAACTCAGGAGGAATCACAACTCACACCCCAAGGAGAGCTCAGATGCCAGTGTGGCAAGAAGGGCACAAATAAAAAGGCAGGCCAGGGTCAGCAGCCTGTCCAGGGAGGCCAGGAGAGCTCACCTGAAAGCTGCATGGTGGAGGTGAGAGGTGAAGGCGTGCTGGCAGCCCTGGCAGCCCTCCCACTCGGCGCCTCCTCAGCCTCCGCGTCAACTCTGGCGAGGCTCAGAAGCCCTTCAGCCCCTCACTGCACTGTGGGAATCCTTCTCTGAGCCGGCGGAGGCCCGAGCCCGCTCCCTCTTCTTGCAGGGAGGTGTGAAGAGACAGGCGCGGGCGGGAACCAGGGCGGCTCCGGGCGCTCAGGGGCCAGTGCGAGTTCTGGCGGGCGCGGGCTTGGTGGGCCGGGCACTCAGTGCCGCCAGCCGATGCCACAGGCCCAGGACAGTGAGGGGCTTAGCATCCGGGCCAGCAGCTGGGGAGGGTGCGCTGGGTCCCCCAGCACTGCCGACCCGCCAGCACGGGGCTGAATTCTCTCCGGGCCTCAGCCTCAGACGCCTACCCGCAGGGCAGGGCTCCCACCTGCAGCCTGCCATGCCCGAGCACCCGCCGGGTGAACTCCCGGGTGGGCGGAGCCTCCCGGAGGGGCGCCGCCCCCTGTGCCTTGGCGCCCAGTCCCATCCACCTCCCCGCTGAGGGCTGCAGGCGGTGGACTGGCGGGCAGTCTGCAGGGCCCTGGTCGGGGATCCACTAGGCAAAGCCAGCTGGGCTCCTGAGTTGGGTGGGGACTTGGAGAACTTTTATGTCCAGCCAGAGGATTATATATGCACCAATCAGCACTGTGTGTCTAGATCGGGGGTTTGTGGATGCACCAATCAGCACTCTGTATCTAGCTAATCTGGTGGGGACTTGGAGAACCATTTTGTCTAGCTAAGGAATTGTAAATACACCAATCAGCACTCTGTGTCTAGCTCAAGGTTTGTAAACACACCAGTCAGCACCCTGTGTCTACCTCAAGGTTTGTAAACGCACCAATCAGTGCTCTGTGTCTAGTTGAGCTGGTGAAGATTTGGAGAATGCTTATCTCTAGCTAGAGGATTGTAAATGCACCAGTCAGCACTCTGTCAAAACGGATCAATCAACTCTCTGTAAAATGGACCAATCAGGTCTCTGTAATATAGACCAATCAGCTCTCTGTAAAATGGACCAATCAGCAGGATGTGAGTGGGGCCAGATAAGGGAATAAAAGCAGTCTGCCCCAGCCAGCAGTGGCAACCCCATAGACTCACTTTCCGAACTGTGGAGGTTTTGTTCTTTAGCTGTTAATAATGAATCTTGGCGCTGTTAATTGTGGGTTCACGCTGCCTTTATGAGCGGTAACACTCACTGGCAAGGTCTGCAGCTTCACTCCTGAAGCCAGTGAGACCATGAACCCATCGGGAAGAATGAACAACTCCAGAGACGCTGCTTTTGAGAGCTGTAACACTCACCGTGATTGTCTGCAGCTTCACTCCTGTCAGCGAGACCACGAACCCACCAGAAGGAAGAAGCTCCAGACACATCTGAACATCTGAAGGAACGAACTCCAGACACCATCTTTAAGAACTGTAACACTCACCATGAGGGTCCGTGGCTTTATTGTTGAAGTAAGTGAGACAAAGAACCCACCAATTCCAGACACAGAGGTGGCATAGGAGGCTGAGATTGCCAGGTTTCCCAGGGTGACAGAGGTGGTAGAGGTAGCTAGAGAGGCCAGCCTGGAAGAGGTGGCCAGGGTGGTCATTACAGAGGCGCTCCTATCGGCCAGTGAAGAAGGAAACCAGCTAAAGATGGCCTTTTGTAATTCCCTAAATCCTACCTTTATTTTGTTAAATAATCTGAATTTCTTTTTAAATTTCCTAATTATGGTTTCTTGTTGGTTTTAATTTCTCTTATTTAAAAAATCTTGACTTTAATCTCCCTTAAAGTCTTTGTCTAGATGTGTATTCACTACAATTTTCCTTGTTTCCACCTTACCCAAAGACAAGTCGCCTTCGTTTTTATAAGAGCAAGTGCTATTTCCGCTCTGAGGTTTTTCTGACACTTTTACGTTAGCCCACAGCCTACGCAACTTCTACCCCTTTCTTTCTGTATTTTTTTCTTCTCCTTCTTTTCCTCCTCTCCTAGCCGCCGCCTCCTTCTTCCCCTCCCCACTTCCTTCTCCTTTTTTCTGTTGGTATCTTGTGTTGGGAGACCACTTAATGGTAGAGCTATCAGGCATAGATGATGCCCAGGTTAACTTATTACTTCCATCTAAAATCTTTCTCTTTGCTTCAGAGACTGATGGAGCTCAACTGGTGACGAAAGACCTTTTGAAAGTGCAAATTTCTGAGTCTTTATTTTCTCAAACTACCAAACATCAGAGTCACCAGCATTAAAGCCTTGGCTTTTGTTTGCTTTTTAGGATCATGATTCTTAGTCAAGGGACACAAAAATAGGGAGATACGGGGCCCTGACTGGACTCCTACTGGTCTGTATTGTGGAGCTTTAAGGGAGCTCAACTTTTAATATAATTTTTATGAGGGCTTAACTACCAGCAATGTTTGAAATGAAACTATTTTTATTCTTGACAATAGTAACTAGATTATCAATACACATATGCTTTTCTCAGTTCAAACACAGGGAAAGTTACCTTGTGAACTTCCTTTGTCAGAGGCAATCTAGCAAGGCACATGAGCCATTTTGTTACATTTTTGTTTATAGCTCGGATTCATGAGGGCCTGTGGAACCTCAGCATGCACTGTTAGAGATGACTTACCAATCTTACCAATCAGCTGTCAATCAGGCAAACTTCCCCTTAGTTTATAGACATGCAGATATACCTTATACATTATTTTGAGATCACACAGTTGACTTAATTCTGCATATATGAATATGTGAAAATTATGTGAGTAAAACCTGGTGATGGTACCCAGAAGTAGGCAAAGTATAGAAGAAGATGCATATAATGGGTTGAATGTGTCCTCCAAAAATTTATATGATCCTGAACTAACATCAATATCTCTGAATGTGGCCTTATTTGAAAATAGGGTGGTTGTAGATGTAATTAGTTAAGATGACTTATATGATTAGGGGCTGACAGCCCTATGACTGGTGTCTACAAAATGTGGAGATTTGGACACAGACATGAACACGGAGAATACCGTGTGACGATCAAGGCAGAGATTAGGGTGATATAGCAGAAGCCAAGGGATGCCCAAGATCACTGGCAAACTACAGGAAGCTAGGAGGGAAGCACGGGAGGAATTCTTCCTTATGGCCCTAACACGGAACCATCTCGAGTCAATAACTTGATCTCGAACTACATCCAGAAGTGGGAGAGAATATATTTCTGTTGTTTAAGGCACCCAGTCAGTGGGTACTTTGCTACAGCAGCCCTAGCAAACTAATGCTGTGAGAAAGTTCACCTATCAGATTTGTTTTTAAAGAATGAGCATAGCCTAATTACACTGTTTTTATTCCATTCCACCTCCAGAGCCTTAGTGGAGGTCAACAGAGAGAGGTCTTAGAGGCATGCATCTCTCAGTTGCTGGGCTCACAGTCAAGCTAGTGGTTGTGCCTAGCTGAGAATTTCTTTGCTTTTCTGAGTGTCAAAATATAGTTATACCTACGAGGAATCTCCTATGTGACTGCAGAAGACCCCCAAAAAAGATTGACTCTAAAATCAGTTGAGGATAAAAATGAAGGCTCGAATGGCATTTCTATTAAGGTTATAAATAGTTTACTTTTAATGTGAGGATTAATGAAGAATTCATAGAAGGAGAAATGAAAAATATTTAATTCTGTTGATTTCCACATGCACGATCACGTTTAATTCTAGAATCAGATTTAGAACTGACCTTTCTCTTGGAAGCAAAATTAAGATTTGATAGTCCTGTTTTTCTCAGTGCCTGGATTCCTGATAGAATTTCCCTCTAGCTTCTGAAGTAATATGACCACTCTGTGAATGAATATGACTGGATTCATGTTCAAACATATATGAGTGTAATCAATTCAAAATATACTAAAACAGATAAACCTGAGGGTAGAAATATTTGGAACTGATTAAGGTGAGGATTAAAGAATAAATGTTTTCTTTTTGTGTTGCAAGCAGGCTAGCAGACTTATTTGTGATCTTTTCTAATGTTTCATTAAAACATTTATTGAAGGTATAAAAAAGCTAAAAAACAAAAACCAATGAACCTCATAACATTAGGTAATACAGATAATTGACATTAATTTACTTGGTAATGAGTTGGTATCATTTCAATCAAAATATTGGTCAGCAAAGATCGTGTCCCATATCTAATCAGTACAGTTTTGTGTAATACAAGCATAGCAAATAGGCAAGGACATTCACAAATAAAATAGAAATGTATGTATAAATGTATGTATGTATGTACAAATGCCGTATATATGTATATGGCACATTTTCTTTATCCACTCACTGATTGATGGGCATTTGGGCTGCTTCCACATTTTTGCAATTGCAAATTGTGCTGCTACAAACATGCACGTGCATGTATCTTTTTCATATAATCACTTCTTTTCTTCTGGGTAGATACCTAATAGTGGGACTGCTGGATCAAACGGTAGATCTACTTTTAATTCTTTAAGGAATTCCCAAATTGTTTTCCATAGTGATTGTACTAGTTTACATTCCCACCAACAGTGTAAAAGTGTTCCCTTTTCACCATATTCACACTAACGTCTATTATTTTTTGATTACAGCCATTCTTGCAAGAGTGTGGTGGTATTACATTGTGGTTTTGATTTGCATTTCCCTAATAATGATGTTGAGCATTTTTCCGTATGCTTGGTATCCATTTGTATACCTTCTTTTGAGAATTGTTTATTTATGTCCTTAGCCCACTTTTTGATGAGATTGTTTGTTTTCTTGCTAATTTGAGTTCTTTATGGATTCTGGATGTTAGTCCTGTGTCAGAAGTATAGATTTTGAAGCTGTGGGTTGTCTGTTAACTGTGCTGATCTTCCTTTTGCTGTGCAAATGCTTTTTAGTTTAATGAAGTCCCATCTATTTACCTTGGTTTTTGTTGCATTTGCTTTTGTGTTCTTCGTCATGAAATCTTTGGCTAACTCAGTGTCTAGAAAGGTTTTTCTGATATTATCTTCTAGAATCTTTATGGTTTCAGGTCTTAGATTTAAGTGTTTGATCTGTCTTCAGTTGATTTTGTATACAGTGAGAGATGAGGATCCAATTTCATTCTTCTACATGTGGCTTGCTAATTATCTCAGCACCATTTGTTGAATTAGGGTATCCTTTCTCCACTTTATGTTCTTGTTTGCTGTTTTGAAGATCAGTTAACTGTAAGCATTTGGCTTTATTTCTGGGTTCTCCATTTTGTTCCATCGGTCTATGTGCCTATTTTTATACCAGTACCATGCTGTTTTGGTGACTATGGCCTTATATTATAGTTTGAAGTCAGATAAAGTGATGCCTCCAAATTTGTCCCTTTTACTTTGTCGTACTTTGGCTATGTGGGATCTTTTTAAAATTTCATTTGAATTTTAGAATTTTTTTTTCTAGTTGTTTGAAGAATGATGGTGGTATTTTGATGGGAATTGCATTGAATTTATAGATTGCTTTTGGCAGTAGGGTCATTTCACAATATTAATTCTACTTATCCATGAACATGGGATGTGTTTCCGTTTGTTTGTGTCATCTATGATTTTTTTTCAGCAGTGTTTTGTAGTGTTCCTTGTAGAGGTCTTTCACGTCCATGGTTAGGTATATTCCTAAGGTTTTGTTTTGTTTTGTTTTGTTTTGTTTTTTTGCAGCTGTTGTAAAAGGGGTTGAGTCTTTGATTCTCATCTTGGTCACTGTTGGTGTGTACACTAATTTTGTATCCTGAAACTTTACTGAAAATATTTACCAGTTCTGGAGCTTTTTGAATGAGTCCTTAAGGTTTTCTAGATATACATTCATATCACCAGCATTGACAGTTTGACTTCCTCTTTACCAATTTGGATGCCCTTTATTTCTTTCGCTTGTCTGGCTAGGACTTCCAGTACTATGTTGAATAGAAGTGGTGAAAGTGGGTATCCATGTTTTGTTCCAGTTCTCAAGGGAAATGCCTGCAACTTTTTTTCCATTCAATATAATGTTGGCTGTTGGTTTGTCATAGATGGCTTTTAGTACCTTAAGAATGCTCCTTCTATACTGATTTTGTTGAGGATTTTAATCATAAAGTGATGCTGGATTTTGTCAAATGCTTTTTTCTGCTTCTATTGAGATGTCATGTAATTTTTCTTTTTAATTCTTTTTATGTGATGGATCACATTTACGAACATGTATGTTAAACCATCTCTGCATTCCTGGTATGAAACCCACTTGGTCATGGTGTATTATCTTTTTGATATGCTGTTGAATTCAGTTTGCTAGTACTTTATTGAGGATATTTGCATCTATGTTAATCAGGGATATTGGTCTGTAGTTTTCTTTTTTTTGTTATGTCCTTCCCTGGTTTTGGTATTAAGGGTGATACTAGCTTCATAGAATGATGTAAGGAGAATTCCCTCTTTCTCTATCTTTTGCAATAGTGTCAATAGGATGGGTACCAATTCTTCATTGAGTGTCTGATAGAATTCAGCTGTGTCCATCTCGTCCTAGACTTTTTTTTTTTTTTTTTGGCAATTTTTGTATTACCATTTCAACCTCACTGATTGTTATTGGTCTGTTCTGAAGATATGGAAGAGATTCTGTATCTTTCTGGTTTAATCTAGGAGGGTTGTGTATTTCCAGGAATTTATCCATCTCCTCTAGGTTTTCTAGTTTACGTGGATAAAAGTGTCCATAGTAGCCTTGAATAATCTCTTGCATTTCTGTGGTACAGTTGTAATGTCTCCTGTTTCACTTCTAATTGAGGCTATTTGGATCTTCCCTCTTCTTTTCTTGGATAATTTCAATAATGGTCTATCAATTTTATTTATCTTTTCGAAGAACCAGCTTTTTGTTTCGTTTATCTTTTGTATTATATTTTGCTTTCAAGTTCATGTAGCTCTGCTCTGATCTTCATTATTTCTAACCAGCTTTTTGTTTCATTTATCTTTTGTATTGTATTTTGCTTCAATTTCATTTAGCTGTGCTCTGCTCTTCATTATTTATTTTCTTCTATTGGTTTTGGGTTTGGATTGCTCTTGTTTCTCAGTTTTCATGAAGTGTGACCTTAGACTGTCTATTTGTGGTCTTTCAGAATTTTTGATGTAGGCATTTAGGGCTATGAACTTTTCTCTCAGCACCACTTTTGCTGTGTTCCAGAGGTTTTGATAGGTTGTGTCACTATTATTGTTCAGTTCAAAGAATTTTTAAATTTCCATCTTGATTTCATTGTTGATCCAACAATCATTCATGAGTAGGTTTTTAAATTTCTATGTATTTGAATAGTTCGGAGGGTTCTTTTGGAGTTGATTTCCAATTTTATTCCACTGTGGTCTGAGAGACTGCTTGATATAATTTTAATTTTTAAAAATTTACTGGCCGGGCGCGGTGGCTCAAGCCTGTAATCCCAGCACTTTGGGAGGCCGAGGCAGGCGGATCACAAGGTCAGGAGATCGAGACCACAGTGAAACCCCGTCTCTACTAAAAATACAAAAAATTAGCCAGGCGCGGTGGCGGGCGCCTGTAGTCCCAGCTACTCAGGAGGCTGAGGCAGGAGAATGGCGGGAACCCGGGAGGCGGAGCTTGCAGTGAGCCGAGATCGCGCCACTGCACTCCAGCCTGGGCAACAGCGTGAGACTCCGTCTCAAAAAAAAAAAAAAAAAAAAAATTTACTGAGACTTGCTTTGTGACCCGTCATATGGTCTATGTTGGAGAATGTTCCATGTGCTGATGAATGTATATGCTGCAGTCGTTGGGTAGAATATTCTGTAAATATCTGTTAAATCTGTTTGTTGTAGGGTATAAAGTCCATTGTTTCTTTTTGACCTTCTGTCTTGATGGCCCGTCTAGTGCTGTCAGTGGAGTATTGAAGTCCCCCACTATTACTGTGTTGCCATCTATCTCATTTCTTAAGTCTAGTACTAATTCATTGATAAATGTGGGAGCTCTAATGTTAGGTGCATATATGTTTAGGATTGTGATATTTTCCTGTTGGACAAGGCCTTTTACCATTATATAATGTCCTTCTTGGTTTCTTTTTAACCACTATTCCTTTAAAATTTGTTTTGTCTGAGATAAGAATAGCTACTCCTGCTCATTTTTGGTGTCAATTTCCATGGAATATCTCTTTCTACCCCTTTGCCTTAAGTTTGTGTGAGTCCTTCTGTGTTAGGTGAGTCTCCTGAGGACACCAGAAAGTTGGTTGGTGAATTATTATCTATTCTGTTATTCTGTATCTTTTAAGTGGAGCATTTAAGCCATTTACACTGAATGTTAGTATTGAGATGTGAAGTACTATTCTATTCATTGTGTTGAACTTGTTGCCTTTATAGATTACCTAATGCTTTTGCCTTACAGCCCTTAAGATTCTTTTGTCTTGACTTTAGATAACCTGATGACTATGTGCCTAAGCAATGATCTATTTGTGATGAATCCCAGGTGTTCTTTGAACTTCTTTACCTGGATGTCTAGATCTCTAGCAAGACTGGGGAAATTTTTCTGTTATTCCTTCAAACATGTTTTCTAAACTTTTAGATTTCTTTTCTTCCTCAAGACACCAATTATTCTTAGGTTTGGAGGTTTAACATAGTTGCAAACTTCTTGGAGACTTAAAAAATTCTTTTTTCTTTGTTTTTGATGGATTAGGTTAATTCAAACGCCTTGTCTTCAAGCTCTGAAGTTCTTTCTTCTGCTTATTCGATTCTATTGCTAAGACTTTCCAATGCATTTTGCATTTCTCTAAGTGTATCCTTGATTTTCAGAAGTTGTGATTGTTTTTAATTTATGCTATTTCACTGAAGAATTTTCCTTTCATATCCTGTATCATGTTTTTGATTTCTTTAAGTTGAACTTCACCTTTCTCTGGTGTCTCCTTGATTACCTTAATAATCAACCTTCTGAGTTCTCTTTTTGGCAATTCAGAGATTTTGTCTTGGTTTGAATCCATTGCTACTGAGCTGGTATGATCTTTTGGAGATGTTAACCTTGTTTTGTGATATTGCTAGAATTATTTTTCTGGTTCCTTCTCATTTGGGTTGACTATGTCAGAGGGATGATCTTGGATTCAGGGGCCGCTCTTCAGATTCTTTTGTTGCACGGGGTGCTCCCTTGATGTGGCGCTCTGCCTTCCCCTAGGAATGGGACTTCCTGAGAGACAAAATGTAGTGATTGTTTCTGCTGTTCTGGGTCTAGCCACCCAGCGGAGCTACCAGGCTCCGGCCTGGTACTGGGGAGTGTCTGCAAAGAGTCTTGTGATATGATCTGTCTTCAGGTCTTGCAGCCGTGGGTAACAGCACAGTTTCTCAGTGTCTCAGGGAGCCTGTGGTGGTGATCCAGTTCTTTCAAAGGGTCTGTGGATTCTCTTGACTTTCCTAGTATGTTTCTGCAGTAGTTCTTGAAGCTAAAGTCCACAATGTTAGTCTCCACACACTGCTCATAGGAGCAGGAGCTGCAAGCTAGTCCTGCCTCCTGTCTGCCATCTTCGAAAGTAAATATCTTGATAAAGAGGTACCCCTTTTCTTTAAGCAAAATTTTATACTGTTAAATCATTTATATCCCAATCTGAAGTATTTGCAAAAGAATGATCATCTTACACCCTCTCACAAGTCTCTTTGTTGGCTGCAGAATAAATAACAAATTCAGTTTGCTATTTACATCAGTGTCTTTCAACATTATGAAACTAACCCACATTTCCAACTTTAGCTTCCTTTGTTTCTCTTCAGCCTTGCTGGAGTGTTCAGTGTTCCTACATCAATGAAAATGCCATGAGCTATGCATAGACTTAGCCATGCATTTCATTCCACTTTCCCCAGCCCTCTACTCTCCCTGTTGCAGATCACTTATCACCTCTTGCATGAGATTTTCCCTTTCACCCCCTGCTTTGAACTTTCATAACACCTTATTTTGCCACTTTTCTGATGGTGATCATCATTAGGTGTTATGCACAAGCTAAATCTTCCATTGGATTCTGAATTGCTTACAAAGTGGTAAATAATTCATTACCTTTATCCCTAGTGCAGAGAATAGGACCCTTCCAGAATTATTATTGGAAGACAAGGAAGAGAACAATGAATAAATTGTTGATTTGTATATTTTGGGCAATGCAAGCTTATTATATGATTCTAACTGGAACAAAGATATCATTTCCCAAAATAATTTTCTTTTGCCACACTTAAGGTTCCTAGCAGCAATTTTCTAACAGTTTTAGAACAGCTTTTTTTTTTTTTTTTCCTAGCTACACCTAAATTCCAGTCACAGAGAGCATCCTACTATCTGATCGAGATATTTTAAGGATAAACGTTGGGATTTGTATATAAATTGTAATTAAATAATCTATATTTTAGCATACAGAAGTTAAATACCAGATTATACGGTTCTTTATTAGATGCATAGGTGTCCTGATCAGGTTTGAGAAAGACTTCTCTCTCCACATGATTATGATGGGCCTGGACTGAGAACTACAATAGATTATCTGTACACATATATTTTGCCTTTGGAAATACAACCATATGGTTGGTTACAAACCAGTAATTGCCAATATCTGCCCAGAGATGCTAGAATTAGACTAAAAACCTGAACATTCACCTCTTATTATGTGAGAACGGCTTTCAGAAGAAGTCAAGTCTGCACATATTTCTACCTTTTTGGCACCCAATTAATATTTGTCTTTCAACGTCTACTCAAAACTTGAATAGGTGAAGACAGAATTGCTGACATGCACCAGAGTCATTCTGTCCACCTAAAATTTAAGAGCCTTGATACTGTGTCTGATAGCTGCTAAGTATATCTATCCCAATTTTATTCTTGATAACTAGGGAAATAACCACGAGGTAGGACTGTGAATTCACTGGAGCCACCAAGGAATTTGTCCCCAAAGCCTCCACTCTTGCTGGAAGATCATAATGGCATTTCAATTGCTCTGATAATAGTGTCAGGGCAAACCCTTTATTTAAAAACTCTTAAAATATATAATGACTCCTCTCAATTTTGTCAAGTGAGTGCAGTTCCCTTGGAGAGGACTGAGAATTGGGAAGACGTTTACCATGAAAACTTGCAATCACTTTACAGGGTCTTTGCTTAACAGAATACAGTCTCCTACTCAATCAAAGGACTTTTTTAGTAAAGTGAGTTTGTGCTTGAAGCTTGAGGAGGAACAGTGATTTTTCATTGCACTAGCTTCTTGGCATTTCATTTTTTCTTATGTAAATCAAGAAACAGTTTATTTCTCTTTCTGTATGAATTCTAAGAACACCATTTCTGTTAGTGATCACTGCAGATTCCTGTACATCATGGTATTCTGATTATCTCTGTTTGGCCTTGTTGTCAAATGTAGTAACAATCATTGAGTACTGCACATAGCAATTTCAACAAACTCATTGGCACTTGGGAGTCCAGTTTCTTGACAGGCTCTCCCACTAGGTGACTCTGGCTTACAGAGAACAGCCCATCACTGAGTTCTCATTGCTACCAGTGCTCCCCTCACCAGGGCATTCATTATGTCTCAGTAAACGGATGTCCTTTGGGATCTCTCAGGGCACACAGTCAGGTGGTAGTTTCTCAGGTCTTACGTAGTTTGTCTGTTCTGTCTTTCCCATCTCCCTGAATTTCCCCGATCCCTTCCTAATATCATATCAAAGAAGTTGCAGCAACTCCAACTTACATACCAAGTCATCAGTGTGTCCAAGTTCCATGGAGTCATCCAAATAAAATATGAGGCCTGGATTTATGTGCCTATGCCAGCATATTGAGCCCCAAATCATTACTGAAAGGCCCTCATTCAATTTTCCATATCGATGCAAAAGTAATTGCGGTTTTTGCCAATTACTTTTAATGGCAAAACCGCAATTCATTTTGCACCAACCAAATACAAGCTAAATAAAGAGGACCTCTTGGTTCTTGAGGTGGGTCACCAACCTCAAGACCCATTTCTAGCCTGTTTCCTTATTCCTACTGAGATATTGGCAGTATAAGATAGTATTAGCTTAAAGCTACTTTGCTTTGGAAGAGAAACTGTGCTTAACTGATTGGGCTGTGCCGAAATCTTGATCTGAAATACTGAGGACTGGTAGGGCAGATCTTGTGAAAAACAAGCGTTAACTTGCCTGAGGTTGAGTTAGTTGAACAGTATCCAGGAATAGTGTGGCTATTCTTCTCTTGCAATGGGGAGGAATCTGCTTCTCGTGGCCCTGAAGTTTCAGGGAATCTGAGAGTTAAATATTTTCAGCTTCATTCACCTAAATATCCTTATCTCTGGTCCGAGGGTTTACTTTTTGGGGTCAGGACCATGATTGTAACATAATTGCTTCAGCAATTACTAACCCTCTCCTATATTATTAAAATTGCCCCCTCTATTAAATCATTTCAATTTGCATGCCCTCACCATATCATCCTATAGAAAAATAAAACCAATGAAAACACTAAAACTTTGCCTTATTTCCAAACTCCATTCTCTATTTTCCTCAGTAACAAAACTTACTAAAAATATTATGTATTCACCCTGTCTGTGTGTTCTCATTGCATTCTCTCCCTAACCTTCCCCGCTGACCTAGCCTCCACTGCCTTTGCTCTTGTTGGAGTCATCAATTTTATCCATGTTGCTAAATCCAATGGCTACTTTGTCAATTTAGTTTTTCTCAGCAGCATTTGAAAAGCTGGTATCTCCCTCCTTGTAACACAGTGATGTGAGTTACATTTCTTTATTACATTTCCGTTCCACCACACTCTCTTTGCTTTTTTCTTGTCTTCCTAACAGAAGATAACAAATGAGATGCTTCTCATTTTCTTTTGCTTTTTTTTTTTATCCATCTAACCTCGACAGATTCAAACATCTCAGGGCTCAGATATGGTGTCACTTCCTCATCAGTGATTTATTTTTATTTTTAAAGGTAGTCCCATTTATATGGTGATGACTTTGGAATTTATATCTCTGATGTTCTATCGTTAGTTACAGATTCATATATCCAATTATCTATCTGAGCTCTTCACTTGGTTATTTCATAGATGTGTCAAGCATAACATGTAAAAAACATAATTTTTATTTCTAGTAATTACTCCCAAAATCCTAAATAGCCATATACTGCCAGTTGTTATGTCCTTTGCAGGGGCATGGATGAAGCTGGAAACCACTATTCTCAGCAAACTAACACAAGAACAGAAAACCGAACACCACATGTTCTCACTCATAAGTGGGAGTTGAACAATGAGAACACATGGACACAGGGAGGGAACATCACACACTGGGGCCTGTCAGGAGGTGGGGGACTAGGAGAGAGATCTCATTAGGAGACATACCTAATGTAGATGACGGATTGATGGGTGCAGCACACCACCAAGGCACTTGTATACCTATGTAACAAACCTGCACGTTCTGCGCATGTACCCCAGAACTTAACGTATAATAATAAAAAAAAGTTGTTTTGAATCCTCTTGTCCTTCAATTCCTGCATTTATCTAATCATTCAGCAAGACCTAGCAGCTTTATCCTACATAATATATATATAAATCATTCATTAAGAAAATCCCCTAACCCCATTGCCACCATCAGATCTGAACCATCATGATATCTCATAGGGACTGCTTACTGTAATAACTTATCAGCTTCCTAATTGTATTCCCTCACCAAAGTATACAGTATTCTTCCTATAACTAAAGTGAACTTAAATCTATATTTAAGTCAAATTATGTTGCACATAGCTTTAAATTCTTCAGTGTCTTTCCATTGCACTTAAATCCAAATTCCCTCTCACGACCTACAAGGTCTTTTACGATCTTGACCATGATCTCCTGCCATTCACTCCTTGCTCATTACGCTTTGGTCATTCCGACCTTTGTCACATTTTCTCAAACATTTGCTCCTTAAGGTCTTTGTACTTACTTGCTCTGGCATCTTTTGGAGATGTTATTTCTCCGGGATGTTGTATGACTAGATTATATTTGTCATTCAAGTCTCAGCTAAGAGTTCATTTTCTTGGGTTGATCTATCCTGACTATGCCATATACAGGTATCCTTCACCTTCAGTTGTTCTCAATTGCATTAATCATGACTCATAATAATTTCTTTGTTTACTTGATCATTATTTGTCTTCCATAATGCTTTCTATGACTGTACATTTCATGAGAGCATGGATTTTGTCACATTTGATCTGTATTTTCTGCAGCCAAGATAGAGTCTAACAGTCAGACATTCAATGTGCTAATGGATATCTTTTTATTAAGCTGGGAACGAAAACAGAAAAAAGGAGTCTTTCTGTGTTTTCTGTAGCCCCTTCACTACACTCACCTAGAGAAAGCCTGAAAACTCTATCCTAAATACTTGGAGTGAAAGACGGTGCAAATATTTCTTTCAACCCTGAGTTATCATCTTTGCATAATTTCTCAGAATTAATATAATTTCAGAAGAAAATATACTTACCTTGGTTACATTACTTTCATCCTAGGTAGACCAGAACGAGAATTATGTACAGTAAGCGGTTACTAACACTGCTACTATTTCTACCTCTGTATCCTTTGCCTGGCTGCTGACCACAGAGAAATTGAATTTTGAGGTGCTATGTTTGCAATTAAATTTCTAGGGTCCACAATATAGAGGCACCAAATGTGGAGCTTTCAAGATTCCAATCAGCCTTCAAGTTTCTTTTGTTTCTATGCCTAAAAAATTAACACAAATTGGGCCTTGGCTCAGTTGGGGTATGGGGAAAGGTATTCTTTGAGACAGTATTACAAAAAAGTAAGCTTTAGCCTATGCATCTAATTTTCTTTTTTTTTTTTTTAATTACACGGTACCCAAAACATCTTTGTAAATTTAGCAGTTAAATCAATGTGTATCTTTTTCACTTTCAGAATCAGAGAGGAAAAATGAACAAATAAAACTAGTATAAAACTAATTTTGATTTTTACCAAATTTATTGATGAGAACATTTATATCTCTTTATTTGTAAATATTTTCTTTTTTGTACACAAAGTTCCTGGCTACTCTAGGCTGGTTAGTACAGGATTGATCATCCCAAAATATCTTTGCTACAATACAAATGATGTGCTTTTGATGGCATGTCTCAAATGCATATTTCCTTTTGTGGCCTGACATATGGTATTGTCTGGAGAATATTCAATATATGCTTGAAAAGAGAATGTGTTCTCTCTTCCTTTTATGGAGTCTTTCATAAATATCAGATCGGGTTGCTTGATAGTGTTTGTTAATGTATTCTATATTCTTATAGATGTTCTGCTGTTCTACAAATTACTGAAAGAGAATCATTGAACCCTTTTAAAAAAAGATCTCTTATATACAATCCAAACAATGTTTCCCTGGGGTGTAGAGATGATCTACATTGAGGCGCAATATATCCTTTGAGAGTTTTGACATTTTAACATAACCATATATAAGCTTTGGATTGAAGGTCTTATGACAGCATCTTGACGATCATTGCCTGGTGCAGTCCGTGGAAGTATCTCTTTTGTAGATAAATTTTCTTTGATAAATAATTAATAGTTCAATTTAGGCTTCTTATTTGATAAACATTTTTTACATAAAATTTCCCTTTTTACTTATAGATTATCCTTCATTCATTGACCTGCAATGTTCAAATAATCTTTGAACTTACTGTGACAATATATTTATCCATAATATATACCTTCACTGTGATTATAATAAGATTATTCATAGAATTCCACAGCATTTATTAGAACTGTCACTTTATTGAGTCTTTGCCAAAAGTAGAGCTTTGCAGGGTGATCTGAGAAGAACAATCTAACGAAGACTATGAGAAGGAACTTTACTAGTTGCTTTTCATAAAGATGCAAATAACAGCAAGATCCTATTACAGTTGTTTTGAATTAGTCACACAACTTTGCATCTGGAAACAGGGTTTAGAACTATGAAAACGTTCTATCAATAGTTGATATTAGGATATTAATTTCTCTTTGTTCTGAAACATGTTTTTAAAAAGAGCAACTCTAAAGAAAGGAAGAGTGAGAGAAGAGAAGAAACAGGGAGACACAGACAGAGTCAGACACAGAGATACAGAGATCCAGCCAGCTGTACAGAAGATTCCCTACATTACAATTAGAGATATACTAATTAATTAGTGTAATTTAATTAAACAGATATACTAATTGATTAATAGAGTCATTAATCCATAAAACATTAATGCAACAACTGAAGTTAATTTAGAAACATCTTATCTTTGTTTGTCCTAGAAAAGCTTAGTTTTTTTTCAGATTTGTTTATGTTGTTGGAATTTTCTTCCTTTTAGAATAGACATTACTGTCCAAAGCACCTTTAGAGATGCACGTCTTAATTTACTGTTCCCCAGTATTAGGATAAATGAATGGCTTGAGGGGTAGATTAGAGCTATGAACTCACCAAAAATCACAGCTAATTCCGTCTCTGGAATAAAGTAGCTGGAGGTGGCGATGAGAAAGGACAAATAGTAGGCAATAAAGAGGAGAAGGAAGGAAATGACAGCTTTCAGGGCTCTCACGTGGGCTTCTGTGCTGGGGTCTCTGCACCCTGTGGCACTGAGCTGCATTCGCCTGATATGTCTCCACAGGGAGAGGATCAAGAGGAAAAATGACATCAGGCACACAGAAAAAGGGAGCAGCGTTACCAGGTTGAGAAATAACTTGGTAGAAGCATGTTGAGCTTTAGTTACTCTGCAACTCCAAGTTAAGTTTGTTTTCCTCTTTGCCTTCACACAACGCCTGAAATCAGCATTCAAATTCTCAGTGGCTGGAAGGTTAATAAACACAGAGAGAACCATGCACCCCAGTAGAATCCAGGAAATCACCCTGTCAATTCTCCACTTCATCCAGAGGAAAAGTGGGTGAAAGAAATTAGCTATCTTGAAGAAATAGTAAATGCTGAGGCAGGTTGCAAACCAGATACTTAAATGGTTGGTTAGTGTCCAGAAGAAGTCAATGATTCTCATTTGTTTACCAGTGGCATAGACATCTGGATACAGCACCAACATAAAACAATCTAATAATATTACACATAATAGACAAATTCTGGAAATGGCCAGACTTGTGAGGATTAAATCAATGGAGGCAATTTTCCTCTTCTTGACCCAGTCCATGCAGTTTACCAATCCAATGAACGCATTCCCTAAGATCCCCACTGAAAACTCTCCAATTGCTAAGAATAGTAAAGTAGTCTGTACTTTATCTGTCATGTTTAAATAGAGAAATACGCAATTAGTTTCTAGTTGACCTGATGGAGTTTGACATCCACACCTGCTTCTTAGATTTTGATGTAGTTTTCAACTCTTTGTTGTAGTCTGTCTTGTGATGGAGACTGGAATGATAAATGAAGACTGGAACTATCTTCATTAAATCCTAATTAGTCTTGACAAACAATGTGGTTGGTGATCCTTGGTCTGGCCACTGTATGCCCATTTACCTACTCAGTAGGTTGTAATTTTCCACATATGGTTAATTTAGGCTGAGCTACTTTACTAAGATGCAAATTCAGTCAATTCCCTTTCATGGTCCTGCATTGTCTTTCTGAGGCTAAGGTGTGTGCATTTTGGATTCGTTAATTTGTGATGTATATTAGTAACCTCAATAGGGTTTCTAGATTTAGCAACTAAAAATTCAGGACACCCAGTTAAACTTGAATTACAGGTAAGAAAATGAATAATTTTTTAGTGTATGTCCCAAATTACTTAAGATCAGGGCTTTCAGGAAGTACTGAAGTTCAAATTTGATTGAGTGCTCCATTCTGGCAACCTAAACTAATCAAGAATTTGGTAGCAAGTATAAAACTAGCAAAAATGGAAATTTCTTGAAGAATTTTTATTTTCCTGAATGTTAATATTGATAATTAGTCAAGAATCCAAAATTTGGTTCCATAGTGAGAGTTATATATTTTCAGGAAATTTAAAAAGTTAACACTAAATATAGATTATTTGATTCCAAATAAACTTTAGGTCATTATTTTGGCCATTCAGATGAATAGTTATATGGCATAGTGTCTCTTTAATACAACACATTGTCTTATTGACCAAGTGACATTTAATGGTTACTTAACAATGTTATATATAATAAGGTAGAGGACCTATAATAAAAAAAGCTATTGATTATCTTTAAATTTTTCATTTTCTCTTAAAATGTTCTCAAGGAAACAAGGTAACGTCTGTTACCTTGTTTGTGGTGATGATATCATGGGTCTTTGAAATTGTATACATTAAATATATGCAGTTCTTTTTATTGATTATCTTTAAATTTTTCATTTTCTCTTAAAATGTTCTCAAGGAAACAAGGTAATGTCTGTTACCTTGTTTGTGGTGATGATATCATGGGTCTTTGAAATTGTATACATTAAATATATGCAGTTCTTTTTATATCAATTATACTTTTATAAAGATTTAGAAAAATTTAAAAAATGTTCTCAAGGGTAGTTGTATGCATGACAGGGAAGATAGTAAAATTCTGTATTTCATTCTTTCCACATTCCTCTATACAAACTGCATGAGTATCTAGATCCTCAACCCTTCTAGCAGCAGACTGAAGGTTAAACTTTCCACATCTCTAGAGATGTATTCTTAGTTTGAAATAGCTTCTCTACTTTAGAGTTACTGAGAAGTGCTTTACTACATGATGTTTCCATAGACTAGTTTTTGGGTACTCACATCTTCCTAGGAACGCATGTCTTCTCTTATCCTTCCTTAAAGGACAAACCTTCATTCCAGAGATGTAGCCTCAATTTTGGACAGTCTGCATGATTATGTCGCCATGTTCACAGAAAACTGGAACATCACCTGTGATAGGATGACCTTGGAAATGATCCCTGACCTAGACTCATCATTTCTATTTATTTATTTATTTATTTATTTATTTATTTATTTATTTATATTCTTGAGACAGAGTTTCGCTCTTGTTGCTCAGGCTGGAGTGCAATTTCGGCTGACCGCAACCTCCACCTCCCAGGTTCAAGCGATTCTCCTGCCTCAGCCTCCCAAGTAGCTGGTATTACAAGCATGTGCCACCATGCCCGGCTAATTTTGTATCTTTAGTAGAGACGGGGTTTATCCATGTTCGTCAGTCTGGTTTTGAACTCCCGACCTCAGGTGATCTGCCATCCTCAGCCTCCCAGAGTGCTGGGATTACAGGTGTGAGCCACTGTGCTTGGCCTAGACTCATCATTTCTATCCCACAGTGTATCCTGGTAAATGAAGTGCTCACGGGAACTATGATGACATATTTGCCCAAATTATTTTTAGACTTTTGTTTTGTTTGGTTTTGGAAACAAATGTAGATCTTATGCATACCAATGTTGTATAGCATTAAGTTATGTGAATATATAGTTAAGAAAAAAAGTTCTACAAGGCAGCATTTTGTCAAAAGCTTACTACTTTGAACCCCAGTCACTGTGGTCACTGGAGATGTTTGAAACATTGGAGAGGCAAGAAACAAAATACGGAAGAAAAAAACTTAAGCCTAATGGGGTAAAACCTTCTCAAAAGTACTAATTCAATAAAACATTTATTTCATCTAAACATTTAGAAAAATATAAAGTTCATCCTAGTATAAAATCTACAGGTATTTTGTAGAAAATAATATTCCATCAAGAGAACATGAATTCTTCCATCTTGTACAATAAAGAGTAACATAAACAGCTAGCATGTTAAAAATACAGTTCATAAATTTATATACTTCGGGCTATAAATATTAGTAATATACAGAGTGAGTTTTGCATAATAATAAGACAATTGATAATTTTCAGGTAAGTAGTATTTTAGTTACAGTAAAAGGAAATTAGTCGATTGAAATGCATCAGAATTAAACATAGAAAGTAATGGGTGTAAAAGCGACAATGTACAGCCATGTTAGAACGTACACAACCTGAGATATGCCAGACCAAAAGTTTCAATAATATTATAGTGAGGATGGATTTCATGTTCACAGAAAAATTAAAAATTTTAGTTACTTATTTTCCTTCTTTTTAAATAAAAATTATTCTGTATTTTTTGTAAACATTTGTTGCTTATTCCAGTGACGGTATGTGCTTATTCCATGGTATATGCTAATTTCTTCCCAATTCATTTCTTTTGTTAAGTCCTGAGTGAAAACCTTTGCAGGGTCTGGCTAGAGAAAAGAACCTGAGTGGGCAGTCTGACTGATATTTGTTATCCCCATTCTTTAATCCAGATTGTGAAGAGGGCTTAGGAACACCCCTTAGTGGGTGGTACTTGAATGGGTTTGATTCCCACCCAGGTGCTCCATGAAAAGCAAGTTGTTTGAGAGGAAATTTAATCTCAAGGAAAATAAATAGCATCAGAACAAGGTTAATCAGAAAATATTATCTAGGAGACCACAGAAAGCATCATTCAGGAAAACCAAAGACCAGAGAAGATCTGAGTTCTTAGTCAATAAGCCAAATGGGAGTGACTCAGCAGAGCCATGAAAGGAGCACAGTTAAGGAGCGGCAATAAAAATGTATGACAGAGAAAAATGAGAAATCAGTTACTGTAGCTCAGGTTGACTTTACCATGAGCCAGAGTAAGATCTAAAAAGATTTTAACCAGGCAATACATGCCTAACATTTGCAGTGAGGAGACAAGAAGAGAACCATGAGCTCTGAAATTCTTCGAGGAAAAGGAGTGTAAAGATGAGCATTTCTGGATTGTAAAGAGATACAAACGATGTGTTCATTAGTTTGCTACTAGATCCTGAGAATACTTAAAGATACGCATCTAAAATAAATGAGATAACTAGGGAAAATGAGAATAGACTTATAAGAAAATTATATTTTTTGTTAGTGAATATTTGATTTTAAATTCTATTTATACGACTAAGATTTCCTATCACGCAGGCAATTTTTCTACACGTCAGCATTCTGACAGATGCCTGCCTCAGTTTGTTATTTAAAATAATTAAAATAAGTGAGTGACCCGAGGGATAGAGAATTGCTACAATCTCTCCAAACGCCATAGCTAACTTGTAGTTTGTAATAAGATAGCTAAAGTTCACCAAAAGAGAAGTAATATAGTATAGGAAAAAAAAGAAGATAAGCAAAGTCATAGTTTTAATGGCTCTCACATGAGCTTCTGTGCTTGGGTCTCTACCGCCAGTAGCATAGAGTTTTATTTGCTTGGTATGTCTCCATAAAGATCTTACTAAAAGGAAAAATGACATCAATGACACAATAAATGGGACAATTGCAAGCAAGTTAAAGAGAGTCAAGGGTTCAAAATATGGCATTTTACTCACATGGAACATTTCAGTAACGTTTCTTTTATGTTTGGCAATTGCATGAAACCTATAACCATGACTCAGTACTGTTGCTATTATAAGACTGACCAACAAGGAAATGGCAAAACATCCCAGCAGGATCCAGCGAACCACCGTATCAATTTTCCGCTTCAGCCAGAGAAAAAGTGGGTGAGAGGAATTGGCTACCTTGAGAGAATAGAAGACATTAAGGCAGGCAGTAAACCACATATTTAAGTAGTTGGCAAATGTCCAGAAGGTACAAATGACTATCTGTAGTTTACTTTTTGTATAAACGTCCGGGTAAAGTACTATTACAATGCCATTTACAACCATTACACTGATCAAACAAATTCTGGAGATAACTAAATTGGTGAGGATGCAGTCAATTGTGGAGATCTTTTTCTTCTTAATCCAGTCAATCCAGTTGACTAGTCCAATGTATCCATTCCCCAATATTCCTATTATGAATTCTCCAGTTATTAGGATTATAAAGATGTTATCTGCAGGACTGAACATGTTTGTAGAGAGAACAATCTGATGTCAAATATCACCGTAGATGAGCTAATTTACAGGTGATCTGTTGAAGCATGATAAATAAATTCTTCGAATCATGCAATAATGTATTCATCTGCTATTATTTTGACTTTGTTATCATTCCAGAAGTGTTCAGCTCTCCCCTGAAATAGGATTGTCTCTACATTCCTGAAGAAGAAACCAACTAATTGCTCCAAATGAGCAGCTTGACTACTTATAACCTGGAAAAATTATAATTGTTACCCTTTAGTGAGTGATAACTGACATGCTTGGCTGAAATTGCTCTCATGCAAATTCAAAGAGATTTTATATCACGAATTTGCAACAGGCTTCTTCCTGCAGCTCTATATTTGGACCTTCAAACTGAGTTTTGAATAGGGAGTCACAAAAAAAGAGATCAATGTTTGATAAAAATCCAACTGTGTAATTAAAACTTCATTTTCATTATGTAAGTAATAAATAAGCCACAAATCAGTTCTCCCAGACGCAAACAAATTTTCACTTTGGAAGTAATTAGTACAATTAGATTGTAGATAACATTTAGTCAGAGGATAATAATTCTTGTCTTCATTTAAATGGCTAATTAGGGAAGGATATGATACAAATCTAATTATAAATGACATTTATTTTAGGCAGGCACATGGCAATATTTATGAAGAATTTGCTTTCTTTTCGGTTGTTCCTTAGAAGTGAAATATGCCAGGTAAAGATTTGTTATCTTTATTTTCTTTAATGTGAGAAATACCCTTGAAGACAATTCACTTCCTGAAACATTGTCTCTTGTATAATAAGCATTGTAATCTAAAATTAGGGAAATTTAAGTTTTACATTATTCTAGTTCCAATCAACTCCTTTTACAAGATTTGTAATCTCACAATGCATATTATAGTCATATTTCTAGATAGGGCAAACACATAAAAAAGTAACTACTCGGCAGACTGAGGCAGGGCAATCACTTGAACGCGGAGGTGGAGGTTGCAGTGAGCCGAGATGGCGCCACTGCACTCCAGCCTGGGTGATACAGTGAGACTCCGTCTCTAAATAATAATAATAATAATAATAATTTTTTTACCTGCCAATATTTCCAAAGAATAGGACTAATTCTACTATTAAATTGAATTTATTTGTTTTGGGGTGAGGGAGAGTACAACTTAGCCCCAAATACATTTAAATGTAGGTAATAAAAAATCACAATACACTAGGGATCTTCTTGTATTTAAATAGTTCTACAATGTGTGCAACACATGCAGGATTTTTCTATTTCTTACACGTGTGTAATGTGTCACAGGAAAGCATAAACTTAATAACTTGAAACCTAGTTATCCATAAAATATTGCTGGAAACAAAATAGAAAATAAAATGATGCAGAGGGAAAAGAACATGTCAGAGATTTCTGAGTTAGAAGGCTAGAGAGAACATTCCAAAAACTATTTGGGAACTGACTTCTAAGATTGCCATCACCAGCTACAGTACTTATGAACAAGCTGACTACTGGCACCCTCAACCTTCTTTCTCAAGGTGGTTCTGCTATACATAACTGTGCCTCCTCCCCTGGTCAAACCTTCATTCTTGAGATCATACTCCTTTTCCCACATCATATATTGTCCTACACAGAACCTCATTAAAGACTGTTTTTCTCCCTTCTTGATCAAGACAAACTCTTCCAGAAATGGAGGGGATAGGGCAGTGAAGATAAGGACCGGTCTTCATTTCAAAGTAGAGAGTTGTTTTGCATGATTGATTTTATAGAAAGGGTTGATGAGTTCTAAAATCTTTTTCCCAAAGCCCATTTGCCTGAATTTCTTCTACTCATTGAATTCAAGGCCTTTGCTAGTATTTGTCAGAAAATAAGTAGAACCTCTTTGCATTTAGTCAATGACATGAAATGATGAAATGTTAGTGTGGGATTTAGAGTCATTTTTTCTGCAATGACAAGGAATAGGTGGTGCAATGATAACATTAGATTACCAATTAAGACAAAAATGTGAAGGAACACAAAACAAATCTTCAGAATCATGATAGACATTAATGACTTCCAATAGCATGTAAGAGAAAATGAATGCAAACAGAAGGGAGAATGCCTGTTGTTGATTTCTTTCTCCTTGTAGTCAGGCTTTACGGGGTTTTTAGGGGACTCTATGGAACAAAAGGCTTTCTTCTCCTAAGGAAACCCTTCACAAATCTTAACATCTTCAGAAAAGCTGCCCTCAACTTGCTGTTTCCCATGATTAGAATGAATGAATGGCTTGATGGGAAAATGACAGTTACTATGTCACCAATCATCAACACTAATTTTCCCTGGGGAATCAGAGTGCTAGAGGTCATAACAAGAAAGACCGGGTAGTACAGAATGAGGAGGAGCAGAAAGATGATCACTGCCTTTACGGCCCTCATGTGGGCCTCTGTGCTGGGGTCTCTGAACCCTGTAGCATGCAGTTGAATCTGCTTGGTGTGTCTAACTAAGGAGAAAAGTAACAAGAAAAATGAGATCAGGCAAAGGATAAAGGGAACCATCGCCCCCAGGTTCAGGGTTAACTGTTTGAAAGCACCTGGAATTGTACTCACTTTGAATGCCCAAGTAATGTTTTCTTCATGACTGACCTTGAAAAGGTGATACCACATACCATTAATTGGAAAGCTAATAATTAAGGAGATAAGAAAGGACCCCAGAAGAATCGCAAGGATGACCTTGTTGATCTTTAGCTTCAGCCAGAAGAAAAATGGGTGGGATATATTGGCTATCTTGAGTAAATAGAAGATACTGAGGCAAGAAGTAAACCAGAGACTTGAATTATTGGCAAATGTCCAGACAGCATCCATAATGCTTTCTAGCACATTAGTGTCATATGTACCTGGAAAGAGCAGTATAAAGAAGCCATCTAATGATATTACACACAGCAAACAGATTCTGGAGATGGCCAAGCTGATCAGGATGATGTCAATCAAGGAAACATCTCTTCTTTTGAGCCAGTCAATACAGTTAACTAGTACAATGAATCCATTTCCCCAAATCCCTATGGTCAGTTCACCAGCAATTAAAATAATATATATTGCCTCTATTGTACTTGGCATACCAGCAGAGACTTCTGATTTTGAATATCACTGATGATGAATTGACTTTCAGCTGACCAGTGAAGAACAATGTCTCGGTATACCACTTAGACCGTGATATAATTGTCTTTCTCTTTCCTTTTTGTTGGCGGATGAAGAAGATAGCCAGTCCTGCTCTGGGCTAGAGCTGCCTACAGACTTCAATGATTGGGGCCAGTAATTTCCTTTGGTGTGGTGCAGTGATGACAGAAGGGCTCTAGGATGCAAATGGGAATGGATCTGGTTTCTTAAATTTGCACAATCTTTCTTATTTTAACCTCTGTATATTTTGGATTTATCAATCAGAGCTGTTGACCAGGAAATTCAAGAGGTATCAATTGCTTGGAAAATACGGCTAGAATTTAATTTGCTGGCCGACTATCCACCCTTGTTAGTATATTGGCATAGCTATCGCTATTACAGATTCTAGGTTTAATGTGTTAGCTTGTGTAGCCAGTTTACTTGCTTGATTGACTAAAGCTTTAAACAAATTGTTATTAACATTAAATGAGGCTTAAATGGCACAACTAGTGGAATGTAGAGGAAAGAATCTAAGGGTTTAGGAAGATAGATAGGAGTATTAAGGTGAATTTATCGTATGGGAACTTCACCTTCTCCCCATTACATGACTTAAGAGAGCCAAAAGGACACTCCATTCACTAGGGCATTGAGAAATACATTATTGAGGTAATTCCCAGTATCCTCAAAAAGGTGTGCAGTGTTGTCTTAGAAATACATTATTGAGGTAATTCCCAGTATCCTCAAAAAGGTGTGCAGTGTTGTCTTCTCAACAGAAGGTACAACGAGGGAAATAAACATGAAATTGTAGAGTTGTCAGTAAACGGGACACAGAAAATTCTGGTTTAGATGTTAGGGTTTCTTTTTTTTTTGAGACGGAGTCTTGCTCTGTCGCCCAGGCTGGAGTGCAGTGGCCGGATCTCAGCTCACTGCAAGCTCCACCTCCCGGGTTTACGCCATTCTCCTGCCTCAGCCTCCCGAGTGCCTGGGACTACAGACGCCCGCCACCTCGCCCGGCTAGTTTTTTGTATTTTTTAGTAGAGACGGGGTTTCACCGTGTTAGCCAGGATGGTCTCCATCTCCTGACCTCGTGATCCGCCCGTCTCGGCCTCCCAAAATGTTGGGATTACAGGCTTGAGCCACCGCGCCCGGCCCTGATGTTAGGGTTTCTTAGAGTGTTCTTGCTTTGTACCTGAATGTAGCTTCCGTACATAGAAAAAATAGTCAAAATACTGGTCACTTATCTTTAGAATGGAAACAGATCAGTCTGAACTGTGAGGAGGACAAAGCAAGAAACTAAAAAGCCTGAGAGAGATGCAAGACTCTTCAATCTGAACTGAATAATAAGAATACATGCTCTGAATTTTCTTAGCTCTATTTTTTGGCAGCAGATGTATTATGAATATTAGTATGTTAGTTATGTACACATTGGAAACACACAGTTTGTTTTATTGGGACATACTGAAACATGTCATTGGACGTAATAGAACATATTTGAAATAATAGAAAAAGGCACACAGCAATACACAGTTTCCAGAAATTTTATTTTGAAACGAATATTAAATTTTAAGGCAATATTAAATATTGCTTATCAAACGAACACAACAATACAAAGTATTTAATGAGATAATGTGTCATATGTTCAGGGTTTTAGACAAAATAAAGAGATAAAAATCTTGCAGATTTTTATGAGAAAGTAAATGGCTATTGTTACTCTATTAAGTGAAATTTGGGGTTTCTTTCATGCCTCTCTGTGAATTTTGTTTCTGAAGAAATATCAGATTACACAACTCAAAAATATGCACTGTGCTTATCATGACCAAAGCCATGAAAGCGGTAATATTCTGAGAAGGACTTCACTAAAGAAATTGATTCACATCCAACTGACAGACAAGGTTGCACCATGTTTACATCTCAGGGAATGCAGTATTTCATTATTTTGATTAAACTTTTGGAATGATAAAATTTTGAGGAGGGGAATAAAATGGGTTGAAGGTTATTATTTGGAAATGGAAGTACTCTGGGATCAATTTATAATGTCCAGAAAAGATGAAGATGAAAATATATCGTATTGGTGGGTGATTAATAACTGGCATTTTAAAATTTCTTGGTAAACCCAGATATAGAATCCAAGTTTGCCTTCTGAGTCATGGTCTTTTCCCCTGCATCCCTTCTTTTCTTTAGCTGTGTGGAATACTGATCAATTTAAGGAAGTTATTATGCCTATATTCAAATGTAAATGCAAATATGCTATAGTATATGACCAGAGTTACCCAAGGGCCCATACTTACTAAAATGCCACCCTTTTATCTTTTCTTGCTATAAATTAAACCCAAATGATCTCAATTTATTTGACACCATTGAATGTGTGTGTGTGTGTCTGTGTGTGTTTGTGTGTGTGTATTTATGTGTTGTTTGCCTTTTGGATTTAATCTTAGCATTGAGAAGTTAAAGAGGGATCCTAGCTGACAGACTTTAACATGTCTTTCCATTGCAGAAACACTTTAATCTAGAATGTTAGTTTATTGATTATTTCTGTCTCCACTAGAAAACAAATGAAATACTGGGAAACTTATGACATCATTTTCTGTATGTCTTTCCATGAGAAGTGAGCAAACACAAACCTACTTAGGCAGATGTTTCTTAAATTTCATTTTCTTTCCTTTGTTGAAATACTGTTTACCATTCTTTAGAACCTTACATCTTTTACAGGCATTTGTCCTCGAATTACTCCACTGGTTATTACTGATCAAGGGAAATGACTATACTTTTCATATTTGTAAATCAAGAACAGAATACTGCTGTACTGTCCTATTTTCTGACAACTTATATTTTGAATAGTTGCTGACTTTAACTCCCACCCCATTCTAAACTCTTCACTGTATCCATTGGGATCCCTAGTAAACCATTAGCAGAAGTCTTATATTCTCATTCATTTCTCTAACGGTTCACTTTATCTTCTTCATTTGAACTCAAGGTTCTGGAACTTTTTTGTTAAATGGACTCCTTTTCCAGTCTGGCACATGCTATAATTTCAGAATAATGTTTTTAAATGCATGAAATAAAAATATTTGAAATTTATAAGGAATCTGTATATATATATGACTTTTTCCTACAGTATGAAATATATTTTTAATATAATATAGGAATTTATGTGCTTTTTAATTGACATAACAAAAATATCTGGCAGAAAGACCAGTGATGAAAGTAAATGATAATAGGTGGCACCTGTAACAACAAAGATTTTTGACTTCCCAAAGTAAAAAAATTACAGATACTGCTGGTATGATATGTGCTTGTTACTTACATTCAAGACATAAGAAATACTAGATTGAAGCTAAGGATTAATAAAAATAAGTATATAATTTGGTGCCCCTCCCAGTTTATTCATCACTCATGTCCGTGGATCTTTTTATTTTAATACTCTGCAGTTAAATCCTGTGGCAGCTGTTTTCTCTCAGACCCTCATAGAAGTGGGTCTAAAGCTGGGGTGGGTGGGTGTTTTTCTTTCCCTCTCTTGTAACTTCCAAATTATTCTGTTTCCTTTTTTTTTTTTTGAGGCAAAGTTTCACTTTATTGCTTAGGTTGGTCTTGAACTCCTGGCCTGTAGCGATCCTCCTGCCTTGGCCTCCCAAAGTGTTGAGATTACAAGTGTGAGCCACCGTTCCTGGCCAGACTATTCTCCCTCTAATCCCTCATAAGACATACAGCAGTTCGTTATCTCCTGTCATCACTCTATACAAAACATTACCTTTCCTTGTCACAATCATAAGCCAGTCTTCCTTCCTTGATTTTTGCTTTCTACCTGAAATTAAATAGTTAAATATACTAAATTTTACCACCACTCCTTTTGTTAAAGTTCCCCTATCTTTTTGTTGGATGAAATAATCTTCTATTTTAAAAAAATTCATTCAGTAATCTTGTTTGTTGTATTTTTAATTTTTAAAAATTTAATTATTATGGACATATAATAGTTGTACAGATGTTTGGGGGTACATGTGAACCTCATGAAAACAGGGCAATATAAAGACCCATGTTGGGAACAGATGCCTTGAATGAGAAATATGCATGTTTCTTTAAGAAGAGGACAGTCTTAATAGAGAACTATATAAATTCAATAATTCAAGCATAAAACACTTTGTAGCATATTGGGAATAGTCTTGTCTGTTTGAATAAAAATGGCAAAGAAATAGGATATTTGGGATCCATGGAAGACAAATAATTTATTTGCTAAATAACAAAGTTTGGACAAGGCTTGAAATGTATATAACAGTTAAGAGCTTCAGCTTTGGTGCCAGACAGCTGGAGTTGAAGCTCATTCTCAGTTTTATTAGTTGTGTGATTTAGATTGTGCCGAATCTTTTCTTTCTCCAATGTGTAAAACGTTGATCATAGTACTATTGATCTCACAGAAATATTATACTTAAAGTCTTGCATTTAAAATACTTAGAATAGTTCTTATCATATACACTCAAAACATTGTAGGTACTATTATTATTGAATTTTTTGGCATTCCATTCAATAAATCATGATTCTCTTATCTAGTTGTTTTGCTATAGAGCCTTTATAGTCTTAATTACAATTTCCTATCCAGAATATTTGGCCAAATTTCACATTTTATGATTTCCATAGTTTGAATATTTGTATTCTCTTCAAAATTCATGTGGAAATGTAATCCCTAATGCAACAATATTAAGAAGTGGGACCTTTTAGGAGACGATTATGATGGGTTTGTCATTATGATGGGATTTAAAGGCCTGAAGGGAACTAAAGAGGCCTTTTAACCTTTCCCCCCTTCTGTTACGAAAAGATACAGCATTCAAGGTTCCATGCTGGAAGCAGTGACAAGGCCTTCACCAGACACCAAACCTGCCAATGCCTTAGTCTTGGACTTTCTAGCCTTCAGCACTATGATAAAATAAATTTCTGTTATTTATAAATTACCTCATCTCAGATTTTTTTTATAGCAGCAAAATGGACTAAGACAATGCCAATCACATGAAATCATAAAATATGGCAACATAATAATTATGGTTTAACAATTTATTTTCTATTACTCACTGAAAATGAAAACAAACTTAAATAGACTTAGTTGTTTTTCTCCTTCACATGTAGTTCTTTTTTTTATTCAATATTAATGCCCAGTGCATCTCATAATATTGAGGGACAGGTGACTATTTTGTTTCTGTCTGCAGTGGCATAAATAAAATGATTTTAACAGTATTTCAACTTAAACACAATAAGATATTTATATTTGACAACACATCTAAATGTTCAGGTTAAGTAAAAATATTCTCAGATATGTAGGTTTCAGATGTTTACTAAACATAGAACTTCTTTCAACATTTTGGAGGATATATTAACAAAAAACTATAATGGGGTGAGGAGATACTTACATGACGTGTGGAGTAAAATTTATAAGAAATTTTGTAAGGCTTACAATGTCAAAAATTAAAAAAAATTAAGAAAAGAACATCTGTATACTATAGAAATCTTAAAACTCCAGTTGTAGGTACAAGATCAACACATGTGAAACTCTTTAGTGTTTCTACACACCAGGCATCTGAACAGTGAATATAAAAAGTAAATTAAGAAAACAATTCCAAAATAATGAAATAACTAGGAATAAATTTAACCAAAGAAGCAAAATACTTATATACAAAAAATGATGAAACATTGCTGAAAGACATTAAGGAAGACACAAGTAAGTAGAAAGACATTCCTTGTTCATGGACAAGATGACTTGATATGGTTAAGATATCAATACTACTCAAAGCAATCTAAAGATTATTAAAATTCTTATCAAAAATTTCTACAGACCTTTTTTTTTCAGAAAGAGGAAAACTAATCCTCAAATTCGGGTGAAATTACAAGGGAACCCAAATACCCAGAACAATCTATAAAAAAGGAGAACAAAGTTGGAAAACTCACACTTAATTTTTTATTTTATATATATATATATATAAATTTTTTTTTTTTTTCCCCCTGCAGGCCTCGTTAAGGCTTCCCTGGGCTGGCTTCTGCCATGGCAGATACCAGAAGAAGCAAGCCTTGTCCCTGTTCACAGAAGATTCTAGCCAGATCAGGAGCTGAAGATAGCAAAAGAGGGAGAAGTCTAACCCACAGTCCCAGGCCCTGGTGAGTAAGGTTTGGTGCGAGGAGAAAGTTGATGATACGGAAGGGCGTTCCAGTCCTGCTCCTTTGGAAGTGGAGAATCCGGAGAACCTGGGGGATGCAAGATGGACAGGCTGCTGCTTAAGAACATCCAGCCTCCTAGAGAAAATTGTTGCTGTCAAGGTGACTGAATGAACTCAACTATGCCTTGTTATTTTAAAACCCACTGTCTGCTTTCTGAACTGATAATCAAGAGTCCATGTGTGTCTTAAAGAACGATTGTTCATTGTAGTAGAACCCATTGGGAGAAGTCTCTTGGCTCATGAACTCCATCTGGCCACAGCTGATTGAATTAGGGGTGGATACCTAACCCAAGTTAAGCCAATCTTATTCTGTGCCCACTGCAATGTAAGATGTAAAATAGGTATTTTTGTCTCCTTGGATCAGTGCTGTATCTTTAGTGTCTAGAATTCTGCCTACTACACAGTAGGGGCTCCATGCATATTTAATGAACAAATGAATGAATAAATCTCTGTGAAGAATTTGGAATTTTGACCTTGGAAACACAGAGAATGGGAGTTGTGGAAACTGAGTCACATTGGCTGCATAAGCTAGAAATAATACCCACTCCTTCCCATATCTGAGGTCCTTGGGGCTATCTCAGTCATGACTGAGTCCTGACTCTTTCTAAAGATGATTGGACTCAACTCTTAACTTTAGGACAGATGGCTCGACATCCTAACTATAAAGCTCCTTCCTCCTTTACTGCTTACATTCATTTCTGTTGCAACCAAAAACCTTTAATGACATGCTGAGAAATTTTGCACCTTGACATATCCTGTTCCCCACCCTAGGAGCTTCTCTAGGAGTCATAATCACTCCTGGCTGCACCTTGGGCTGCATCCAGATCTGCCCCACTGCCACCACCCCCAGCTCTGTAGGCTCTGGCTCTTAAGACTACAGGGACCCAGAGGCAGGAAAAAGTGGCATCATGGAATTCCATGTCCTTTAGGGCAAGTGGGAAGTACTATGCCTCTTCTCCTTGCAAGACCTCTCACTACATCCTGTCCTCAGATATGACACTTGGGCCCCTCAGGTCAGATACTCTTAGTTTTTCATCTGCTTTTACTCCATAGACACAAAGGGGAGATACCAAAGAAATGTACAGATTCATTCAAATCCTTATTAAAAATTCTCACAGACTGTGTTTCAGAAACAGAAAAATTTATCCTCAAATCCATATGGAATTACAAGAAACCTTGAATTTCCAAAGCAATCTTAAAAATGGAGAATAAAGTTGGAAGGCTCGCACTTAATATTTTTAAAATTCACTACATTACTTCTCAACTTTTCGGCTAAAGTCAAGTATAAAACTTACTACAAAGCTACAATAATCAAGACTGTTTTATTGGCATAAGGATAGACATATAGACCAATGTAATAGAATCGAGAGTTTTGAAGTAAACCCATGTATCTATGATTAATTGATTTTTGACAAGTGTGTAAAAATTCTTTAGGGCATAGTCTTTTTGACAAGTGACGCTATGACAATTGGATATCCACATGCAAGAGAATGGAGTTGGACCCCAAACTCACAACATATACAAAACTTAGCTCAATATGGATCAATTACCTAAATATAACAACTAAAACTAAATACACCTAGAAGAAAATCTAATGGTAATCTTTATGACCTTGGATTTGGCAATGGATTCTTACATATGACATGAAAAAAGTAAGCCACAAAAAAAATACTCAAATTGGATTTCACGCAAAATAAAACTTTTGTTTATCACAAGCCTCTCCAAGAAAGTGAAAAGACAATCTATAGACGGGGAAAATATTTGCAGATCATATAGCTGCGGTGACTTTAACAGTTAGAATATGTAAAGAATCTCTACAACCCAACAAAAAATCCAATTTTAAATTGGGCAAAAGATTTATAAATGTCTAATAAGCACATAAAAAGATGCTAAGCATCATTAGTCATTGGGGAAGTGCAAACCAAAACCGCAGTCACGTATTACTTCACATCCACTAGAATGGCTATAGTAAAAATCCTGGAAAATAACAAGGGTGGACAAGGATGTGGAAAGTGTGGAACTCTCGTACATTCTTGGTGGAAATGTACAATGATAAAGCTACTGTGGAAAACAGTTCAGTGCCTCCACAAGAAGCTAAGCATAGGAATTGCCATATTACCTAGTAATTTCACTCCTAGTATATATTGAAAACAGTAACTCAAATAGATACTTATGTGCCAGCATATATTGCAGCATAATTCACAACAGCCAAAAGGTAGAAATCACCCAAGTGTTTTTAAACAAATTAGGGTGCATACACACAATAAAATATTATTCAGTCACACAAAAGAATGATGGTCAGAGATACATGTTAAGATACTGATGAGCCTTGAAAACTTTCTTAGTAAACTAAACCAGATACAAAATGAGAAAACCTGTGTGATTCTATTCATATGAATTATCTAGACTAGGCCAATTCATAAAGCCAAAAAGCAGATCAGAGGTCACCAGGAACTGTGGGAAAGGAAAAATAGGGAGTTACTGCCTAATGAATCCAAAATTTCTATTTGTGGTAATGTAAAAGTTTTGGACACAGTGGTGATGCTTGCACAACATTGTGAATGTAATCAGTGCCACAAAATTATACTTAAAATGGTGAAGATGACAAATTTGTTATATAAATTTTATCACAATGAAACAAAATAAATGTGTAAATTAAAAAAATTAATATTCCAGACCATAAAAACATGCAGCGTGGAAATGGCTATCAGGAGAATAAGAATGAATTAAACTTAATTTTATATGAAATGAAGATAAAGGTATCAATTTAAAACCCAGCACATGAAAATTTGATATCAATAGAAAACAGGAAAGGAAAAAAAATCTAAAAGAAAGCATTAAAATAGAGTAAAAAGAAGAAATGAGAAGATAGAAAACAATATAATCACAGTTACATTAAGTGTAAAAATGTTTCTCAATAATTTTGAGATTACATTATTAAAGTGTCAAAAATGAGATACTTGTTTTCTACAAGAGACATTTAAAAAATAAAAAGCAGAAGTGTTGAAAATGCAGAGGTGGAAAACACATGATCTAGAAATGATAAATGCTTGAAGTGATGGATCCTAAATATCTTGACTTTTATTACACATTATATACATGAAACAAAATATCACATATACCTTACAATGTTGAACAAATATTATGTATCAAAATAAAATAAAATGTAACAAAATTAGGGAATTTACCAAGGGCAAAATAAAATTTAAAGCAAAAACTTTCATGATAAGAGTTTTTAATATTAGTAAAAACCATAAGAAAGTAATGACCCTGAATAAAAATGCAATTATCAACATTGCTTCAAATTAAATGCAACTACAAATAAAACAATTATGAGCATAAACAAATAAATCAGTAATTGTAAGTGTAGGTTTACTAATTTAACTATTGGAAATTTTCATATATTAAAGATGTAAACTAGTAATATCATTAATGTTCATCTAATGTATATACATTTAACACCATCAAACTCATTTAAAGAAAATCAGTCACAAAAATGGATCATACGTTGGGCCAAATAAATCTCATCCTAGGCCAAATATCATACACATATGCTGTCTGACCCAACTTAAATAAAATAAGATATCAATACAAAAGTTACCTTTAAAAATCTCATTATTGTTAAATATCTCTTGCATTAAAATGAAAGTGTAAAGAATATTTTGAAATTCTTTGAGTTGAATACAATATAAGAACAATGTGTCAACATTTGTGGAATACATGTAAGTTGATATTTGGGCAGAAAACATACAATTTTGAATACTTTTACTGAAAAAAAAAGAAAGCTAGTGAAACAAACAACTTTTGCCTTCAAAAATATGGTAAACTGTCATCCTAACCAAATTAACGCAGAAACAGAAAACCAACTATCACATGCTCTTGCTTCTAAGTGGGAGCCAAACATTGGGACACACAAACGTAAAAATGGCAACAATAGACACTGAGGACTAAGTGGAGAGGGAGAGAGGGCAGGGATTAGGGGGTAAAGACTGTCAAACTAGCTGTTGAGTACCATGCTCACTACGTGGGTGATGGGTTCAATTATACTCCAAACCTCAGCACCAAGGAATATAATCTGCTAACAAACCTGCACCTGTACCCCCTTATCTAAAATAGAAGTTAAAATTATTTTTATAAATTAAAAAAAGCTGCATAAAAATATATGAAAACCAGATGTCTGGAAAAGTCCTTCCAGTCCAGAAAAGATAAAGATACTGAAAAAGAAGCCTTCAGAATTATTTTTAAAGTGCATGGTCCAGCTGTCAAGAGAGTTAAAAAAAGAATCCTCAGATGCCAAAAATAGTGGGAAAGTGCAAATCATGAGAGGAAACAGTGCTGAAGATAGAGTTAGTCCCTAACTATCTATCTTGGAGTTAGAGGAGGTTATCTATCAGAGGGCATTGTCACTCTCCTTTAAACCGGTGTTTAAGTATTTTTTTATTTTGTTATTTTTTTAAATTGATGTTCTGCGGTGAAAAGGTATATGCAAAACTATCCCTAAAGGCTGACAGAGCTGAGAGGCCAAAGAAAGAGGCTAACAAATCCAGTTTCTCAGAAAGAAATGTTTATTTATTTATTTACTTATTTATAATTTTTACTCCAACCACTTTTTGGATACAAGTATTTTTTTGTTACATGGATGAGTTATATAGTGGTGAATTCTGAGATTTTAGTATACCCATCACCTCAGTAGTGTAAATTGTACCTAATAGGTAGCTTTTTTATCCCTATCCTCCCTTCCGACCTCCCCCTTTTGAGTCTCTAAAGATCACGATATCACTCTGTATTTCTTTGCACACTCATAGCTTAGCTCCCACTTATAACTGAGAACATGCAGTTTTTGGTTTTCCAGTCCTGTGTTACTTCGCTTAGAATAATGATCTCCAGGTCTATCCAAGTTGCTGCAAAAGATATATGTATCTTATACATCTCTCTCTATATATATATCTTATACATAGGCATATGTTATCTTCTTTAAAAGAAATAAATATTTAATAGGAACTTATAAACAGAGGCAATGTCTTGGGTGGCCGCAAGATATTGGATCCGCACACCCGCCCTCCAGAAAATATCCTTTATATATTAAGCTTTTTGGGTAAAACATGTGCAGCTACTCATACCTCAGACTCTCTTGCTAAAACTTATGACCACTAAGAAGGTTAGCTCTTTATGAGGGGTTATCTATGTCACGGGAATTGTTTAAAGAGCTTGCTGCAGAACACATTGGTATGCAGGAGATAAACATCAGTGGCTGTGGTAGTTTTGCTTCAGGATGGCATCACTCTTTCTATGCAATAGGCTATTTTCCTATTTTATGTAATAATAACTGTACACATTTATCAGGTACATAGTGATGTTTTGAAACATACAATGTATAGTGATTCGGTAGGTTAATTAGAAGATCTATCATCTCAAACATTTATCATTTCTTTATTGGGAATATTGAAATCCTCCTTCCTGATATTTAAAACTATGTATTATTGTTAGCTATAGTCATCCTATAGTCCTATAAAACACTAGAACTTACTCCTCCTATCTAGCTGAATTTTGTATACTTTTACAAACCCCTGTCCTTCCCAGCCTCTGGTATACTCTGCTTTTCTTTTTACTTCTATGAGATCTTCTTTTTTTAGTTTTCTTATATGAGCGAGAATGTGTGGTGCTTAACTTTTTGTTTCTGGCTTAATTCATGTACCATAGTGTCTTCGCTTTCCATCCATGTCATTGCAAATGGCACTTCATTCTTTTTTTTAAACTGTTATGGATAAATAGTATTCCATTGTGTATATATACAGCATTTTCTTCATCCATTCATAAACCAGTGCTTATGTTTTAAAAGATCATATGCATGTTGGATAAGATACCTGACTTGGACTTCTCCAAAGTTAGAAGTGAGATTGGATACTATCTATAAGCCAAGACCCCTGAAATGCAAAATCTTAATAGACAAATGAGAAAATAATATATGTCCAGCAAAAGACTAAAGTATGAGTACTTAACACTCAGCCAGTGTAGTTAATTGAAAGGGGAATGTAAAAGGGAATGAAAGACGAATGTTGCTCTAAGAATTTGTAACAATAGCCTTTCACTCATGTATACTTGGGGCTAGAAGTTAAATTCTATATAGCCTAAATCATTGCAAACTGAAAAGTTTAGCTTAAAGAAGTTGAGACTGCAAGTGACCCCAGTCAGCCTTCACAAAGTTAAACTCTTTCTGGCAGATGTCACTGTAAACCTGACCTCAAAGAATTCCCACAGATAATATTCTAATAAAACTGAGTTCAAAATAAAATCATAAAACATGTGAGGAACAAGCCAATATAATCAAAAGTTAGTACAAACAACAAAGTTAGTCATCAGAGCTACAAACGCAGCAGATATCAGAATTAGAGCTTATGCAGTCTGTGCAAATGCTAGGGAAGATTCTTTTTCTTTCCCTTGTTTCTCAAAGCAAGTATTACTAAACATATTTTTTCACGTGCCTCATCTTTTATTTAATTGTATTTTTCATATGACATAAATTATTACATAGAAAATTACATAATACAAGAAAATTAAAATTATCTATAATCCCAATATCCACAGATAACCTCGTCATCCAGTTTATATATAAATCTAATCAAAACAGATTTTTAAAGTAACATGCTTATTATCTGTCATCTATCTATGTTGAGATCTATTTTACAATATATGTAGAAATATGTTAACAATGGTTAGTTGAGTACTGCAAATGTGCATAATCAATTTCTTTATATATTTTTGTGTTTGCTAATTTTAGATGCAATAAAACTGTGTTTTATAGTAGAAAATGGAGCTTTTGATGAAAGGAACAGGTATCAGTAAAAATAAGTTAAAATCGGCAAAAATAGCAGAAGAAACCATAAATCAATATGAGATCATGTAAATTATCCACTTATTTCCCCAAACATTATAAACTAAATTACTCACTAAATAGCAAATTAAGAAAAAATCATAACACATATATGGCATACTGTTAATGTATAAAGTAGTCACAAAATTGGTAAGAAAAACTATGACATGAACAAATAAGGAAAAAACAATGAACAATTCCCAAAGTGTATATGCTATTGGTTAATCCTGTAATAATGCTTAACTGCACTAGTAATCAAATATATGTGAAGTAAAGATATTTTTGCAATCAAGGTAATGACATTAAAAATAATAACCTGCTTGATTTCGAGACTGGAATAAGATGTATATTTTTTCACTATTAACATATAGGTTTACTACTTCTACAGAGCAATTTATCAGTTCTGCAAGGAATTTGTCAAATTTCTCCCCATTGGAATTTTCCTTAAAAATAATTTACATATTACTCTGTCTATATACTAGTCATACTGGACCTTTAGTTTCTGGAATACCCTCTACTCCTTCTTGCTTCAAGACCTCGACATGATACTTTCCCACCCCAAATTTCTCCTCCTTTGTCCACCTTACTCCTACACATTATTTAGATATCAAATTAAACCATTAACCTCAGTGACATCTTGTCCATTCCCATGACCAGGTCAGGTCAACATCCTATAGTTTTTCTCTCCCAATATCATAAATATGATTGTTTAAGTTAGCTAGCTATTCATTTGTTTTCCATTAGAATATATTTTCCATTATATTGATGTCTTGTTCACTACTCTGTCCTCAATACCTAGCCAAGTTAGCATTCAAATAGTATTCATATGAATGAATAGTATTCATGCTCTATAATACTCATATTATGTTTATTTCTAACAGTGGAAAACTGAAGACAATTTAAATGCAAACGATATGATAAACATTAAGTATATTATTGTATATTTGCAAGGGGAGTTATGTACCCCTTAAAATGATTAGTATAAGTAATTTTTGAAAACATGGGAAAATGAATAAATTCCACATTATCAACATAATCTATATGGAGAACATAGTTCTTTTTACAGTATAATTGCCAATAAGCCAATATATTTGGTTGAAATAGGCAGCAGCATTGGGTTTTCTTTTTTCTGCTATCTCTTTATCTGTACATTCTAAACACAATAGTTTAAAAATATAAAAATATTGATTTGGAAACCTGACATAGAAAATGAATTAAGTCCTTATATTTGGAAATATTTCACTTATTAGGCCATAAGTATGAGATCAAGGCACTTTTGGAAGTTGCCAAAATAAGTCACTGAGTTTATAACCTGAGTTGGACATAAAATTTCACTTTAAAACCCAAAATTTGAAACATGCCTGTGACTGCAAGTTTGTGTAGATAAACGTGTGTGTGTGTGCGTGTGTGTGTGTGTGTGTGTGTGTATGAAGCTCTAAGACAGAACATTTCATATTTCACACAGATTCTACCCTGTGTTCATCTTGTGTCCTTTGGTCAGGGACTGCGTTGAATCTTGCAGCCTTTGGATCTATGCTTCTAGAAAAATCTTTACTCAACTTTAATTGGTTCATAATCTGCCTTATCTCAAATCACTGATTATGAAGAGTATATTTATTTCATCAGTGTTTTGATCCCATATCCCTCAACTAGACTCTTGTTTCCCTAGCTATATTTCACAGAACTACGTCTATTACTCTACTTGCTACACATCAAACATACACCAGTAAAAGAGGATGTTAGATTTTAAAAAATGAAAAAAATAACCCTTTAAATAATTAAAATAGCATACTGAAAAGAAGCACCACCATCTATCCTCACTTCCATGTTCTAAATGTCAAGATTGATATAATTTTCTTTCTTTTTTTTTTCTTTGGGTTTTCTTGGAGAATAGGTGTCCTTGCTTCAGAAAAGTCAGGTAAAGCACAACGAGAAGTCTTATTTTAGAGCTTATTCTCACCGCTATAATTTTTATAGTGAATAGTCTCCAGGCTGATGGTTTTCCTCTAGGAAGTTTGTAGGAAGAAGTTGCAGGGTGGGGAAGCTGACTAAGCCACTGAGTTTGCATGTGAGATTAAAATCTCCTCAAAGACGAGATTCCCTGAAATGTAGTCAAAACAATTATGGAAGATTTAAGTGATTTTTAATGACACAGTTTAAAAAACAAAGCAAGAATGCAGTGCAGTGAAACAGATCTTCAAGGATTTATTCACTGGATTCTTTTCATGGAACATCCATATCTCCCCAAGGTGTCTATGTGGCTCTGAGGCTTTTCCTTTTCTCACAGCACTTCAATTGCTGTAGTACCCTCAAAGAGGCTTGCTTTAGCTTGCTGTTTCCTAGAATTAAGATAAATGAGTGACCCCAGGGATAGATGGCTGTGGTTGTCATTCCAAACATAAGCAACAGTTTGTTTTCTGGCACAGTAAAATACGATATTTCTATGGCTATGCCTATAAAATACAAGATAAAGAGGATGATGAAAGATATTAAAACTTTCATTGCCTTCACATGAGCTTCAGTGTTGGAGTCTCTCAGTCCTGTCACATTTGATTGCATCTGCCTGTTGTGTCTCCAAAGGGAAATGATCAACAAAACACTTGTAATTAGGGATAGTGTAAAGAAGAAAATGACTCCCAGATTTAGCAAAATCTGCTTAACAAAGTATTCATTTTTAAATATGTTGAGACGCCAGACTGTGTCATTCTTCATTTTAAAATCATTAAGAATCTTCGCAATATATGCAAAATTAAGTAAGCATGAAATAAGTAAGAATCCCATCAGAAGGGGAAGAACCCTATTTGTTCTACTCTTCAACCAGAGAAATATGTAGTTGGAAAAATTTGCTATCTTCAGGAAATAGAAGATGCTGAGGCTGGTGGCAAACCACATACTTGATTGATTACTAATTACCCAAAAGTAACTAATATATTCAATTAGGTTACCAGAAGCATATATATCTGGAGAGAATATCCGTATGAATCCATCTGTAATTATTAGCCATATCAGAAAAATTCTAGAAATAGCTAAGCCGGTGAGAATAAAGCCAATTGTAGATAACTTATTCTTGGCACAGTCAATGCAGTTTACAAGTCCAATAAATCCATTCCCTAAAACCGCAAATACTGACTCACTAATTACAACAAAAATGAAGATGCCTTCCACTACACTTAGCATATCTGCTAATTCTTAATATTGCTTCTGTTACGTCTATCTTAGATTACCTGTTGCAGAACGAGGCATATATTGGCTGCTTGATGGAAGCATGACTTTCTTCTCATTTGTTATATAAAGACTTGAAATTGCCCCAGTAATGGCTTATGATGGAATTAGACATTTCTCAATGAAGACCTTTCCAAATATATCTATAAAACGTGGCTAGTCTAGAGAATGTTCAGACTGAATGCCTATCTATAATTTGTTAAAATGCAAATGAAAATTTGTGTTTCATGGATTTTACATATCCTGCTGAGACTACTTTACATTTAATAAAGTGAATTGTAGAGAAGGAGTGCCAAACATATACCTATAGAATGTAATGCAAAACAGAAACAAAATACTTGACTTTATCTTTTAAAATATCAAATCATTATTTATGTCATTTATAATCAATTTATATTTGTAAAGAAAATACTATGTAGAAGTGAAAAACAAATTTAGCCATTGTAGATACCTACTCTAAATGATGAATTTAATTTTTAATTAAAATTTAAGCTCAACTCTGGGTATGACAAGTTTCACAAATGTATCACAAAACTGTTGCTGTTGTTTTATACTCATGGTTATTACACCCTTGAATGCAGAAGATTATGTTGACTACCCTTGACATGAAAGGCTCAGGAATAATCTCTTCATTTAACACATTACTGTTTACAGGCACTCATTCATTTATCCAACAAGTATTTACTGAATATCTAGATACAAAAAACTCTCTCTTGATCTTTGAGGGAATATAGTGGTAGTCAGAATCTCAAAGCTTGTGTGATTTATAGAGTGTATATTCTAATGAGGGAGGCAGGAAACAAGTAAATCAACATACTGATCTAAGAATTAAAAGTGAAATTAAAAGTGAAATCTACCATTTATTGAGCTTTTATTATATTCCTAGCACTATATTAAGTATCTTAAGGTCATTTTTTTCTCATCTTAATTTCATAAGCCTTCAATCCTTTAAAAGAGCGACTATTTTTTGTATTTACATTAAAAATGAATAAACTAAGGTTTGCAGGAAAAAAAGACCTTCTCTCGTTTATCCTGGCATGAATACCATAAATAAAATTGCACAATGATTTCAAAATAAAGTTAAATTAAGCATAGGAATAGACTACAAATGATAGAAAATCAAAACAAACCAACCAAAAGTAAGTAGGAAAAGTAAATTCTCATGGACTGTGCATATTGAAATTGACAGATTTAAGAATATGTGTAGATAAATTAGCTAATGTATACACTGTTTACAAAACACAAGATGAAATTTCAGAGAAGAGCAGCAAGAGACTGTCAGAAAGAAATGGGAACATCTGGGGAAAAACTTCTAGAAATGGAGAATATAATTTTATAAAATGTAAATGAACTAAATACTCCAAGTAAAAATTAATAAAGAAGAATTTAAAACTCTGACCATATACTGCTTACAAGAAACACAATATAATATATAAAAAGAAAGCTTTAAAGTAAAATTATGGAAAAATAAGCCAGGCAAACATTATCCAAAATAAATCTGGCATAGTTATATTAATATTATATAAAGCAGGCTTTAAGGTAGGAAACATCATTAGAGAATAAATGGGGAGTGTACTTTATAGTGATAAAAATGCTCAAATCTACAGAAAGATAGGGTAATCCCAAAAATTTATGAACCAGATAAACTACCAAACATTTACAGAAAAGGAAAAATAAGACAAATCTATAATCATCATGAAAGACTGTAAAATATATAACGCAATAGCTTAGCCTAGAAACATACCAAAAATCAATAGATGGAAAATATATGAAAAAACAATTGACAAACTTGTGTTCAACAGTAAAATAACTCATATTATTTTCATGTGCACATAGACTGTTTTTATCAAGAGTGATCATATGTGAATCCAAAAGAATATCTCACAAGTGTTGAATGTTCCCTGAATTCAAAGGAATAAAATTAAGTTCAATAATAAACAGATAACTAGAGAAAGAAACAATTTACTAAGACAAAAAAATTCTAAATACTCAAGTCAAAGAAGAAATAACAAAAATTAGAAAAATATTTTTAACTAAATAATACAGGTTGTGTATACCTTATCTGAAATGTGTGAGACCAGAGCGCTTTGGATTTTGGATTTTTCTTTTTTTTAAATTTTGGAATATTCACATCATACTGATTAAGCATCTCTAATTCAAATATTTGAAATCCAAAATGTGCCAATGAGCATATCCTTTGAGTGTCATGACAGAGCTCAAAGAGTTTCAGATTCTGGAGCATTTCAAATTTCAGATATTTGGATTAGGGATACTCAACCTGTAATAAAGAAATGACTTATTAAAGTTTACATAATCCCATTAAAGCCATTCTTTGAAGGAAGTTTGTAGCCTTGAATGCATCTTTTGGAAAGGAAGAAAGGCTAAAAACAGATGAATTTTGTTTTCATCTCTAGAAGCTAGAAAATTAAGAGTGAAAGAAAATTGAAGTCAAGAAATTATAGTAACAGCAGAAATCACCAAAAGAAAAGAACTAGATACAGTAATATACTAATGTTGGTCAAAAGAAAATACAAATTACTACAGTCCTTAGAGATAACAAAAATACAGCCTGGGTGTGATAGCTAATGCCTGTAATTTCAGCAGTTTGGGAGACCCAGGTGGGAGAATCACTAGAGCCCAGGAGTTTGAGACCAGGCTGGGAAACATAGTAACACTTTATCTCTACTAAAAAATAAAAATAAAAATAAATAATTTATCAGGTCATGGAGGTGTGTGCCTGTAAGGGAAGCCAAGGTGTAAGTATCGCTTGAGCCCAGGAGTTTGAGCTTGTAGTGAGCTATAATTGGGCCACTGCACTCCAGCCTGGGTGACAGAGTGAGACCTCATCTCTCTCTCTCTCTGTACATATATATATACACACACATATACATATATATATTGTATAATGTTATATAATGTACAGTTACGTATCCTTGTGTATAATCTTTCATGATAACGCAATACTGTGAACAGCTTTATACAAAATTTCATCAAGAACACTTATAAGACAATTACAGGCTAATATAGCCAGAATGTAGATGCAAAAATTCCAAACAAAATGTTAACAAAATAGAATCCAGCAATATATAAAAGAATAATTCATTATAACAAATGAAGTTTTAAAAGCTAATAGATTAAAATGAAATAATTAAAGATATAGTCAATTAACACAAAAGAAAGCCAGAAAAAGGACAGGGGGCCAAAAACAAGTGAGATAAATGAAAAACATAGAGCAAAATGCAAGACTTATAGCCAACCATACTGATAATTGCATTAAATATGATTTGATAAACTAATTAAAAGATAGAGATCATCAGAATGAATAAACGAAAGCACAATTAAATGTTATGGTTGGAAGATAAAACATTAAACATAAAGGCACAGATAGACTGGATGTAAAGGGATAGAAGAAGCTATACTATGGAATTTGTAACCATAAACAGCAGGACTAGTTCTATTCTCAAAGTGGCCATATTATCAAGACAAGTAGAAAAATAGAGGGATGTTGTATAATGATAAAATATTCAATTTATCAAAAATATTTAACAACCCTGAAGGTGTATCAGACTAATAATTGTGACTCAAAATAAATAAAGCAAAATCAACAGAATTAAAGCAAGTGATAGGCATAGCAAAGATTTAAAAACCCCTTTGCTGTGATCTGCATGTGTCTCCTCCACAGTCTATATGTTGAAACTTAATTGCCAGTATGCCAGTATTAAGAGATGGGTCCTCTAGGAGGTAATAAGGGCAGACCTCTCATGAATGAGATTAATGATCTTATAAAAGAGGTGTGAGGGAGGTGTTCATCCTTTTTGCCCTTTCACCTTCTACCGTGTAAGGACACAGCATTCCTCTCCTCTGGAGGATGCAGCAACAAGGAGCTACCTTGAAAGCAGAGAGCAGACCTCAGGAGACATGTTTATCTTCAACTTCCCAGCATCCAGAAATGTGAGAAAATAAATTTCCATTGTTTATAAACTACTCAGTCTAAGGTACTTTGTTGTAGTAACACATGGAATAAAGAACTCTCTCACGGTAATTGTTAAAAGAAGTAAACAAACACCAGTAAAAATAGAGAAGACGTGAACAACACTTTCAAGAAACTTGATCTAGTTTACCCTTCTACAAAATTATATCTAACTGAAGACCAACCATTCTTTTCAAGTGCATGTGGAAATTTTGCTAAGATTAATTATACTCCAATGAACAAAATAGTTCTCAATAAATGTCTCATTTTTAAGATGGATGTGATAGCCTTTTGTGACTTTCCACATTTAACCCAAAATGAAAGTTCCTTTTTACAGGAAGGAAGGAAGGAAGGAAGGAAGGAAGGAAGGAGGGAGGGAGGGAGGAAGGGAGGGAAAGAAGGAAGGAAGGAAGGAAGGAAGGAAGGAAGGAAGGGAGAAAGAAAAGGAGGCCAAATCAAAAACGTTATAATTCTTTCATGTTTACATTTCCTAAAATGCTGAAATATTTTTGTGAATTTTCTAACAAAATCCATTTTTGGATGGCATTTCATTAAAACTATAATTTATAAAGGTTTGGCATCACATTGTAGCTAATTCTAAATCTTGACATATGGTATACCTCTTGGATATTCTTTGGTATAATTCACATAATGTTTCATAATTTTAACAAATATAGTCCTTATTTATTACTTAACAGATTTCCCTAGCTATGCTTTTTGTCACCTTTAGAATTGGGAAAATATTGTTACAACACATTTTCTAATGAATTTTGGTTGAAATGTAGGAAAACTCATGTTATCTGAATATTTACTTGCATATGGTATCATTTCTAAATTATTTTAGAATCTGAATACTATTTATTTCTATGTCTCATTTCATTCTGTTTTGGTAGACAATAGTACCATCTCCACATTGTTCTTCTCCCCCTTCAAGAATGGTAATAAAAGCAGGAGACTGACTTGGGCAGCAGGATTCCTGAATTGCTCTGAACCCTTACACAGTACTCTGGTGAGTGACCATCATCACTTTTCTAGTTCTTTGTTTCCAAGTATTGGGGAATGTTTTCCCAAGTCCCTAGTAAGCTACTTCTATATGGCCTCTAATTCTTTTTCTACTCATTGCTCACATTTTCTTAAAAATTTTCAAGAAGTTGCTTATTGTATTAGTCTGTTCTTGCACCGCTATAAAGAAATACCCGAGACTGGGTAATTTGTAAAAAAAAAAAAAAAAAAAAAAAAGAGGTTTACTTGGCTCATGGTTCTGCAGGCTGTACAGGAAGCATAATACCTTCCGCTTCTGGGGATACTTCAGGAAGCTTCCAATCATATTGGAAGGCAAAGAGGGATGGAGCCATGTCAGATGAAGGGAACAGGAGCAAGAGAGAACAAGAAGGGGAGATGCTATACACTTTTAAACAACCAGATCTCATGAGAACTCACTGTCATGAGAGCAGTGCCAAGAGGGGAGGGTGCTAACCCATTCAAGAGAAATCCATCCTGTGATCCAATCACCGCCCACCAGGGCTTCCTCCAACATTGGGGATTAAAATTCAACATGAGATTTGGTGGGGACACAGTTCCAAACCATATCACTCATATTTTATGGAAGGTAGTTTTTATTCTGTAATTGATTTCCCTTAGCCATCAGTTTAGTCTGAATTTTGTTTACAGGCTTTTTGTTGTTATTTTATATAATGTATACACATTGTACATGTTTTTGTAGTTTGGCACATCTACCTTTTCCTTTGAGGTTTCAGCCACTTCCCTTATGATTAAAAATGTCTTCTTCTCAAGATTAAACATTCATCTTTATTTTCTTTTGTCCTTTCACAATTTTTACTAAATTAAAAAAAAAGAAATTTTAAGATATTAAGCTAGCATTACCTCCTCACAACAAGTAGTTCACAATACTTATGAAGATTCTTGGTTGCATAACTAGAAACCAACTTTAATCAATTTAATTAGAAAAATAGTTTGTTGGAAGGGTATGGGTAACTCATAGAATTGATAAGTACACTTGAAAATTAGTATTAGACAAAAACCAAGAATAGGATGATAAAGGCAAACTCCTGCCACAGAACAGCCTTTGTAAGTTGCTTTCCCCACTGTCAGAGCTGGTTACGCTCATGCTGCCACTGCCACTGCCATCCTTAAATTCATTTTTCATGAAAAAAGGAAAATTAAGTTTTTTCACCTACTGTAAAAAACCTCTAACAGATTTTGGGTGATGTTCATTCTTCTGTATGTCTTGTAACTCAGTTAACGTATGTTATATTGCATTATAAGGGAATAATAGATGAAAAATAGATATTTTATAAACTATGTATATATTTATTTCCATAACAAAATAAAGGATAAATACTCATAACAATTATAATCTTTTTTTCTGCAACTGGTTGCATGGTTGTAACTAGTATTTATCATTTTCTTCCACTTCAGCTGTAATATGGTTTGTTTGTATCCCCACCCAAATCTCAACTTGAATTGTATCTCCCAGAATTCCCACATGTTGTGGGAGGGACCAGGGGGGAGGTAATTGAATCCTGAGGGCCAGTCTTTCCCATACTATTCTTGTGATAGTGAATGAATCCCATGAGATTTGATGGGTTTATGAGGAGTTTCTGCTTTTGCTTCTTTCTCATTTTTCTCTTGCTGCCATCATTTAAGAAGATCCTTTCATCTCCCACCATGATTCTGAGGCCTCAACAACCACGTGGAACTGTTAAGTCCAATTAAACCTTTTTTGTTCCCAGTTTTGGTATGTCTTTATCAGCAGCATGAAAATGAACCAATAGTCAAACTGGTACCAGTAGACTGGAACATTGCTGAAAAGATACCTGAAAACGTGGAAGCGACTTTGGAACTAGGTAACAAGCAGAGGTTGAAACAGTTTGGAGGTTCAGAAGATAGGAAAATGTGGGAAAGTTTCGAACTTCTTAGAGACTTGTTGAATGGCTTTGACAAAAATATTGATGATGATATGCACAATGAAATCCAGGCTGAGGTGGTCTCAGATGGAGATGAGGAACTTGTTGGGAACTGGAGCAAAGGTGACTCTCGTTATGTTTTTAGCAAAGACACTGGTGACATTTTGCCCCTGCCCTAGAGATTTGTAGAACTTTGAACTTGAGAGAGATATTTAGGGTATCTGGCAGAAGAAATTTCCAAGCAGCAAAGCATTCAAAACCTGACTCGGGTGCTGTTAAAAGCATTCCATTTAAAAAGGGAAACAGTATAAAAGTTCAGAAAATTGGCAGCCTGATGATGCAGTAGAAAAGAAAATCCCATTTTTTGAGGCGAAATTCAAGCAGGCTGCAGAAATTTGCATAAGTAATAAGAAGCTGAATGTTAATCACCAAGACAATGACAAAAATGTCTACAGGGCATGTCTTAGGTCTTCGTGGCAGTCCCTCCCATTACAGACCCGGAAATCTAGGAGGAAATCATGGTTTCATGGGCTGGGCCCAGTGTCCCCATGCTTTGTGCAGCGTAGGGACTTGGTGCCTTGTGTCCCAGCCACTCCAGCCTTGTTTAAAAGGGGCCAACGCAGAGTTTGGGCTGTGACTTCCAAGAGTAGAAACTCCAAGCCTTGGCAGCTTCCACGTAGTGTTGAGCCTGCGGGTACACAGAAGTCAAGAATTGAGGTTTGGGAACCTTTACCTAGATTTCAGAAGATGTATGGAAAGGCCTGGATGCCCAGGCAAAAGTTTGCTGCATGGGTGGGGACTTCCTGAAGAACCTCTGCTAGGGCAGTGCGGAAGGGGATTGTGGGATTGGAGCCCCTACACAGTCTCTACTGGGGCACTGCCTAGTGGAGCTGTGAGAAGGGGGCCACTGTCCTCCAGACCTCAGAATGGTAGATCCACTGACAGCTTGCACTGTGTGCCTGGAAAAGCAGCAGACACTCAATGTCAGCCCATGAAAACAGCCAGGAGGGAGACTGTACACTGCAAAACCATTTGGGCAGAGCTGCCCAAGACCATGGGAACCCACCTCTTGCATCAGCGAGACCTGGATGTGAGACCTGGAACAAAGGAGATCATTTTGGAGCTTTAAAATTTGACTGCCCTGCTGGGTTTTGGACTTGCATGGACCCTGTAACCCCTTTGTTTTGGCCAATTTCTCCCATTTGGAATGGTTGTATTTACACAATACCTGTACTCCCATTGTATCTAGGAAGTAACTAACTTCTTTTTGATTTTATAGGCTCATAGGAGGAAGGGACTTGCCTTGTCTCAGATGAGACTTTTGACTATGGACTTTTGGGTTAATGCTGAAATGAATTAAGACTTTGAGGACTGTTGGGAAGGTGTGATTGGTATTGAAATGTGAGGACAAAAGATTTGGAGGGGCAAGGGGCGAAATGATATGGTTTGGCCATGTCCACAACCAAATCTCAAGTTGAATTCATCTCCCAGAATTCCCACACATTGTGGAAGGGACCCAGGGGGAGGTAATTGAATCCTGGGGGCCAGTCTTTCCCATGCTATTCTCATGATCATGAATAAGTCTCACGAGATTTGATGGGTTTATCAGGGGTTTCCACTTGTGCTGCTTCCTCATTTTTCTCTTGCCGCTGCATGTAAGAAGTACTCTTCACCTCCTGACATGACTCTGAGGCCTGCTCAGCCATGTGGAACTGTAAGTTCAACTAAATCTCGTTATTCCCAGTTTCGAGTATGTCTTTATCAGTAACATGAAAACAAACTAACACAAGCTGATTGTCGCTCTTTATCTAATGGGGTGATGCAAGTCTTCATTCCTGAAGGTTTTTGGCCCTGCCTAATTTGGGTTATTGTAGTTTTCCATTGACTTCAATCACAGGGACATGGTAATACTAAGAACTGTTTCACACACACACACAAGTGCGTGCGCACGCACAAGCACACATACGTTTTTAAAATCAGAGACTTGCATGTCTGGATCAAGTACAAGTTGAAAACCACCCAGTAGTATTATTCACAAGTAGATTCTGGATATGGCCAAGCTGGTGAGGACATAGGCGAAAGAGAATTCTGATTGCAATCCCATCAATTCAATCAACCGGCCCTAACTGTCCATTCACCAAAATTGCCTCATGAATTTCCCATTTACTAAGATGCTGAAGATGCTTCCAGAGTGTTGTGGAAACCAGCCTCACACCACTCAGCGCGTACCCCGAGTCCGGCGGAGACAAAGGAGTTAGAAAGAGACAGAATAAGTAATAAGCGTTTAAAAGGCAGGTCCAGGGTACCGGAGAGTCGGAGCCTTGTTCATGGCGCAGAGCTCTCGGGCTCTGCCCAATTTATTGTTTATAAGCTCTTTGTTCTTAAGGCAGATGGGAGGGGGAGGAAGGGATGAGGAAAAGGATTAATCAGTGAAGGAGAACTCATGAGTCATTCGATAAGATGTATAGCAGTGTCGGTTTCTGTGAAATTCCTTGACCAAAGGCGTGTGTCTAAACTACTTAAGATCTTTAACTTATCGGGACTGAAATGGTGGGAGCAGGTTTCAGGAGGAGCCAAGATGTTTGATTATATTCCATTGCTTCGAGGGAGTGTGATCTCCCTGAGCAACCTGTGGAATGCTGCTGAGCAGTTATGCTCTCTGGGCATAAATACATGAAGGCGATAAGGAGACTTTTCTCCTCAGAGGCAGCCCATGGCTTCCCATGGGTGTCTCACACAGGGAGACCAACTCAGCTGGCACCCCAGAAACTCTCTTTCCCACACAGAGCAGGTAGCAAGCTTGGAGAGAGAAATTCTCTGTCTCTAATATTTCTGCTGATAACACTGGCCTTCAAATTATCTGGTGGTAGACAAGATGATTTTCTTCTTTTGTTTCTGTTTCGGATCCTGCTTTTTAAGGCATCCAGGTCTGCTGTGAAATAGAGCTCTTATTATCTTTATGAAAATGACTTGTAAAGCTTATAAAATGATTTAAAGTTCAGACATGGTGCTATTTACCACTTGAAAGGCTATAACTTTATATTTACGATGACTAAAAGCCTGAATTCTGTTCTTGTTATTGGAAAATGTTATATTGGCTTCTTGTCATAATTTTACACTTTCCTTCTCACTCAAATTCTATTAATTTTTGTTCATATCTATTTTAACTGAGGATTGGGGACCTCAAACAATGCTTTTGTTAAGTAAACATTCCAAACCGCACTTCAGAGTTGAACTCTGATTATTCCATTTAAGTCAATCGATTCATGACATTGTACTGACAACAGGTCCTTGATCCAAGCGTGGGATCAGGTCCTAAATGGCTTCAACATATTGAAAGGAAAGATTTATAAGTCATGGTTAAATAAGGCTTTTCTCATTCTGGCTAGACATGATTACGAAAATTGACCCAGTTGCCATTGGCGGTCGTCTTCTAGAATAACCTCAGAGGAAAGAGTTCTAGGACAAAGATTCTGAGTTCAGCAGAGTGGACAGGGAAATAACTTGGGTCCTTAGTCATGGCATTCAGCTCCTGATATTACTGTAACTGGGACCCTCTCTCCCTTAGATGCTTAGTTACATGAGTTGATCACATTCTTTATAGTTTACAAGAGTTCAAGACAAGATTTTCTCTTTTTATAATTAAAAGCTTTCTAACTAATACATCTCCTCAAAATACTGGTAATATATACATATTTCCAGGGACAGGTTGACGCATATAATAAAATATTGTATTTTAAGTCACTTTATTACACATATTAATAATTAATCTGAGTAATTCTCTTTATTTGTGTAAACTTCACTTAGTATAGAAGGTTAACATAAATGAGAAAATATTTTCTTTTCCAAATCACACAATAATATTTATTAAACTTTAACTTCACGCTGAAGTCTGTAATACAGAAATAAAAAGAAAAATATTAAGTTGTGTAGATATAATAACTCTGTATTTCATGTTCACTAATTTTAATATTTTAATTTTCTTTCTGGTTACAGAAGCATTTTATTTTAGCATCTTTACCAAAGTCCTTAGATTGTCTCTACTCTTTTGAAGGAACACTCACTTCCAGTGTTACCACACAAAGTAAGATGCAGTCTCACATAGTAGTATAAAAAGAATTTTCATTTTACCAGGAAACAAAGTTGTGTGCAAAGTGGGTAAAGCTTTCAGGGTAACTGAATCTCAGGCATCAGACAACCACTTAGGAAGTGAAAAATTTAAGTGACTTTAAAATTAACTCAGATAAGGTCATGATCTATACAGAAACTTGGAAATCAGCAAAACAGCTTTTTAAAAAGATTTGTTGTCAATACTTTCCTATACAACTTTAAAGTTTTAAGTGTGTTTGGTGGCGAATACATTAAAATATGTTCTTCTATAATAGTTTTCCCACTAATAAACATGTAATTATATATTTTTCATGTTAATAATATTCTTCGATATCATTATTATCTAAGTGTGCAGTGATGTGATCTTGGCTAACTGCGGCCTCGACCTCCTGGGCTCAAATGATTCTTCCACCTCAGCCCCACCAAGAAGCTGGGACTACAGGCATGAGCCACCATACTCAGCTAATTTTTTCATATTTATGTAATTTTTTCATATTTTCATAAATATTTATGGATTTTTTTTCCATATTTTTTTCTTGTAGGTTTAGCCATGTTGCCCAGGCTGGTCTTGAACTCCTGGGCTCAAGTGATCTGCCCACATTTTCCTCCCAAAATGCTCGGATTACAGTCATGAGCCACTGCACCCAGACTTGGTTTTTCAATAATTCCCCTTCTCTTGGTTTATAATGTTTCCAATTGTATACTGCAGGGTTTCTCAACCTTAGTGCTGTTGACACTTTGGGCTGGATAATTCTTCACTGTTGGGAGCTGTCCTGTTGTAGGATGCTTAGCAGCATACTTGGATTCTACCTAGAAGGTGCCAGTCATACCTCCTCAGCTGTGACAACCAAAAATGTCTCCAGACATTGCAAAATATCCCCTGGGATCAAAATCTATTCAGGGGCAAAAATCTATTCAGAGACTAATCATTGATATGCTATCTTGACTACTATGTTGGTAAACAATTATGTGTATGAGTGTTTGCAAATATTTATGTTGCTTTCCTTAAATTCCTGCAATGTTAGCAATAGGTCAAAAACTACACATACTGAGAAAATTACATACCCCTATATGAGTAAATATATTCTTGAGAGAATAAATCTGGGAAAGGTAGAATAGATACTAAAATTGAATACGTAGTAGGTCAAAAAGGAAGTCCTGACAAATTTTCAAATATCCACATGCAGACCATATTAGTTATTTTGCTGAGAAATACATACTTACATGGGACGAGTGAGAAAGAGTAATTGTAAAATCTTCAAAATTTACATTAAAATAAAACGCATGGTTTCCTTTCTAAATATACAGAGAATATTACAAAAAACTATACTTATAAATGAATAATTAGCCTAGACATAATCTATTTCAATTAAAAAGCTTTAACTGGGATATCAGTGGAAATTTTGAAGAAAGGGACAGAAATAATGTGTGTCTGGATGAAGAAACAAAAAAATGTAAATAATGTTATTAAGTTCATGAATGCACATATGTATGTTTTATTCGGTTGGTTGTTATGATGTTACTGTCAGAGAATATATCTTAACATTTCTTGGGTATTTTTTATTTTTTTCTGGAGAGTGAAAGGTAAGGGTTGGGTTTTGCTTTGCAGGTTGATAATTGATCATTTTTTAAAAATATCTTTAGATATTTTTAAAAATCTAAGACAACTTCCATAGTATTTAGTTGCTATCACATATCTAATAATTCTCCTTTATTAGTTTTAAGTAAGGTCCTATACAACTACATTTATTTTCTGAACTTTGATCTATAACATATTGATTATTGTAGATCATGACTTATTGGTTTAAAAATTAGTTGTGGCTGGGCGCAGTGGCTCACGCCTGTAATCCCAGCACTTTGGGAGGCCAAGGAGGGTCACAAGGTCAGGAGATCGAGACGATCCTAACACGGTGAAACCTCGTCTCTACTGAAAATACAAAAAATTAGCCAGGTGTGATGGCGGGCACCTGTAGTCCCAGCTACTTGGGAGGCTGAGGCAGGAGAATGGCGTGAACCCAGGAGGTGGAGCTTGCAGTGAGTGGAGATCACGCCACTGCACTCCAGTCTGGGCAACAGAGCGAGACCCTATCTCAAAAAAAAAAAAAAATTATGTTGTAATATGTTTAGTTTCATGAATTCTCTCCTGTTTTATTCAGCTTCTTCTTTTTTTAAATTTCTTTGTCTACTTCTTCACAAGTTCCCTTTTCATATTTTAATTTTTATCTCATTTTTTTCTTCTTTCATAGAATTGCTTTCTTGAATTTGATAGAAAACATTTAGTAACTATTATCTAATATTAATCCTCATTTCCTGCGGTGAGTCTTCTTTAAAACAATGTTTTTCCTTCACCTTCTGTGTGCTAGAGAATGCTTTTAAATGCTGTATATTTTGTTGTTGCTTCGAGTTTTTTTGTTTTTAGCTTGTTTTTATTTCGTTTACTCAATCTTAAAGGGTAAGCCTTCAAACAAGGCCTGACATTTCCCCCTGAAGCCATGAATGACTTCTTTTATTTTCTTATTTTTCATTTTTTATGGTTTTTGATTATTTCTGTGGTCTCAGATTGAAGGGGCTGTAATTAAATTAGTGACCCATAAATGTAGGAGAGCAGGGAGGATTTGTTTTTTTTTTTGTCAGTTCCAATAAGGGAATTACAGTTTCTTGTTATCTCTTCATTTTTTAGGAGTTTCTCAAATGTTTATGACATGAACCAGACTAAATGTAACCCTGATTTTCTCCAAATGTGTAAATAGATTTTATCCCCTAGTGTTTTTTTCTCTACAGTAATATATAGCATAATTTAGAATAGCACTGTTTTGGAAAATCCATCTCATTTTATTGAGAGCTTCTGGAACACACACCATGGAATTTTCACACAGTTTACTCAGTTAACCCCTCTTGACTTGCTATCTTGGTAACTATTTCTCCAGAACCACTTCTGCTGGTTTGTTATTCACTGACACAAACTGAACCCTTGACACACACAAGACCCTACCAATGATTAGGACTCTTTCATTTAAAGGAATAGGAAAGGCTGGCCCAAAACTGCTGCCAAGTCCAGCCATGATCCTTCCAAGTCCAGAGTTACCAAGATGAAGTGGAATTGTGTCTGATGCTTAGATATCTTTCTTCTGTAACTTCCAATATGAATTTGGGCTTTTGCCTCTTCCTAAAGGTGACTTTTTATATTTCAAAAGCTGATTTGATATTCTCAAATACTTCACGGGAAGACCATGGCAGAGGACTTTCCTAGCAGTGGTTATATTCATGGCTATATGGTTGTATGCACCATATTTCAAGGGTTGCAGCAGATCAAGGGTAGATCTATATGGATTGGAGAATACAGCAATCACTGAGGTGGGGCACAGGGTACAGCCACATATGTTGTCACGGATGTGATCACCTTGTTCAGGGTTTAAGTCCTCCAGATGTAACTATTTTCTCTTAATTTATAACATGTTTTTAGTACTTATCCTTTTTTTTTAGTTTTCTTATGATTTTTACTTTTATCATAGCAAATTTTGTTTCAGTGTGATTTGACATGCTTTACTCATGATACTAATTTTTCATTATCACCTTCAGAAACTTTGCTATTGTTATTAAATGAAAATGTTAAGAAGACATATATTTCTAATTTTGCTACATTATAAAAAGCTATATAGTTGTTAAAAGTTCTTAGAATTTTCTTCTTACTAAAGAAAACTATCTCATACTGATTAAGTAGATTTATTTATAATTTACTTTTTATAATAAATTTTCTTTCTTAAAAACTAAACCCTTAATTAATTAAAAAACTTCATAAAGTGCTATATCAGACTATTTACTCAACTAATTTTGGTGCTGTTACTAACAGAATCGAGACTAATGAGTTTAATTTATTCTTCTTTACTCCATCTTTTACTTTTAAGTCGGAAGATGTAAATTTAAACCCTAACACCTAAATCTTAATAGTGAAATCACTTAAATAAAATCAACCTCAATATCTTTTTGTACAACTTTTGTGGGAATTACATTGAATAATCTATGCCAAAATGCATAGGATATTTAATAGAATTCAGAGAAAAGTTTCCTCAGCTTCCTCTATGCTATGAAATCTTATATGTTCTTGAAGCAGGGTTTAATTTGCCTTATCAGACTCACAGAAGCTTGCTTCAGTTTTCTGTTCCCACAAATCATATTGAAATAGTAAACTGAAGGATAAACTGATGCTACAATAATATAATTACTGTTTTTTGTTTGTTTGTTTTTAGTCTGGAGTAGGAGCAAATTATCAAGTGTTCAAATAGTGCACAATTAAGAGAATGATGAAAGAGATCAGTTTTTCTGGCTCTCATGTGAACCTCTGTTTTGAGGTCTCCCATTTCTTTGGCCTGATGCTTCATCCACCTGCTATGTCTCTAAAAGGGAAAGATTAACAGGAAAAATGAAATGAAGGGCACAGCCAAAGGAATGAGGGGGTCCCAGGTTGATAAATATCTGAATGCCAAAGTTCTAGGTTTTACACACACATTTTTTTCCAAGTGAAGTTTCTTTCAAGTTTTAAATAGTCACTGACCCAAAAAATATCCCATTTTATGCTCAGAAGATTAACAAACAGAGATGTAAAGAACCCCAGGAGAATGACAAAAACAATTTTACCTCCTCTCCCCTTCAGTCAGAGAAAGAAGAAATTGGAAAAATTGGACAGCTTGAGGAAATTGAAGACACTGAGGCTGGTAGCAAACCAAATACTTAAGGCATTGTTCATACCCCAGCAGAAATCAGTGATTATGTTTATATTAGAAAGCTCCTCTAATGCTATCTTCAAGAAGTAAACATTATCACACCAGTTCTGGAGAGGGCTAAGCATGTGAGGATGAAGTCAAACAAGGAGATGCTCTTGTTTTTAACCCATTCAGCACAGATTGCTAATCCAGTAAATCAATTTTCCCAGATTCTTATTATGAATTCTGAAATTTCAATGGTTACAAGAACTTTTGCAAATGCACTTGACATATGGCAGGAGTAAAATCCCGTTTACTTCTGTCACTGCTGATATATTGGTTTCCAAATGACTTTTGAAAGGTGATAGAACTCTTGAGAGTGCGCCTCCTTAGGATTTTACTTTGGAGTCTGTTAAGAACCAGAGGAAAATAAAATCCAACCCTGATGTGAGAAAACAGTACTGGCAGCTTCATAAAATTCATTCCAAACGTGAAAACCCTTCCAACAGTAATTCGTGCATCAGCCTGATTTACTAAATGGATCTTTTTGCCATGGACAAAGGCTGAATTTTTTATTTATGAGGCTGACTGAAGGCTGAACTTATCATTGCTAACATGCAAATAAGAAGTTTCTATGGCATTGTTTTCTGCTTACTTTACTCTCACTCAGGACATTTGGGATCCATTCATCAGAGAATTCAAAGTAACAAGTTACAACTAAATTGTCGGTTTTTCCTTGTAAATTCTGACACCTGAGATTCAGTTTAGGTGGGATCACCAATTGGCTACAGCCAAGACCTTTAAGATCCCTGCTCAGCATTTGTGAATTCTCCACCTAAGGCCCTCTGGGCTTTCCTATCCAGGGAAAGGCAGTACTAGGCCTGAGCTACGTGACTCCTCACTCCTTGGCCACAATACTCCAATTTAACTAGGATTTCATCTCTAAAATGTATCAGAAGAAAAATAGGAAGATAGGGTTTGTTTCTTCATGGTCTTTTTCTGTATTCTATGTCTTGTTCTATTCTATTTACATTCTAAGCTGACAACTTCTTCAGGCCCTCCTGAGTAGCTTAGAATAATGAGAACAAGAAAGCAAGTTTAAAGAAGGAAAACACTGACCTCATTTTCTTCCTCCTTATAAAGCTCTGACCCTTATTAAGACCAATTGGTATGTTCAAAGGTGTCCAAGATAATATGTCCAAGTGCCAACCCTGGTTCCTGTGGATGAAATTTGTGTGGCTTTGACTTTTCTAGCTAATCCATATACTTTTTGGAGGAGGTGTGACAATAATTCAATTTAAAGTGATTCCTCAGCCTACTCCTCACTCACTTTAATCTAATACTTAGACTCAGTAATGTAAGCCTGAGGAGAACCAATGGACAAACAAGAAAAGATCCACAGGGCTGGAATCACAGGATAAAGTGACTGCATGCTAGTAGTGTTCTTTGTGCGCTTATTCTCTAGTAAAAACAAGTAAGATATAACTGTATTTATGAGTCTTTGAAGAATATTCACTAGCCATACAATCACCACAAGTGATCTGTGAAACATGGTGTGTACCAAGCATCATTACGGTATTCTCAACACCCTCTCTCGTCTAAACCAGTAGAGAACAAAATAAAATGTTAAAAGCTTATGTAAACTGACTACCTCTCTTCATGAACAAGGTGCTGCAATAACTAAAAAGTCAAGTAGGAAAACTTCTCCTTGACAGAATTACTTTTCTGAAGTGACCAGCTAACTTTCTCCATTAACTTCCCTTTATGTACAACTGTTTGGCATGTAGAGTCTCGAGCAGTTTTCCTCCAATGATACAGTAAAGCTTAGTTTGAAGTAGAATAGAGGTAACACACTGTGGTGTTAAAAAATATAAACCTGGGGGTAGAGCAAGATGGCTGAATAAAAGCCTACACCATTCATAGCCCCTGCAGGAATACAAAAAAATTTTTTTTCATTCAATACACATTTATTAGCACTATTTTATGGTAGGCATGGGGTTGAGTGGTAAAGACAGAACAGTGAACAAAACAGGCAACACCCCCGGTCTTACAAAGTGTACAACCTACCAGCAAAATAAAAGACCCCATCTGCATAATGGTTTCTGTCTTTTTATAAATCCCATTACACCCACTAGGAAAGCAGCAAAGCATAGGCTCTTTGCATTAAGATTAAGACAGAACTGGGGGCTGGACACAGTGGCTTATGCTTGTAATCTCAACATTTTTGGAGGCTGAGGCAGGAGGATTGCTTGAGTCCAAGAGTTTGAGGCCAGCCTGGGTAACATAGTAAGACCTCATCTGTATAAAAAAGAATTACAATTTTTTTTTTTTTTTTCTGGGCATGATAGTATGTGCCTGTACTTAGAGCTACTTGGGAGGCTGAGGTGGGAGGATCGATTGAGCCCAGTAGCTAGAGGCTGCATTGACCCAAGTTCTTGCCACTGAACTCCAGGCTTGGTGATAGACCAAGACCCCATTTAAAAATTAATTAATTTTTTAAAAGAAGTGGGTTTATTTCAGGCCCGGTGATTTTCTTTTTCAGATTCTATGTTTTAGAAATTTATTTTATTTTATTTATTTACTATTTTTTTTGAGACAGAGTCTCCCTCTGTTGCCCAGGCTAGAGTGCAATGGTGCGATCTCGGCTCACTGCAACCTCTGCCTCCCATGTTTTAAGTGATTCTCCTGCCTCAGCCTCCTTAGAAATTTATTTATTTATTTTTTTAATTACACTTTAAGTTCTAGAGTACATGTGCACAATGTGCAGGTTTGTTACATATAGGAATACAAAAATTTAATAGCTAACTACACACAAAAACACCATCAAAAGAACCAAAAATCAGATGAACAATCACAGTATCTGGTTTTAACTTCACATAAGAGGGTGGAAAAGATAGTTTTGAAGTGGAGATGCCACCCCTCCCACATGCCCCAGCAGTGGCCTCGTGGTGTGGAGAATCTGTGTGCTTCAGAGAGAGAGATCACAGTGATTATGAGGCTTTGCCTTGAACTCAGTGCTGTCTTGTCACAGTGGAAAGTAGAACCAGGTTGTATTCGGCTGATCTCCACCCACAGAGAGAGTATTTGGTCCAGCCCTAGCCAGAGGGGAATTGCCCATCCCAGAGGTCAGAGCTTGAGTTCTGGCAAGACTTGCCACCATGAGCTGGAGTGCTCTGGGGCCCTAAGTGAACTTCAGGGGCAGTCTGGACCACAAGTGCTGTAATTCCTAGGAAAGTCCTAGGGCTCAGCTGTGCTCATAGACAGTGGACGGTGGGGCACAGGACCTACTGAGACACCAGGCTTGGGGCAGAGGGAGTGCTTTTTCACCCCTCTCCCATCCCCTGGCAGTGGCCACACAGCATGGAGAAATTTGTATGCATGAGAGAGAAAGCGCATAATGGCTAGGGGACTTTAACTTGAACTCATTGCTGCCCTGTCACAGTGGAGATCTGGCAGGATTCATCACCTGTTGACTAAAGAGTGCCTGGGCCCTGAATAACCAACAATGATACCCAGGTAATATGCCGTGGGCATTGGCCTCTGAGATGTGCTGGCTTCAGGTGTGACCCAACTTATTCCCAGCTATGGTGAAAGACTCCTTCTGTTTGAGTAAAGCAGGGGGAGAAAACGGGGGCTCTGTCTTGAGCCTTAAGTACCGGCTCAGTCACAGTCACAGTGGGATAGAGCAGCAAGCAGGCTTTTGGAGTTCCCCAAGTCCAGGCCTAGTCTCTTGGTCAACATTTCTTGATCTGCTCTGGGCCAAAGGGTGAGTCCCAGAGCTGGCAGCATTCATTATGAGCTGACTGAAGAGCCCTCGGGCTTTAAGTGAAAATTGGCGGTGGCCTGGCAGAAACCCCTGTGGGCTAGTGGTGGTGGCGGCCACAGGGAGAGGCTCCTTTGCCTGTGAAAGAGGGAGGGAAAAGTGGGAAGACTTTGTCTTGTGGTTTAAGTGCCAGCTTAGCTGCGGTAGAATAGAATATCAGGCAAATTACTGAGGTTTTTGACTTTAATCCCTGGCTCCCAGGCAGCCACCTGGGACCCAGAGGAACTTGCCACCATGAAGGGAGGAAAGCAAACCTGGCTGGCTTTGCCACCTGCTGATTGTAAAGGCCTGGGGCCTTGAGTGAACTTAGATGGTAGCCAGGCAGTGGTTACATTGGATCTTGGGAGAGACTTAATGTTGTGTTGACTTTAGGTTTGAACCCAGATGTCCCAGAGGTGGTACAGATAGCGTTGCTTGTGTCCCCTAACTCCCAGTTCCAGGAGGCCCAGCACAGAGAGAGACTCAATTTGTTTGGGAGAAAATAAGGGAAAAGCACAAGTTTCTCTGCCTGGTAATCCAGACAATTTTTCCATATCTTATCCAAGACTATCAAGATAGTACCTCTACAAGTCTGCAGGAACCACAACATTATTGGGTTTGGATCCCAAGTCCCTTGGAATACATAAAAAACCTTCACAAGAAGGACGGACACAAACAAGTCCAGACTGCAAAGACTACAATAAATGCCTACCTCTTCAATGGCTAGATACTGACAAACATCTACAAGCATCAAGACCAGCCAGGAAAACATGACCTCACCAAATTAACTAACTAACGCACTAGGGATCAGTCCTAGAGAAACAGGGAATGTGACCTTTCAAGCAGAGGATTCAAAACAGCTGTGTTGAGGAAACTTAAAGAAATTCAAGATAACACAGAGAAGGAATTCAGAATTCTATCAGAAAAATTTATCAAGGAGATGGAAATGGATAAGAATCAAGCAGAAATTCTGAAGTTGAAAAATGCAAATGACATACTGAATAAAGCATCGGGGTCTCTTAATAGCAGAATTGATCAAGCAGAAGAAAGAATGAACTTGAAGACAGGCTATTTGAAAATACATGGTCAGAAGAGACAAAAGAAAAAAGAACGAAAAAGTATGAGGCATACCTATAAAATCTAGAAAATAGCCCCAAATGGGTAAATCTAAGAGTTATTGACCTTAAAGAGAAGCTAGAGAAAGAGATAGGAGTAGAAAGTTTATTCAAAGGTATAATATCAGAGAACTTCAATATCAATATCCAAGATAAATATATAAATATTCAAATAGAAGATGGTATAAAACATCAAGCAGATTTAACCCAAAGAAGACAACCTCAAAACATTTAATAATCAAACTCTCAAAGGATAAATGAAGGATTCTAAAGGCAGCAACCAACCTGAAGTCTTTTTTACTTGACAGATCTGGAACAATTTGAGCATTAAAATAATGATAGTAATCAAATATGAACCTGTAAGTCCATGCCAATAAGCAGCTGGATAAATAAATGGTCAAATTTCAAGTAAGTAGTCTTTACTAGGCAAAAGTATTTTCTTACTTGTTTATGAAGAGTATATGTCAAAGGACTTTCAGATATATCTTTCTTACACTTATTAATAGTAACTAATATTATAAAATGACTTAGGAAGATTTCCATCATATATTTCTGGGATGCTTTAACTGTTAACCTGTTTGGTATAGTTTAAGAAATCAGTTTGCCTCACCTCTCCTTCCCTTCTTCCCTCCCCTCCCCTTCCCTCCTCCTTGTCTGTCTGTTCTCTCTCTCACATTCTATAGTAAACACTCAGGTTTATACAGTCAGATGTTTGCTTTCCTTCTTGGCAGGTGCCAGAGAATCCCAAGAAAGCTTTCTTCGTTTGGCTGTATCCAAAAATCACAACATATGAGTGACCCAAAGGATACTGATTTCCTATCATAAACCAGATATCACAACCAGTTTGTTCTGTAGCAAAAAATTCCCCTGTACATGTCAAGAAAAGGGCAAATTTTTGTAGAGCAACAGGACAAAAAAGGAAAACAGTTTTCTTGGCTCTGAAATGGGCCTGTGTACTGGGGTCTCTGGAAGCCCTGACATTGAACCTAATGTGTTTCATGTGTCTTCACGAAGAAAGGAGTAACAAGAAAACGAAAATCAAGGAAATAGAGAAAGAAGAGAGAGATCCAGTAATGAAGATGATTATATCATTAACAGTTTTATTATTACTTACATCGAGTAATCCAGTCATATGTCTTTCATACTTTTTTGGACATGATACCAGAAGACATCAAAACTGTACGGCAAAGGAAAGTTCATAAACAGAAAAGGCAGACACCAGTGGAAGTGTGAAAGCTACCTTGTTAATTCTCCATTTTAGCCAAAGGTAAAAGATGTAGGAGAAATTAATGATCTTTAGAAAATAAAAGACAGACAAGTAGCAAATCAAGTGCACAAGTTGTTGACTAGTCTCTGAACAATAGTAAGGATATGGTTTCTTTCCCTTGCATTAGGGATTTTCTAATAGAAGAGCATTGATTCTGGCTAAGGCCAAACTAGTAAGAATGAAGCCAACCATGCATAACTTCTGATTTCTCATCCAGGCAATGAAATTTGTGAGTCCAATGAATTAATTTCCTACATTCCTTTTATAAATCCCCCACCTATTACAATCATGGAAACCTTCAATATATTCAACATGGCTACAAAGAGAAAATTCTGATCTGTAGTTTGTTGTGTGACTAATTTTCAGATGACTTTCTGGATAATAACATAGATCTCATGTTTGATTGTACAGTGTTATTGTTTTTATCTTATCGTGGCTCTTCTTTTTAGCTATAAAATTTAGCAAACTGCAAAAAGCCATTGAAATCACCCTCTGTAACATTCATTGAAAATTTCCAAGTACTTCTGCTAAGAATTTCCAGTCTTGGTCCAGCTGTCAGCTATGAACTGTAAATTTCTTTATAGAAAGATGATTGACAAAGCAAATTATCATTTGCTAACATGTAAATAAAGACAGACGAATTTTCATTCTTTTGAATAAAATTCTTTCTCCTCTTCCAACGAAATGTTTCATTTGATTTACAAATCTGAAGTTTGAAACAGAAACCTTTCAGCACATTAAAATAATTCAACATGTAGGGAAAACCAGCAATTCTTATGCTAATTAATTATAATGCAGTCACACTGTAGATTGCTACATTACAAAGTAAAATACAGAGACTGAAATTTTCAAGGAACTTAATGGGCAATATATGAATCTAATATGAGTATTGTAATTGTCAGGGAAATGTCCCCCACCGCTCCACAACCCCACTATAAATATGCAGGCCTTCCAAATAATCTGTCAGTAGCTTTTTAAACACATTTTAAAAAATGATGTCTTTCGATGAAACATAAGCACCCCAAACTAAACATGGAAAAAGTGAACTTCTTTTGTTTCCTCGAAAGCAAGATTCTAGCACTTTGGGAGGCTGAGGCAGACAGATTGCTCGGGCCCAGGAGTTCGAGACCAGCTTGGGCAATGTGGCAAAACCCCGACTCTACCAAAAATACAAAAATTAGCTGGGCTAGGTGTGTTGGTACACGCCTGTAATCCCAAACACACAGGAGGTGGAGTTGGGAAGATCACCTGAGCCCAGGGAGGTTGAGGCTGTGGTGAGCCATGAAAAAAAAAAGTTTTTTTGAGATATTATAGTCTTCAAATATTTCCATAGAACTTTGTTAAGGTTACATTGTCTTGAGGGGAAAATGCTTAAAAAGTCATGAATATACTTATGATGATCTGTTATGTGTATATCCATATATACTGATATAGATACATATATAGATACATTTATACATGTATACAAATACACACATCTATTTATACACACATTGTACTGTGATTTGTCCTCCGATCTCTGTATTTTAACTTGTCTGGGTTTTGTTACTTGGATTGCCTCTTTTTGGCATTATTTTATTATTTTTAATCAACACAATAATTGTACATATTTATGATACAGTGTGATATATGAATGCATGTATACAATGTGTAATGATCAAATCAAGACAATTAGAATATCCATTTCTCAAATATTTAACATTTCTTTGTGTTGGGCACATTTAAAATTTGTGCTAGCTCTTGGAAAATATACAGTAAATTGCTGTAATTGTACTCACCCTACTGTGCTATAGAACACTAGAACTTATTCCTTCTATCTAGCTACACTTTTGTATTTGTTTACCAACCTTTGGCTATCGCCCTCTCCCTTCTTCCCTACCACATTTCTAGAAATCATTATTCTGCTTCCTGCTTCTATGGAATCAACTTTATTAGCTTCCACATATGAGTGTGAACATGTCATGTTTGTCTTTCCGTATCTGGCTTATTTCACTTAACAGATGTTCTCCAGTCTCATGGATGCTACCATAAATGACCAAATTTCCTTCTTTTAATGGCTAAATAGTATTCCATTCATTATGCATATGTATCATATTTTCGAATCCATTCAAATGCTAATGGACACTTAGGTTGATTTCATGTCTCAGCTATTATGAATAGTGTTGCAAAAAACATGGGAGTGCAGATATTACTTTGACATATTGATTTCCTTTCCTTTGGATACATACCCAGTAGTGGGATTGCTGGGTCATATGGTAGTTATATTTCTAGTTTTTAAGAACTTTCATTCTGTTCTCCATAATGACTAAATTAATTTATATTTGTACCAACAGTGTGTAAAAGTTCTCCTCCACATCCTCACAAGCATTTGTGGGTTTGTTTGTTTTTTTGTCTTTTTGAAAATAGTCATTATACCTAGAATGAAATAATATCTCATTGGGGTTTTTATTTGCATTTCTCTGATGATTAGTTATATTGAGCACATTTTTATATACCTATTGGCCATTTGTATGTCTTCTTTTGAGAGACAGCTATTCAGTTAATTTGCCGATGTTTTAATCTAATTATTTGTGTTTATGGCTAAGTTCCTTCTATAGTCTGGATATGAATTGCTTGATAAATGAATAGCTTTCAAGTATGTTCTCTTATTCAAGAGGTTGTATCGTCAGTCTGTTGATTGTATATTTGTGTATGCTTTTATCAAATCAACATAATATAAACTAAATGAGATAAAGCTAAAATGTTCATTATCTTGCTTAACATAAAATGTATTATTCATCTAATTTTATTGTTACTATTATATAACACTATAATTTTAATTTCACCATTGATTATATAGTTACAATTCTGATGGAAACAGTGAAATTATTTTCTTTTAACTTATTTCAGGCAGATAATTTCAACAATGAGGCTCAATTATCTATCACTTAACATAATAAAAGAAGTTGGGTTAAATGAAAGAGATGTGTGCTATTTGTTGTTTTTATTTTTGAGAGAATCACCAATCAATTCAGTTGTGTTTGTGAGGATTTAGATTTTCTTATATTCATGTAACACCAAAGGTTCCTCAGGACACAGAGAGAAGCCTGTTTCAGTTTGTTGTTCCATAAAATCAGAAAAAAATAAATGACTGGATAGATAGAAAAATGCTAACACAAGAGCAAAAATCTGTGCCACAATGCTGTGTAGATTAGAATAATTTCACTTTATAATCACATTGTTCAAATAGTATATAATAAAGAGGAACAGGAATGAAATTATAGATATTGGAGGATGTCAAACTTATCCTTGCATTCTTATTGTACAAAATTTCCTCAGTTTACATTTAAGCCCACATGTAAAATTAAAGCACAGTATTCTGGAAATTGCCCAACAGGTGGGAATAAAATCTATTAGGGAGAGTTTCCAGCTCCTGATCCAATCAATGCAGTGAACCAACACCATAACTCTAATTCTCTGAATCCCCATTATGAAATCTATAGCAGAAATCATTGTAAGTATATTCTTCAACATGTTTGCCATGCTTGATTATGGGATCTCTGCCTTCTGTACACCACTGATTTATAAGATGTTATAAATTTGTGCACCCAAAGCTTTAATACTCAGTATGTTTCTTTATCCTGTACTATTGATTGATACTGGAAAAGAATGGAATGCCTCCAGTGTGTTCCCAAAGTCCTAGTTATCTTTGAAAAACAAAAAACGACCTTTATTTTTCTCAAAATTTCAGCTACTGATTTTCAAGGCAGATATTATATTACCTGCTGTTGTGACAGTGTATATAATTTCCTTGTAAAGCTATCAACTAGGATTTGAATTCTGATTTGTTAAAATACAAAATAGAGATTTTAAAATATTTTTTGCATCTTTTTTTCTTAAGATTTAAATGTTTTTTTTTCATTCACCTTAGTTATAAGCTAGAAACATTAAACACATATAGAAAATATAGTGTCTTCGTGGATCTCCTGAGAAGCAAGGCAGTCACAGGTATAAATGCCTATATGAGACAGCAAGGGGAGAGCGAAAGGTGAACAGCGCTGTTGTACTAGGATGTAAGTTTTATCCCTGTGAAGGAGAGAGGGAGGGAAAGAAGGAAGGTGTTAGGCAGCAGTGCAGTCCTGAGAAAATTTCAAGATGTACGGTAGGGAGTTATCAAGCCCAAGGTGCAAATTAGAGGAGTCCTGAGTCTCCTAGGAACAGGCCTGCCCTTTGAATCTTCCCCCTTCTCGGTCTTTGGCTAGAAGCAGCTCATGGAAGTGAATGGGGTGATAGACTTCATAGCATAGATGCTGTGCTTGTTAGCTGTTGGGGAAATAGGATTAAAAGCAAAGTCTCCTCTCAACCCAGAAAGTCTCCCCACAAAGGTAGTAGAGAAAGAAAATAGTTTTCTTATTAAATAAATATTAAACCAGAATCTGATATACATTACAGGCAACCTACTAAGAGACTGCAAAGACAGAAAGAGGTGTCACCCCTTTTTGTATAACCAATATATGCATACGACCCAATATATACATTTTCTCAAGTTAAGTGATAACTAATCCGCAGGAAAGAGGACTTGGCAGCATTATTTATTACACATAGTTTATCTTAAATTTACCTGGAAATTGGGGTGGCCATCTGTGTTAGTTAATAGACTTTAAACAAAGGACAAATAAACGCATATCTTTATGTAGGAGATAGTCTTGCCACTTGGAGCCTGGTGGCCATTGAAGTTAGGCTCCTGATCCCAGCAGAAACTGAGAGATAAGAGTGCTTATTTGTAACAGAGATAATTAAGCCTCTTTCTTCTTAATGTGAATTTGCCCTTCTGCAGCTAATTATGCTCCATCAAGTCTGAGATTTCAGAGGTACATTCCTACCACATGCCACAAATGTCTAAAATGACAGTTTATCTTCTTACTTCACCAATACATATCATGTATAAAGTACCCAAGGTTTAAGTAAATACACAAAATCTGCTTTCTGATACTATACCAGGATCATTTAGAGTCTGTGGCAGTTTTGAAACAGGGCTACAAACTCTTTGATCCTCTTCCTTTTGAGGCCTAGGGCCTGCAGACCTTCCTCTTAAAGCCGAGTGGGCTTGTAACAGCTTTAAACAATAAATGTGTGGTGGAAGTGACATTATATAATTTCTAAGGCTATCAAGAAAAACTGTATGGATTTTCCCTTAGTCACTGGAAAGTTTCCTCTTACAATCCTGAACCACTTCATAAGAAGTCTGACAAAGTTGAGACCAGCATGCTGTGAGGAAGTCCAAGCCACACGAGGAGGCCACATGTAGGCAATATAGTCAACCATTTCAAATGAGTCCATACTTCTGATCATCCAAGTCCAGTGATAGATATGAGAGTAAAGGTCTGCTTGATTATTGCAGCCCCTGCCACTTGAGTCATAGCCGTGTACATATTCTCAGGTGAAGGTCCAGACATTTTGAAGCAGAGACAAGACTTCTCATAGTGCCCTGTCTGAATTCCTGACCCACAGAATCTGGAAGCATAATAAAACACTGTTGTTTTACACCCACTAGGGCCTGTTGGGGTGGGAGGCTGGGGGAGGAGGAATATCAGGAAGAATAGCAAGTAGATGTTGGGCTTAATACCTTGGCGATGGGCTGATCTGTGCATCAAACCACCATGGCGTATATTTACTGATGTAACCGCACATTCTGCACATGTACTCCAGAACTTAAAAGCTGAAGAAAAAATAAAAATAAAATAAAATAAAATATTGTTTTTTTGTATCTCTGAGTTTTGGACTCAGGGTGTTTTAAAGAACAATGCATAACTAAAATAGAGTTATTTAGCACGTACATGCAGAAAGTCTTTTACTAGCTTAGTTTTTATTTTCTGAGCATCATTATTTATAGTAGCCAAAAGATAGGAAAAACCCAAATGTTCATCAGTGAATAAATAAATAGACAAAAGGTGCTTCAGTAGTGTAATCAAATATTGTTTAACTATTAAAGGGAATAAAGTGCTGATACATACGACATGTATGAGTCGTGAAATTATGCTAAGTAAAAGAAATCAATCACAAAAGACCCCATATTATATGATGTCATTTAGATGAAAGTCCAGAATATGAAAATATACAGATATGGGAAGAAGATTAATAGATGCTTAGGCTGGGGTGGGGAGGAAGGTGGGATGATGGGGCAATAGGGAGGTGTTAGCTAAAGGGTATAGGATTTCTTTCTGAGGCCATAAAATGTTCTACAATTGACAGTGGTGATGGTTGCACATGTCTGTGGAATATATTAAAACTCATTTAATTGGATACTAAATGAGTGAATTGTATATTATGTGAACTATATCTTAATAAAAGCATTTAAGACAAAAACAAGTTACATATGACATTTTTCCTTATAGAATATGTAACATCTGTGTATATTTTTCATAATTTTTTTATACTTTGCAGTAATCCTATTAGCTCAGTCATCTTCGATTCGGGTGAGGTATAAATAAAATATCAAAAACTTTACATCGTTTCACTTTTGTTGACTATTGCTTACCGAGAAGCTTCTTACTCGTTGGATGAGACATGATAGGATAGGCTACGCTGTAGCATCTACAATGTGAGTTTCATGAAAGCTTAATTTCTCGGTTCACATAATATGACCAATTTAATTTAAAAATGCAGAGTGAGGTGGGGACAATTTTCATGTAGTTTCTCAGGAATACAGGCTAGTGGAGTATCCAACAGTAAACATGTGGCTTTCAAGTCCCTCACCTAGGAAGAAAAGAGATATGGAGAGCCGCCTTTTACATACAAATATTCAACTGTTCCAACATGATTAGTTGAAAAGATTATCCTAATCTTTATTCTTATCCTTTTATCCTTATCATTATTCACTGAGTTGTTCTGTTGAATTTGTCAAAATTAATTACTATGTGTATGTCTATTTCATAATGATCTATTCTGTTCTAGTGTTCTATATTTGTATATATTTAATATACTGGCTAATTGGTATATTACCAATATCATACTGTCCTAATCTTTGTAACATTTATGTAATGTTAGCCTTCCAAATTTGTTTTTATTCTTCAAAGTTTTGTTTTGTTTTCTGCTATTAAGTTCCTTTTCATTTCTATAGAAATGTTAGAACTGGTGAGTTAATTTCTACATAAAAAGTCTGCTGGTGTTGTTGAGCAAATGAACCCACTGCCCAATGTGCACAGAAACCAGTAACTATGGCACTGGTTTTTGAGAAAAGAAAGGCTTTCTTGCAAAGACAGTCAGCAAGGAGACAGGAGAGGGATCAATTCTGTCTCCTCAATTTGGGCCTGGTGCAAATTTATGAGTTCAGAGGGCAAGGCAAAGGATTTAGGAATATGGCTTTGCAGGGTCTCATTGGAGGGCTTTAAATTTGACCATTTGTGGAAAGATATATTGAGGCGGATTTTAGCACTGAATCTTCCAGGTCAATGGAGCCCCTCATGTCTGAAAGAGTTCCAGCATCCAAGTTCCTGTTATGTCGCAGTCTTATTGGTTTAGAGGGGAGGGAGGATACGTTGGTTCTGGGTATTGTTAGAAATCAAAACTCATTTTATTATACATGCCTGGGCTATATAACTTGAAGTTTTTGCCTCTGTTACACCTAAAAGGTGACTCCACATACTGTTATCAGCAGAGTAGGCTCAGTTTGGGCTGGTTCCATGGATACAATGGGATTTGATTGGGATCGTGCTGAATCTATAGATTTACTTGAGGATAAATGACACCTTAAATAATACTGAGTTTTCCAATGATAAATAAGATATATCTTTCTACCTATTACCATCTTTTTAAAATTCTCTCAGGAATATATTGCATTTTTCAGCATACAAATTTGACCATCGTCCTTTATAGTTTTGCCTTAATATGTCATATTTCTATGTTACTGCAAATTATATTTTTAAAAATTTTATTTTCTGATTGTTCATTATTGGTACACAGAAGCACAAGTATTTTTGTACGTTGATTCTGTATACTATACCTTGCCAAGCAATGTATTAGTTGTAGCGGTATTTCTGTTTTTTTTTTTTTTTTTTTTCCAAATTCCAAGGAATTTTCTATGTAGATAGTCATGATGTCACCTGCGAATAAAAACAATTTCACTTCTTCTTGGCAAATATGATGCTCTTTTTTTCCTTGCCTTATTTTACTGGCCACAACCTCCTGTACAATGTTAAATAGAAGTGTGAAACAGTGGGCTTCCTTACTTTGTTTTTGATTTTAGGAAAAAATATTCTGTATTTGTTCTAAGTGTAATTTTAGTTCTAAATTTTTCATAAGTGCTTCTTATGAAGTTGAGGAATTTTTCTTCTAGTCCTAATTTTCTAAAAAAATTTTTTTGAGACTGAATCTTGCTCTGTTGCCCAGGCTGGAGTGCAATGGCGTGATCTCAGCTCACTACAACCTCCCCCTTTGGGTTCAAGTGATTCTCCTGCCTCAGACCCCACTCCCCAACAGACGCTGGTGTGCGTTGTTCCCCTCTGTGTGTCCATGTGTTCTCAATGTTCCACTCCCACTTATAGTGAGAACATGTGGCATTTGGTTTTCTGTTCCTGTGTTAGTCTGCTGAGGATGATGGCTTCCAGCTTTATCCATTTCCCTGCAAAGGACAAGATGCCGTTCCTTTTTATGGCTGCATAGTATTCCATGGTGTATATATGTACCACATTTTCTTTATCTAGTCTGTCATTGATGGTCATTTGGATTGGGTCCATGTCTTTGCTATTGTAAATGCTGCCGCAATAAACATACACGTGCATATGTCTTTATAGTAGAATGATTTATATTCCTTTGGGTATATATCCATTAATGGAATTGCTGTGTCAAATGGTATTTTTGGTTCTAGATCCTTGAGGAATTGCCATACTGTCTTCCACAATGGTTGAACTAATTTACATTCCCACCAACAGTGTAAAAGCATTCCTATTTCTCCGTAGCCTCATGAGCATCTATTGTTTCCTAACTTTTTAATAATCGCCATTCTGACTGCCTTGAGATGGTATCTCGTTGTGGTTTTGATTTACATTTCTCTGATGATCAGTGATTTTGAGCTTTTTTTTCACGTTTGTTGACTGTGTAAATGTCTTCTTTTGAGAAGCGTCTGTTCGTATCCTTTGCCCATCTTTTGAGAAGCGTCTGTTTGTATACTTTGCCCACTTTTTGATGGAGTTGTTTTTTTCTTATAAACATGTTTAAGTGCCTTGTAAACTCTGACAGTAGACCGTTGTCAGATGGGTAGATTGCAAAAATTTTCTCCCATTCTGTAGGTTGTCTGGTCACTCTGATGATAGTTTCCTTTGCTGTGCAGAAGCTCTTTAGTTTAATTGATCCCATTTGTCAATTTTGGCTTTTGTTGCCATTGCTTTTGGCATTTTAGTCTTGAAGTCTTTGCCCATGCCTATGTCCTGAATGATATTGCCTAGATTTTCTTCTAGGGTTTTTATGATTTTAGGTCTTACATTTAAATCTTTAATTCATCTTGAATTAATTTTTGTGAAAAGTGTAATGAAGGGGTCCAATCTCAGTTTTCTGCATATGGCTAGCCAGTTTTCCCAGCACCATATACTGAATAGGAAATCCTTTCCCCATTGCTTGTTTTTGTCAGGTTCGTCAAAGATCAGATGGTTGTAGACGTGTGGTGTTATTTCTGAGGTCTCTATTCTGCTCCATTGGTCTGTATGTCTTTTTTTTGAACCAGTATTATACTGTTTTGGCTACTGTAGCCTTGTAAGATAGTTTGAAGTCACATAGCATGATGCCTTCAGCTTTTTCTTTTTCCTTAGGATTGTCTTGGCTATAGAGGGTCTTCTTTGATTCCATGCAAAATTTAAAATAGTTTTTTTCTAGTTCTGAGAAGAATATCAGTGGTAGTTTCACGGGGATAGAATTGAATCTATAAATTACTTTGGGCAGTATGGCCATTTTTATGATATTGATTCTTCCTATCCATGAGGATGGAATGTTTTTCCATTTGCTTGTGTCCTCTCATATTACCTTGAGCAGTGGTTTGTAGTTCTCATTGAAAAGGTCCTAGGTATTTTATTCTCTTTGTAGCAATTGCGAATGTGAGTTCACTCATGATTTCACTCTCTGCTTGCCTATTGTTGGTGTAAAGGAATGCTTGTGATTTTTGCACATTGATTTTGTATACTGAGACTTTGCTGAAGTTGTTTATCAGTTCAAGAAGTTTTTGGGCTGAGATGAAGGTGGTTTTCTAAATATAAAATAATGTTATCTGCAAGCGGAGACAACTTGATTTCCTTTCTTCCTACTTGAATACTCTTTATTTCTTTTTCTTGGCTGATTGTCCTGGCCAGAACTTCCAGTACTATGTTGAATAGGAGTGTTGAGATAGTGCGTCCTTGTCTTGTGCCAGTTTTCAAAGAGAATGCTTCCAGATTTTGCACACTGAATGTGATATTGGCTGTGGGTTTGTCATAAATAGCTCTTCTTATTTTGAGATATGTTCCATCGATACCTAGTTTATTGAGTTTTTTTACACTGAAGGGATGTTGAATTTTATCAAAGGTTTTTTCTGCATCTATTGAGATAATCATGTGGTTTTTGTCTTTGGTTCTATTTATGTGATGGATTATGTTTATTGATTTGCATATGTCAAACAAGCCTTGCATCCCAGCGATGAAGCCAACTTGATCATGGTGGGTAAGTTTGTTAATGTACTGCTGGATTCAGTTTGCCAGAATTTTATTGAGGATTTTTACATTGATGTTCATCAAGGATACTGGCCTGAAGTTTTCCTTTTTTGTGGTGTCTCTTCCTGGTTTTGGTATCAGGATGATGCTCGCTTCATAAAATAAGTTTGGAGGAATACCTCCTTTTCAATGGTTTGGAATACTTTCAGAAGGAACAGTATTAGCTCCTCTTTGTATTTCTCATATAATTCAGCAGTGAATCCATCTGGTCCTGGGCTTTTTTTGGTTGGTAGGCTATTAATTACTGCCTCAATTTCACAGCTTGCTATTGGTCTATTCAGGGATTCAGCTTCTTCCTGGTTTAGTCTTGGTAGGGTGTAAGCATCCAGGAATTTATAAATTTCTTCTAGATTTTCTAGTTTATTTGTATAGAGTTGTTGATAGTATTCTCTGATGGTAGTTTGTATTTCTGCGGTGATATCCCTTTTATTATTTTTTATTGTGTCTATTTGATTCTTCTCCTTTATTAGTCTAGCTAGTTGTCCATCTATTTTGTTAATTTTTTCAAAAAACCAACTCCTTGATTCATTGATTTTTTTGGGGAGGGTTTTGCATGTCTCTTATCTCCTTCTGTTCTTCTCTGATCTTAGTTATTTCTTGTCTTCTGCTAGCTTTTGGATTAGTTTGCTCTTGCCTCTCTAGCTCTTTTAATTGTGATGTTAAGGTGTCAGTTTGAGATCTTTCTAGCTGTCTGATGTGGGCATTTAGTGCTATAAATTTCCCTGTTAACACTGTTTTAGCTGTGTCACAGAGATTGTGGTATGTTGTCTCTTTGTTTCAAATAACTTCTTGATTTCTACCTTAATTTCATTATTTACCCAGGAGTCATTCAGGAGCAGGTTGTTCAGTTTCCATGAAATTGTGTGGTTTCAAATGAGCTTCTTAATCCTGAGTTCTAATTTGATTGCACTGTGGTCTGAGAGACTGTTTATGATTTCAGTTCTTTTGCATTTGCTGAGGAGCATTCTACTTCCAATTATGTGGTCGATTTTAGAATAAATGCCATATGTCTGTGAGAAGAATGTATATTCTGTTGATCTGGGGTAGACAGTTTTGTAGATGTCTACTACGTCCACTTGACCCAATACTGAGTTTAAATCCTGAATATCTTTGTTAATTTTCCGTCTTGTTGATCTGTCTAATACTGACAGCAGGGTGTTAAAGTCTCCCACTATTATTGTGTGGGAGTCTAAGTCTCTTCGTAGGTCTCTAAGAACTTGCTTTATGAATCTGGGTGCTCCTGTATTTGGTGCATATATATTTAGAATAGTTAGCTGTTCTTGTTGATTTGTTCCTTTTACCATTATGTAATGCCCTTCTTTGTCTTTTTTGATCTTTCTTGGTATATAGTCTGTTTTGTCAGAGACTAGGATTACAACTCCAGCTTTTTGTTTTTGCTTTCCATTTGCTTGGTATATTTTCTTCCGTCCCTTTATTTTGAGCCTGTGTGTGTCTTTGCACGTAAGATGGGTCTCCTGAATACATCACACCAATGGAGTCTTGGTGCCTTATCCAGTTTGCCAGTCTGTGTCTTTTAATTGGGGTATTTAGCCCATTTACATTTAAGGTTAATATTGTTATATGTGAATTTGATTCTGTCATCATGACACTATTTGGTTATTTTGCACACTAGTTGATCCAGTTTCTTCACAGTGTCATTGGTCTTTGTATTTTGGTGTGTTTTTGCAGTGGTTGGTACCATTTTTACCTCTCCATGTTCAGTGCTTCTTTCAGGAGCTCCTGCAGGGCAGGCTTAGTGGTAACAAAATACCTTAGCATTTGGCTTGTCTGGAAAGGATTTTATTTCTCCTTTGCTTATGAAGCTTAGCTTGGTAGGGTATGAAATTCTGGGTTGAAAATTCTTGTCTTTAAGAATGTTGAATACTGGCCCCCAATCTCTTCGGGCTTGTAGAGTTTCTGCTGAGAGGTCCTCTGTTAGTCTGATGGGCTTCCCTTTATAGGTGACCTGGCCTTTCTCTCTCTGGCTGCCCTTAACAGTTTTTCCTTTATTTCGACCTTGAAAATTTGATGATTATGTGTCTTGGGGTTGATCTTCTTGTGCAGTGTCTTTTTTTTTTTTTGAGACGAAGTCTCGCTCTGTCACCCAGGCTGGAGTGCAGTGGTGTGATCTTGGCTCACTGCAAGCTCCACCTTCCGGGTTCATGCCATTCTCCTGCCTCAGCCTCCTGAGTAGCTGGGACTACAGGTGCATGCCACCACACCCGGCTAATTTTCTGTATTTTTAGTAGAGACGGGGTTTCACCATGTTAGCCAGGAAGATCTTGATCTACTGTCTTCATGATCCACCCTCCTTGGCCCCCCAAAGTGCTGGGATTACTCGTGTAGTATCTTAATGGTGTTCTCTATTTCCTGAATTTATATGTTGGCTTGTATTGCTAGGTTGGGGAAGTTTTCCTGGATAATATCCTGAAGTGTGTCCTCCAGCTTGTTTCCATTCTCCCTGTCTCCTTCTGGTACTCCAATCAATCGTAGGTTTGGTCTTTTCATGAAGTCCCATGTTTCCTGGAGGTTTTGTTCATTCCTTTTCATTCTTTTTCCTCTATTCTTGTCTGCATGTCTTATTTCAGTAAGGTGGTCTTCAAACACTGATATCCTTTTTTCCACTGGGGCGATTCAGTTGTTGATACTAGTATATGCTTCACGAAGTTCTCATGCTGTGTTTTCCATCACCTTCAGGTTGTTTATATTCCTCTCTAAACTGATTATTCTAGTTAGCAATTCTTCTAACCTTTTATCAGGGTTCGTAGCTTCTTCACATTGGGTTAGAGCCTACTCCTTTGGCTCAGTAATAGTTTTTTATTATCCATCTTCTGAAGCCTACTTCTTTTTTTTTTTTTTTTTTTTTGAGACGGAGTCTCGCTCTGTCGCCCAGGCTGGAGTGCAGTGGCCGGATCTCAGCTCACTGCAAGCTCCGCCTCCCGGGTTCACGCCATTCTCCTGACTCAGCCTCCCGAGTAGCTGGGACTACAGGCGCCTGCCACCTCGCCCGGCTAAGTTTTTGTATTTTTAGTAGAGATGGAGTTTCACTGTGTTAGCCAGGATGGTCTCGATCTCCTGACCTCGTGATCCGCCTGTCTCGGCCTCCCAAAGTGCTGGGATTACAGGCTTGAGCCACCGCGCCCGGCCTGAAGCCTACTTCTGTCAATTCATCCATCTGATCCTCTGTCCAGTTCTGTGCCCTTGCTGGAGAGACATTGTGATCATTTGGAGAAGAGGCACTTTGGGCTTTTACGTTTTCTGCATTTTTTTTGTTGATTCTTTCTCATCTTCATGAGTTTGTCTAGTTTCAGTCTTTGAGGCTGCTGACCCTTGGATGGGGATTTTGTGGGGGCCTTTTTTGTTGTTGTTGTTGAAGCTGTTTTGTCACTTTTTGCTCTTTTTTTTTTGAGAAGGAATCTGACTCTGTCACCCATGCTGGAATGTAGTGGTGCCATCTCAGCTCACTGCAACCTTCACCTCCCGGGTTCAAGTGATTCTCCTGCCTCAGTCTCCCGAGTAGCTGGGATTACAGGAGCCTGCCACCATGCCCAGCGAATTTTAGTATTTTTGTAGAGATGGGGTTTCACTATGTTGGCTAGGCTGGTCTCGAACTCCTGACCTCAAGTGATCTGCCCGCCTCGGCCTCCCAGTGTTTGGATTACAGGCATGAGCCACTGCACCCAGCCTTTGTTTTTCCTTCAATAGTCAGGTCCTTCTTCTGTAGGGCTGCTGTAGTTTGCTGGGGGTTCACTTCAGGCCCTATTCATCTGATTTGCTCCCGTGCCTGGAGACGTCACTCAAGGAGGCTGGAGAACAGCAAAGATGAGTGCCTGCCCCTTCTTCTTGGACCTCTGACCTCGAGAGGCATCACCAACCTGATGCCAGTAGGATTACGCCTGTATAGGGTGTCTGACAACCCCTTTTGGAGGGTCTCATGCATTTGGATGGCATGGGGAACAGAACCCATGAGTGAGTGGGATCTTCAGATCCGTGGGTTGCACAGTTCCATGGAAAAACATAATTTCCCCAGTTGGGTAGCATGCTCATTCATCCCTCCCTTGGCTGGGGGTGGGGGGTTCCCCTTCCCCGTGTAGCTCTCAGGTGGGCCTCTGCACCACACTGTTCTTCCTTCTTTCTGTGAGTCATGCCAGTCTTCTAGTCAACTTTGATGGGAGAACCTGGATACCTTGGTTGCCAGTGAAGGATTCACATGCTTCTTTTTCTTTATGTTTCTTTATGTTTATGTTTCTTTATGTTTCTTTTTCGGATGAGAGCCTCTGAAAGCTGCTGCTTCTAGTCAGCCATCTTGGCCCCGCCCCTCTAAGCACTATTTTGACTGTAACCACTTAAGTTGGTTTGTTATTATTTTCATTTTGTTAAAAATGGTGCTAGTTTCCCTTGAGACTTTGTTTTTCATGCATTTAGAAACATGCTGTTTAATATTTAAATATCTGGGAATTCTAGATTATCTTTTTCTTACTGATTTCTCATTTAAGTTTCTTATGGCCAGATAACTAATGGTTCTGTATTTTCAGCGCTTTAAAGATGTTAGATTGCTTTTAGCTTCCATGGTTTCTGATGAGAAATCTGTTGCCATTTGAATTATTGTTTGTGTGTCACATTTCATTTTTCTCTGAATTTATCTATTTTTTTCTTTAAAATTGGGTTTCATCAATTTGATTATAATTTGTTCAAGCACAACTTTCTCTGACTTTATTATTTTTGGAATTTACGGGGCAGCCCCTTGAATCCATAAATTTATGGGTTTTACTAAATTTTGGAAGTTGCTGAAGTTTTTTTCAAATATCTTTTATGCCGTAATACCTTTACCCCCTTTCTTTGAGATTTTAATGGTATCAGTGTTGACCACATCTAATCTTTAGGGTCAGATGTCCTCCTACTCTGGACTTTTAATTGACCTGACTCGTACGACAAACTCATATTAAAGAATATCAGATTTTAGTTTTCTTTATCCTGGCTTGATAAAATCCACTGTCTCAGGACTTTTCTTCTAAATAGAAAAGTAGTCTGAAGGCTCGTCCTGATTTAAGACTGTAGGATTTCCGTTCTGCCAGTTAATATTTTTTCACTTTCTCTTTCTATTTTCTTTTTATATCAAATACATTTCAGCATGAAATTTTGTGATGGACTGTTAGTCTGATGTACACGATTTAGCCAGAAATAAATATTAGTGGATTCAAAATAGATACTCAAACTATCTGTCCAGATTTTTTTAAGTGTTGTTGGTTTTTTTCTTCTGTTTTGTTTTCAAATTCCAACTGATGAATGAAAGCAGCTGCCTAGAGAATAATGAGGTGGGTGCCAAACCTGGGTTGGTCGAAGGAGGAGTTATAGCACCTGTGCCATGCTATAACTTAGATAAATGACCTTATCTAAGCCCATTGCTTCAAATGCCACTGAAACTGGTGAACTTATCTTTTAGGAATGGAGGGGCTATAAAGACATTTGATGAAAAGAAAACTAAGAGGATTTGCCACCGGAAGGTCTACCTTTTAAAAGGGGGCTAAAGAAAATTCTCTAGCCAAGAAAAAAAAAAATAAAAAAGAAAGTTTAAAACACCGAGATTAAAGAAACCACAATGAAAAGGGAAAAACGAAAAAATTCATCTTCCTTTTCCTCTTCAGTTCAGTAAATGTATCTGACAGTTGAAGTTAAAATTATGACATTATCAGATGTGATTGTAAACTTGGTTTCATTGGCATTTGAAGCCATAGGCTTAGACAAGGTCACTTAGGAATAGTGTAGCTATCAGGACAATTCAGACCTCTGAGACAGCCATGTGGAAACTTGACACAGCAAGCAAATAATGAGAAGCCCCACCCAATGACTGTCTTCACACTAGCAGCTCTCAGTGAAGGCTTCTGTATTTGTCCATTCTTGTATTGCCATAAAGAAGTAATGGGGCCAGGCACGGAGGCTCACACCTGTAATCCCAGTACTTTGAGAGGCTGAGGGGGGTGGATCACGAGGTCATGAGATTGAGACCATCCTGGCCAACACGGAGAAACCCTGTCTCTACTAAAAATACAAAAAATTAGCCAGGCATGGTGGCAGCCGCCTGTTGTCCCAGCTACTCAGGAGGCAGAGGCAAGAGAATCACTTGAAGCCGGGAGGTGGAGGTTGCAGTGAGCTGAGATTGCACCACTGCACTTCAGCCTGACTGAAGGAGACTCCATCTAAAAAAAAAAAAAAAAAAAAAGTAAGGTAATTAACAAAAGAAATTCAATTAGCTCATAGTTCTCATAGTTCTGCAGGGTTACAGGCATGGTGCCAGTCTCTGGTTAGCTTCTGATGAAGCTTCTGGAAGTTTACAATCATGGCAAGAGGCAAAGGGGGAGGAGGCGTGTCCCATGGTGAGAGTGGGAGCAAGTAGGGGAGGTGCCACACACTTTCAAACCACCAGATCTTGCATGAACTCAGAGCAAGAACTCACTAATCACCAAGGGAATGGTGCTAAACCAGGGGTGTCCAATCTTTTGGCTTCCCTAGGCCACACTGGAAGAAAAAGAATTGTTTTGGGCCATGCATAAAATATACTAATGATGGGGGATGAGCTAAAAAATTGCAAAAAACTTCAATGTTTTAAGAAAGTTTACGAATTTGTATTGGGCCGTATTCAAAGCCGTTCTGGGCTGCACGCGGACTGCTGGCCATGGGTTGGACAAGCTTGTGCTACACCATTCATGAGGAATCTGTCCCGTGATCCAGTCACCTCCCACCAGGTCCTATCACCAACATCGAGAATCACATTTCAACATGAGGTTTTCAGGGGACAAACATCCAAACCATATCAGCTTTCCTGTGCCAAGCATGGATGAAGCTGAGATCCTTACATGGGTTACTTACAAAATGTACATGTTTTATACAATATTATTAATTGTACAAAATAATTACTTTCTACCAAAAGTTAATTGTACAAAATATTAATTAAAATATTTAATGTTAAATTTGTACAATGTATATAAAAATATAAACGTCCCATAAAATTTGATAATAGCATATGCCATTTTATTTCTATAATATAGAAACTCTTCAATACTCAGCAACTTTGTTCACATTAGACCACTTTTATTTGTAATTATTCATATGTTGGGTCATAAACCTGCCATTTTACTCTGTGATTTCTGCTTATCTGTTTTTTTTTTCTTCTTTTTTTGTCATTGTTGTTTTCTATGTCTTACCTTCATGTATTACTTTAATTTTTTTTATTAGAATTCCATTGAGGTTTATCTGTGGTATTTTTGAGTATATCTCTGTGTGCAGACGTCTTAGTGGATGCTGTAGCTTTTACATCACATGTAATAACTTATCATGGTTTAATAGGGTCAAAATGTTAGTACTTTGAAAGATGTATGGAAACCTTATTCCTTGATTCCCTGTATGTCTCTTTACCCTCTGTTCCTTATATATTTGTCTTAAATATTTATCTATATACACTTAGAATCACATCTGATAATGTCATAATTTTAACTTCAACTGTCAAGTAAATTTACCAAACTGAAGAGGAAAAGGAAGATGAAGTTATTCGTTTTTTCCCTTTCCACTGTGTTTTCTTTAATTTTGGTGTTTTGAAGTTTCTTTTTTAATCTTTTTTTTTTTTTTTCCTGGCTAGAGAATTTTCTTGAGCCCCTTTTTAAAAAGTAGACCTTCTGGTGACAAGTCCTCTCAGTTTTCTTTCATCAAATGTCTTTATAGCCCTTCCATTCCTAAAAGATAAATTCACCAGATATAAAAACCAGAATTGAAAGTTTTTTTATTTCATCACATAGACAGTGTTGTGCCACTTTTCTATGGCTTTCATCCTTTTCGGATGTTTCCTACTTCCATTTGTATTGTTTTCCCTCCTATAGATAAGCTATTTCCTCTAGCTGCTTTCAAAATTTGTTTTTTCTTTTAACTTTTGGATATTTTACCATGGTATACCTTAGTTTGGATTCTTTGTGTTTATCTTGGTTAGTGTTATGCACTGAAAGTTTGTGTCCCCTCAAAATTCACATGTAGACATCCTAAATTCAATGTGATGTTATTCGGAGATTAGGTCTTTGGGAGGTAATTAGGGTTAGATTAAGTCATGAGGGTGGGTCCCTCATGTTGAGATCAGAGGCCTTAAAAAAGAGAGAGAGAGAGAGGGAGAGAGAGAAGGAGACAAGAGATATTTTTTCTTCTCTCCAACATGTGAGGATACAATGAGATGATGTCCATCTACAGCCAAAAAATGTCTTCAGCAGAACTCAACTATGCTGGCATTCTGATCACGGTCTTCCAGCTTCTAGTATTGTGAGCAACACATTTCTGTTTTTATAAACCACCCATTCTATGGTATACTGATACAGTAGCCTAAAATGGCTAAGAGATTTTGGGTTTGCTTGAATTTAGAAATGTGTGGGTTTTTGCCCATTGCCAAATTAAGGAAGTTTTCAGTCTTTGAGACCTTTCTCAAAGTTGCTTATTTCTTCTCTCCTTCTGGGACTCTGAAAACACAAAACTTAGGCCTTCAGTTATAACACTACAGGTCCCTGAGACTGTGTTTATAGTTTTTTCCTGCTTATATTCTTGAATTTTTTAATGTGGTTTTTGTAAGTTTCAGTTCTAAAATTTCCATTTAGTTCTTTCATATATTTTAATTTCTTTGCTGAGATTATTTTTTAAATTTGCTTCTTATATGTTTGTAAGTAATATACTGGAAGCATTTTTACAATGACGGCTTTAAAATCTTTGCTGAATAATTCTAACATCTTTGTCATTTTTGTTCTGGAATCTTCTAATTATCTTTTACATTCAAGATGAGATTTTTCCTGATTCTTCGTATACCAAATGATTTCTTTTTTTTTTTTTTTTTTTTTTTTTTGAGACAGAGTCTCGCTGTGTTGCCCAGGCTGGAGTGCAGTGGCCGGATCTCAGCTCACTGCAAGCTCTGCCTCCCGGGTTTACGCCATTCTCCTGCCTCAGCCTCCCGAGTAGCTGGGACTACAGGCGCCCGCCACCATGCCCAGCTAGTTTTTTGTATTTTTTAGTAGAGATGGGGTTTCACCGTGTTAGCCAGGATGATCTCAATCTCCTGACCTCGTGATCTGCCCATCTCGGCCTCCCAAAGTGCTAGGAGTACAGCCTTGAGCCACCGCGCCCGGCCGGTATACCAAATGATTTCTAAATGAACCAGGACATTTTAGGTATTATGAGACTCTAAAACTTATTTACCCCTTCTGTCTTAGCTAGCTTCCTCAGACACTACTCCAGCAAAGGAAGGGAGTGAGGGAAGGACACTGCAATCCTGCCAGGGGATAGAAATAAAGGTTTCATCTCAATCTCTGTGGACACCTAGGCAGGGGAAGTTTCCTCATTACTGCTGGCTGGAGGGTGGGTTCTGGCTCACCACTAGGCCTCCACTGATAACCTGTCTAGGGGGTAGAAGTGCCTTGTTACTGTTTCCCACATGGGCTCCACAAGCACTACCTGGTATGGAAAGGAGGGTGCTTCTTCATTGCTGCTTTTAGAGTAGATCCAGCTCTCCATTTGCTCTCCAGTCATATCAAGGTGTAGAGGGAGAATGAGGGGCTTATTACCACAAATTGGGGATGAAAGTTCCAACTTCTGCTATTCTGAGATGCTATTCTGGAGGAGGGTTGGGACACCTTGTCGCAGCCTGGCAGGTGTAAATATCTGAAGATCTAAGCTCTCCACTTGAGGTGATAGTGTTTTCTGTGGTATTTGGCTATGGTAGAGTGATTACTGTCTAAACGTTTTCTGCTTTGGTAGACTATTTCCTTGACTTTTGGCTAAAATAATAGGCTTTGTTGGGAAATTCTCATATGTGCCTGTTAGTATTTCTATGTTGAAGGCATTTTCAACTAAAAGTCTGCAAATTATAAAGTGAAAAAAAACCTTAGAGAATTCTTCACTATGCAATTTATTGAGTCCCTACCACATCTGCCTTGGTCTCTCCAGGTCTGAGTTGTCATATGTTTTATACATAATGTTCAGGGTTTACAGTTGTTCTTAGTAGAAGGAATAGGGCAAACTACATTTACTCCATTTTTCTGGAAGCAGACATTGGTTTACTTTCTGTAAGAAAGCAGTCGGTGAATTTCTGTCCAAATTCTCTGTCTTTTCAAGAGGAACTGGGCTTTATTTCCCAGATTAACATCTGAGCAACAATAGACTTACAGGTGGCATTACTTTCTATATAGGTAGAGAATAGGCTGAATATTAAATGTTAAGGAGCAGAATCATTGGAATTGAAATGAAGGAGACTTCGTTTTTATTCGTGTTAACCAGCCTCCTGATGATATACCACAGTGCATTTGTTCATCAATATACCTTTTGGACCACCTTTCTGCTGCTTTTTTTAATGGTTCTAATGCTAAAGAAAGCAAATGTTTATCAAATAATCTATTTTTTAGATAATTCATTATTATAAGTTAATTCATTATTAGAAAGATAATTTATTACTAGAAGATAATTCATTATTAGAAAGAAGGAACAAAACGAGTCTTTTCTAATAAAAGAATAAATAAACAAATGTATTGAACTTTTGTTGTATATCATGTAGGGTAATTTTATATACATGTTGCATTTTACAATAATTAAATCATGTAATTTTGTATACATCATGTAGGTTAATTTTATATACATTTTATATACATTACACATTTAATTCTTGTACGTAGCCCTCTGCCTTAGCCAATTCAAGCTGCTATTAACAAAATATCTTATCTTGGATAATTTATAAATAATACAAATGTATTTCTCATAGCTCTGGATTCTGGAAAGTTGAAGACTGAGATGGTACCAGATTCGGGGTTGAGTGAGAGCCCTTTCCAAACAGACAATTTCTCCTGGTTTCTCTCTCATGAGGCAGAAGTGTGAAAGAAGGATGAACATTGAGTCCTTACATGTCAAAAGAGATGGAACAGTTCAGCAGCCTTTGGGAGCCTCTATTTGTAGGGAAATTGATCCCATTCATGAAAGTAGAGTCCACATGACTTAGTCACTTCCCCCAAAGACTCCATCTCTTAATACTATTGCATAGGGAATTAAGTATCAACATAGGGAATTAAATTTCAACATAAATTTATTTTGTAGAGACATAAACATTCAAACTAGAGCATTCTGTCTCTGGTCATTCCCCCAAATATATGGTCTTCTCACATACTAAATACATTTATTTCATCTCCAAAATCCCCAAGGTCTTAACTTATTCCAGCATCCACTTTAAAATCTAAATCCAAAGTGTCATCTAAATATCATCAAAATCAGATATGGTGTGGCCAGTTTTCTAATACTGAACCATCTTTAATGTCCTCATCCTCTTTCAACATGGTTTATTATTCTTTTAGCATCCTGTTCATTTGTTTATGTACTATTGAATAGTTTCCCTAGCAGTGTATCCTTGTTGTCCTATATATGTTGTTTAATGAAACTCACAATAAATTCAGAAACTTGTTGTTTCCTGTACTTAAAAAATTTAAATAAGAATTATGTGCTTTTAATGATAAAATTTAGATATTAAAATTTCCTATATTCAATGACATTGGAGGTGATAATGAGAGGTGTTTGGAGATAGTTACCTATCAAATTCTTTTGCTTCTTAGGGTTATTTTCTATCCAACTTTCCCTCAGCATCTTGAGTTAAATTTGGCAGTCTATGTTATCTGACAATAATACTGATATTGCTGGAATTTTCACAACAAGAACAGAGTTTTACTCAAATTTCTTGCCCTTTAAAATACATTATGCTGCACCTTTTACGAAATCCACTTAAGTTTTTATAAAGAATGGTGAAGGACTTAGGGAGGAAGAGAAATGAGCAATGAGAAAAGAGGAAAAAAGAGAATAGTGAGTTTTATGGACAAGAGATCTAGAACTACATTTATGCCCCTAGAAACCAGGATTAATAGTTGTGGAAATTTTAAGAATTCCCCAGCACCTGCAACTCCCTCTCGTTTGTTATATATTCCTTGTTTTCCTAAAGTTACAAGAATAGCAATGAAAGATGTGAAAATAATTTTAAGAATTTGCATTTGTGCTATGCAATCTAGGACAGAAGAGGAGCAATGGAACTCTTTCCCTTTGGCAGCTAGCTTTATTAAGATAAAGGAGGAGGGAAGCCTGATGGAAGCATCAGTGAACAGGAATCCCAGATATTCTTAGATTGTATTAATGGCCCTCAAATTCCAGACTCAGAAACACCCACAAAGAGAAGCAACAATCAGAAATTGCATGCTATTAGTATTTTATTGGTATACTGAAGAAAGAGTTATGACCACATTATTTCAATGTAATGGCTTTCTGAAGGCAGTTATCTTCTTATTTATTTTCTGAAACAAACAAACAAATAAGGAAATTTATACACAAGATACAACATAGCAAAATGTATCTATTCCTTGATGATATTAGTAAAGTAAATTATTGCTTTCAAGATTAAGAAAACAGATTATTTTTATGGTGTTTATGTTTTGGCTACTGTTCAAAACATTCAAGGTTATATTTATGAAAATGACTGCAACTTGAACCTACAGTAGTGAAAAACTAATACAGACCCACATCTCAATTAACAGTGGTTGATTGAAGAAATCATGGTACAGTCACACAAGAGAGTAGTATACAATTGTAACAACAAAATAAAAATGTACAAATAAATCACCAAGAAGATCTATATGTCTCTGTGAAATGACAAAGTTATCTAAGACATATATTATTTGAAATAAGCAAGTACAGATCTGCATTTAAAATAATATATCACTTGTGGGAAAAATAATGACATACGCTTATATACATATACATATTTCCAGGAGGATGTTCAAAAAATTAATGGTGGTGACATTTGGTGAGGGGTGTGGGTAAGTAGGATAAGGCATCACTTTAAGATTTAGCTTCATACCATTCTGTTCAGTTAGATTTTTTTTTCCTTGAGGATGTACTAATTTCAAAATAAGTATTTTAAAAATTAAATAAGATATAGAAGCATCAAGTTCAAGTATCATTTAGCAGGGACGCTGGACCTGAGAGGCTGGTGTGAGGCAGAACTGAGCAAAGAGTGTTGTGGTGGAAACCAGAGAGAAACCTGAGATGGAGAGTCCTTGGGTCTGAGAGGGCAGACTCAAAGACGGGAGGCAGAGCACCAAAGGGAGAACACACCCCACTTCCTCATTACCAACTCATTTTAAGGAGACAAGTCATCTTAAGAAAAAAGTTGGAGAGGTCAATATTTCATAAGATAAGAATTCTTTGAACTGCTTGTTAAAAATACAAGGACTTGCAACCTTATCCAAGAATACCTGAATACAAATCTTTAGAAATGGGGTTCAGGATTATGTAATTTCAACATATTTCCAATTGATTTGTGAACACAGTAAAGTTTGAGAACAGTAACAGTTTGGGCATTTAATGGAGAATGAACTGGAATCATACCTGTCGTTGAATTCTAGATTACTACCAGCGTGGCTGGTCCTGGAGATGTCTTGGCGGTTTGTCCCCCTGGAAGAATGCTGGTACTTCCTCCAGCCTTACAGGAGGAAGTCGGGGTAGAGGGCGGTGAAGGTCTGTTCGTTGGGGTCGTCGTTGTTGATTTTGAAAAGGAAGTGGGAGAGGATAGCGGTGATGGCCTCCTGGTTGTGGTGGTCTCTGCTGAGGACCATCGTCTTGGTTACAGCTATCACCAGGGAGTCTGAGTAGGAGTCCTTCAGGAGGAGGTCTCTGGGGTCCCTGATCTGGGCTCTGACTTGAGTCCTCTACATCTGTGTGAGTAATTAATGGACAGGAATGCATGAGCTCAGTGAAGAAAAGCTCTCCTCTCTTTATACTTCTCTCACCTTATCACATAGCCCTGTTCTCCCCAAACCTGCCGCTTGACTGTCATCTTCCTTTGTGCCCACTGTTTTTTTTTTTTCCCTTTTTATGCAGCTGTCCTCTTAATCCATGTAAGAGTGATATGGAAAGTCTCATTTATTTGCTTCTGTGACAAGTATGTTTCCATAAATTTGAAAAGAGGGGTTCTTGCATATCTTAGAGTTGCCAGAGGGTATCTCCAAGGACAGAAAAAAAAGCAAAAATATTATAGCTTTCAGTTATGTTGCTGGTTATTTTTTTTTTGGTTGCTGTAATAACTTACAAACTGTGACTCCATCTCTCGGCACCTAAGCCCTATGCAGAAACTAGAGCTGATTTCCCAGGCTCCTGGTACCAAGTAGAGAAATACTAAAAGACAGAAGAGAAAGACAATGTGAAAGCTTGCACAGGATCACTAAACAGCTGTGGCAAGTATTTATCATCTGTAGTGACACAGCTGAGTGGGTCAACACAGAGAAAAGAGATTCATGCACTGTCTTTTTGTTTTGTTTTGTTTTGCCTTACTCCCTAAAGCCACATAACTGTGCAGGAGGACACTGGGGAAGAAAGAAGGAGTTAAGGATGGAGGAGTCAGAATGAGAACACTTCTCATTTGTTCATCATCTCTCAGCAGTCATTCTAGCCTGGGAAAAAAGCCTGCCCACTCCTAATGTCCTCAAAGCCAGGCATCTCTGTATTCAAGTTGGTGGCCTGGCTCATGGTCCCCAGAATCAAAGATGGGTAAGAATTGTCTACATTTTTAGGGGCACTAGTATTAATCAATACCTGACCCCTCTTACCACCTCCTCACAAAAAAAAAATGATGAGAAGAAGACACTGAAAAAACTTTAAAATTTCTAGTGGAAAAAAAGAGAAAAGAAATGTATTGAGGATCATTGGGATTTACCTGGTGTGGTGGGAGTAAAGTCTTCAGAGATCACATCTAGGAAAAGAAGTACAGGATGAAGTAAACATTTCCTCATAAATCTTTCAGGGCTCACAGTGGTCTATAGGGAAAGGGGTCTTCTGGCCACACCCTGTGCATCCTAAGTTACTTTGTCAACCATCTTCTGTGAAGCTGCTGGAAGGGGAGGAAGATGTTAGAGGAGGCAGGATTGTTACTACCACTGAGCATCAACCATGAACTCAACATAGAAGAGTCCCTTTTTGTCATCCTTAGGATCCATCAAACCCTAATGCTAATTTAGGCAAACTGGTCTGGGTATTTTCAAGTCATATTTTAGTTCTTCTACCTTATTCCTTCTCTAAATATTTTGATCATATTCACAAGCTTCCCCAAGAGGAGTAAATATTTGGACACAATCGTGTACATGTACTGCCAGCAACATATGGAAATTTTAAATGTGATTGGAAGAAAAATGGGAATTTGGGGACCTGATATTTCTATACCACTATGTAGAAAGACACAAATTTATCTTCCAGTCCTCTATGTCTGAAAGTACTCTGATGTTTGTTTATCTCTTTCATCGATGTTGCATCCCCTGTACAGCAAGGACACTATCATCACTGTCCACTGAGATTACTGTAGGATCTTCACAGCTGGACTTCCCTGGATCAGTCTTGCATTCTCCATTGCATCCTTCACAGCACAGCCAGGTCTTTCTAAAAATACAAATCTTACTTTGTCATTCCTCTAATTGAAATTCTCTGTTTGGTTCCAAGTGTATATTAAATAAAGTATCAGGCCTTGGGATGCAATGAGGGCACAACAGATGTCATCCTTGGAATGAGAGCTCTGAAGCCTTACCCTTCTTCTCAACCTCCTTCCTTCCATCCTGCTCTTCCTCTGCAGTGGTGTGGGGTGAACCCCTGAGGGCCAGGAAGAGTCACAGCCCGTCATCCCACTCCCCATCTCCTTTTTAAAAAAATTTTTTTTTTACCATTATCTGTGCTCTGAGCTGAGCTCAGAGCCAGCAGGACTACTGACAGCAGGACCAGCAGCATCTTGAAGGAGGCTCTGGAGTTGCTCCCAACTCTGTGCTGAGAGAAACATGGCAGCTCCCTTTATAAACATGAGCAGAACAATGGCACCTTTGAACTCCATACTGGGTGGACCTCACCACTTGAAAGATTAGGTTTTGCTTTCCTCTCATAAAGTTGAATGCATCTCTTATTACTTTTTGGGACTTTAGCCCAGCAGGATGTGGTGGTAGGATGTGGTTAGGTACAACCTGTGACTTCAGCATAGTTTCTGAAGGAACAGTATCCAAGCAATCAGCACAAATACTACAGCTGAAGTTTGGTCATCATTTTATTTTCAATCGGGTTAGACAGTTATTTGGTCCTTCCCCTGCGTTGGTTGTCTGTGTGCACATGAGCTCACATTTATATATGTGTGTCAGCAGTGATCCTATAGTCGGAAGTGAAAATGATTAATATCTCTAGCTATTTGTATGGCATAAATTCCATTTTTATGGCATATATACCTATGTGGATGATATGTAGCTTCATTTCATAATAATATAGAGATCATTTCTGTTTAATGTTGAGTTGTGTGAGGACAAAACACACTTGGGCACACATGGATGACAGATGGTTTACCCTCAGGCTACTCTGGCCCAAAGAGATTAAGATTCTCCTAATCTAGCACTAACCAGAGATACTTTATTGTTGTAGAACACACATATTAAAACATTCTATCTTTATTAATATCCTGGGGGTTAGTAAAGCAAAACTGGCCACAGAAAGCACCATTAGATTTCCGCAGAGAATAGTGTGAATACACAGTTCTTTGAACAAGCCATGCTATTTTATGTCCCTAAGACTTCTTCCATGGTCTTTCTCTTTTCTAGAATGTTCTGTAAGATTCAGTTTAGATCTTACTTCTTGTACTAAATATTTTAATCACGCTGACTGATTATTGAGTGGACACAATAATACAATCTAATTAGATAGTATCATAGTCTGTTGAAAGCCTCAAGTATTGCATTGATTTTCTATTTTTTAATTAGTTTCCATGCTATTTGCTTCTCAGATTGCCTTCACCAAAGATTATTTTCTCTGTAATATTATTATACTCATTCTTCTTCACTCTTGTGCTGAACCTTACTTGTTGATGCGTTATATTGTGAATCAATCCTCTCTATGCCTATGTTTTATATCTGGCTGCTTTCTTCATGCGTTCTGGTAGAAATCTTTATTTAATTTTCTAAACAAGGTTCTATACTTTTCTTCACTTGCTTTCTTCATTTTTGTTTTTAAAATTTGGCACCAAGATACTGTGTTTCCAAAAGGTTTTGTAGGGTCCTGTATTGGTAGCTCAATCTTCATCTGCTGATTTTTCTATTCTATCTAGTGGTTTTCCACTTATATTTTCATGGAACAGCTAGATCAATCAGTATCACCGGCTGCCACTTTTCATTACAGGCCTTGTGTAGGTCTTGTATTTTTTTTACATTTTTGTACAGGGCTAGTGATAATTTGAGGATAGCTTGGTTGTAAGTATGACAGGGTCAGGGGAATGTGACTGGAAATCTTAAAAACAGGCCTCTTGACCATTGTGGATGAGTGGATCATGTGCTGTGCAGATGAAGATCTGGTCTGGCTCTTCTGAAGTGTTGGAGGTAGTATTACAGGAGTATTTTCTAATCAATGGTGTTTGTTATGGATAACTTTACTTTGGCAAGGTGACCAAAAAATAAATATTTTCTTTCATAATTATGGATATATTTTGAAGGTGAAATATATTATGAGTTAGCAATTCTCTGTGTGGGAAGCAGAAGAGTTCTAGCTGTGCTTTATGGATTTTATGCGTTAGAGAGAGTAGTTGTTTGGCTCTACAGATCCAGCTGTGTTACTGGGATTGCTATCTCTGATTTCACCAGACATCGTTTAACGTGGGAACTGCAGATAAGCAGTCCTGCCTAGGTGGTTCACAGTAGACCATCAGCTAGGAAAGGAAGGTCAGGTAGAAGGAGCAGAGGGGAGTGCCAGGCAGACATGATTCACTGTGTGGGTGGCTGTGCCTCAGTAGGATAGGGCACTGGTCAGAATCATGAAGCCCTGATTCCAGACTCTAGCTCCCAGATGACATTTCTAGATACACACTGATCTGGAAGGAAACCTACTGCATTGAAGGGAAGAGCCAAGTCATGGAAGAACCAATCACCTGCTGACTAAAGAGCACTTGGGCCTTGAATAACCTGCAGTGATATCCAGGTAGTATGGTGTGGGCCTTGAGTGAGACTCTGAGATGTGCTGGTTTCAAGTGAGACCCAACACATTCCTAGCTGTGGTGGGTATGGTCAGAGACTCTCCTGCCTGAGAAAAGCAGAGAGAAAAAGTAAAGGGGACTTTGTCTTGAACCTTAGGTACCAGGTCAGCCACAGAGGGGTATAACAGGAAGTGGGCTATTGGGGTCCCCAATTCCAGGCCCTGCCTCTTGGACAGCATTTCTGGACCTGCTCTGGGCCAGAGGGGGAGCCCACCACTATGAAAGGCGAGTCCTAGATCAGGCAGCATTATTCACCATAGGCTGAATGAAGAGCCCTTGGTCCTTAAGTGAACATCGATGGTAGCCTGAGAGTATTCCCAAAGGCCTGTGGTGATGGTGGCCATGGGGTAAGGTGCCTCTGCATATGAAAAGGGAAGATTAGAATGGGAAGAATTGCATCTCCTGGCCTGAGTGCTAGCTTAGCAGCAGTAAAACAGAATGCAAGGTAAATTTCCAAAATTTTGGACTCTGGTCCCTGACTCCTGGACAGCATCTTTGGACCTGCCTGAGGCTAGGGGATCTTGCTGCTATGAAGAGAAGCACATAAGCCTATCTGTAAACCCAAAAGCAGTACTAAGAAGGAAGATTATTGCGATATGTGCCTACATCAAAAAAAAAAAAAGAAAAAAAGAAAGAAAAGAAAAAAAACACTGGCATAGAAACAGACATTTTTGGACTGTGAGCCTGGCCTCTACGAATCATCGCTTCAGCTCCTGATTGGTCATGGGCCAAAGTCTTGGGCCAAGCTTTCACTTCATCTCCTGATAGGTCCCAGAGCAAGCTGAATCATCACAGCCTCTTATGAATCATCACTTCAGCCTCTGATTGGTCCCAGGCCAAGGCCCTGAGCCAAGCTTAGTCACAAGTTCTCCAAGACAGCCCATGGGCTAAGCACATTCCTTCCCCTTTCTAGTCCATAAATACCCTGTACCCCAGCCTCATAGAGGGCAACCCATTTGGGCTCCCCTCTCTGCTGACAGAGAACTTTCTTCTTTTGCTTATTAAACTTACGCTTTAACCTCACACTTGTGTCTGCGCTTCTCAATCATCTTGGACATAGGACAAAGAACTCCAGATACTATCTCAGACAATGAGAGACTGTTACATCTTGGTGCATTGACAAGACTACAACACGACAGCAAGAAAACTTTGGGGAAACTCTCCAGAACACCAGAGCGGGCAAAGATTTCTTGAGTAATACCTCAGGAGCACTGGCAACCAAAGCAAAAGTGAATAAATGGGATCACATCAAGTTAAAAAGCTTTTTTTCACAACAAAGAAAAAAATTAACAAAATGATGAGACATTTCACAAATATTTGCAAACTATCCATCTGACAAAGGATTAATAACCAGAATATATAAGGAGCTCAAACAACTATATAGGAAAAAAAATCTAACAATGCAATTTGAAAAATAGGCAAAATATTTGAATAGACTTTTCTCAAAAGAAGACATACAAGTGGCAAACAGACATATGAAAAGGTGTTCAACATTATCAATAATCAGAGTAATGCAAAATAAAACTACAGTGAGAGATCTTTTCACCCCAGTCAAAATGGCTTTTATGCAAAAGACAGGCAACAACAAATGCTGGTGAGGATGTATAGAAAAGGATACTTTTATGCACTGCTTGTGGGAATGTAAATTAGTATAACCACTATGGAGAACAGTTTGGCAGTTCCTCAAATAGCTAAAAATAGAGCTACCATGCGATCCAGCAATTCCACTGCTAGGTATATAACCAAAAGAAAGGAAATAAATATATCAAATAGATACCTGCACTCCCAAGTTTACTGCAGCACTATGCATAATAGCCAAGATTTGGAAGCAACCTAAGTGTCATCAACAGATGAATAAATAAAGAAAATGTGGTACATGTACACAGTGGAATATTATTCACCCATAAAAAGCATGAGATCCTGTCATTTACAACAACATAGATGCAACTGGAGGAGACTATGTTAAGTGAAATAAGCTAGGAACTGAAAGACACACATTGCATGTTCCTTCTTATCTGTGGGAGCTAAAAATTACAACAATTGAACCCATGGAGATAGATAGTATAAGCATGGTAACCAGAGGCCTGGAAGAATTGACTGGGGTAGGGGTATTGGGGTAAAAGTGGAGACTGGTAATGGGTACAAAAATAGTTAAAAATATGAATAAGACCTAGTTTTTACTAGCACAATGGGGTTACAGTAGTACACAATAATTTAATTGTACATTTAAAAACAACTACAAAAGTATAATTGGATTGTTTGAAACACAAAGAGTAATTGCTTGAGGTGACGGATACCCCATTTGTCGTGTTGTAATTATTGTATATTACATGCCTGTATCAAAATATCTCATATAACCCATAAATATATACACCTACTATGTACCCCTAAAATTAAAATTTAAAAAAAACTTCAAAGATAAAAATTGTTAAAAGAAGAGAAAACCATCTAGTCATATATAAGGGAATGATCACCAGACCAACAGATAATTTATCAACAGAAAGTTTATAGGCTGGAGAGAATAGTATGGAATATTCAAAGTTCTGGAAGAAACATTTTCAGTCATACATACTATACCCAGAAATGTTATCATTCATAAATAAAGGGGAAATAAAATCTTTCACAGAAAATCAAAAGCTGAGGGAATTTATCAGCATTAGACTAACCTTATAACAAATGCTCAAGGGAGTTCTACATCTGGAAGCAAGCAGATGATAATCACTATTTTGAAAACATACAAATACTCACTGTTAGAGAGGACACACAAAGAAGAAAGAGAATCAAGCCTTATTATTTCAGAAAACTAACAGAAATGATAAACAATAAGAGAGGAAGAAAGGAAGAAAGGGACATATAAAACAACCAGGGAATGATGAGCAATATAGAAAAACCACAACCTCACATGTGAATAATAACCTTGAAGTAAACAAATTAAATTCGTCATTTAAAAGATACATAAGTCATATAAAAGGGAACTCCCATTAGATTAACAATGAATTTCTTAGAAGAAACCTTACAGGCCAGGAAAGAATGAGATGATATATTTAAAGTATTGAAACAAAATTCTTATCAGCCAAGTATACGATTTCCAGCAAAGATATCCTTCAAAAATGAAGTAGAAATAATGGCTTTCCTAAACAAGAAAAACTGGAAATTCATCACTACTACACTGGTCCTACAAGAAATGCTTAAGGAAATTCTATACCTTGAAGCAAAAAGACAATATGGTCCATCAGAAAACACACAAAAGTATAAAACTCACTGGTAAAGCAAATACATAAATGAAAAAGAGAAAGGATTTAAATTTTACCACTACAGAAAATCAACAAATGACAATTATAAACAATAAAAGATATAGAAAGGAAAAAGGATATATGAAATAACCAGAAAACAATGAATAAAATGACAAAAATAAATCCTCCAATAGTAATAATAAGCTTGATGGTAAATGAATTAAAATTTTGAGTTTAAAGATATAGACTGGCTTAATGGATTTTAAAAAACATGACACAACTATATGCTGCCAATAATAAAGTAAATTTGTCTGTAAAGACACATGGACTTAAAGTGAAGGGATAAAAATGATATTCTACGTGTCTGTTGGCTGTATGAATGTCTTCTTTTGAGAAATGTCTATTCATATCCTTTGCCCACTTTTTGATGGGGTTGTTTGTTTTTTTCTTGTAAATTTGTTTGAGTATACATATGTAACAAACCTGCACGTTATGCACATGTACCCTAGAACTTAAAGTATAATAATAATAATAAATAAATAAAAGATATTCTGCGCAAATAGAAACAAAAAGTGAGTAGAAGCACTATACTTGTATCAGATAAAACCGATTTTAATTTTTAATTTACAAACAGCAAAAAGACACAAAAAAGGTCATTATGTAAGATAAAGGGATCAATTCAGCAAGAGGGATAATACAATTCTAAATATTCAAACAACACTAGAGCACCCAGATATATAAGGCAAATATTATTAGACATAAAGGGGAAGATAGATTCCAATAGAGTAATAGTTAGGGACTTCAATGCCCCACTCTCAGCCTTAGACACATAATCCAGAGTGAAAATTAAGAAATAAACATTGGATTTTAACTGCACTTTAGACATGTCTTAAAAAAAGATATACGAATGTCCAACAGGTATATAAAAACTGCTCAACATCACTAATCATTAGGCAAATGCAAATTAAAACCACAATATCATCCTTCTCCAATTAGAATAGGTATTATTAAAAGTAAAAAAAAAAAGATGCTGGTGAGGATGCAAGGAAAAACTCTTACATACCCTTGGTGTTGGTGGGAATGTAAATTAGTACAGTCACTATGGATACAATATGGAGATTTCTCAAAATAACTAAAAATAGAATGACCATATGATCCAGCAATTTCACTTCTGGCTATTTATCCAAAGAAACAGAAATGAGAATATCAAAGGGATACCTATATTCAAATGTTGACTGCAGCACTATTCACCATTGCAAAGATGTGGAATCAACCCAAGTGTCCATCGGTGGACAAATTGAAAAAAAAAAAAAAGATACATATCCACAATGTAATACTATTCACCCATAAAAAAAGAATAAAATCATGTCATTTGCAGCAACATGGATGGAACTGGAGGGCATTATGTTAAGAGAAATAAGCCAGGCACAGAAAAACGAATATTGCATATTCTCACTTATGTTGATCACACAGTGGAGAGAATAGAATAATGGCTACAAAAGACTGGGACAGGTGTGTGTGAGGCAGGGGAATGAGTATGAAGACAGGTTGGTTAATAAGTTCAAACATACAATGAGAAGGAATAAGTTCAAATGTTTGATAATAGATTAGGGTGACTATGGTTAACAATATTTCAAAATAGCTAGAAGAAAGGACTTGAACAGTTCCCCAAACACAGAAATAATAAATACTCGAGAAGATAGATACCCTAAGTACTCTAAATTAATCATTATACATTCTATGTGCTTATAACAAAATATCATGTGTCCCATAAATATGTACTAACATTATGTATCAATTTCTAAAAACCAGGCTTGATAACTTCACTGCTGAATTCTACCAAACATTTAAAGAGGAATTAATACTAATTATCCTGAAACAATTCCAGATATTACAGAGGAAGAAACACTTCCAAACGCATTTTACAAAGCCAGCATGACCCTGATTCCAAAACGAAAGATACATCAAATAAAAACAGCCGCAAGCCAACATCCCTGATGAACATCAATGCAAAAATTCAACAAGATTTTAGCAAAGTTTACGCAGCAGCACATGAAAAAGATCATTCACTATGATCAAGTGGGTTTTATTCAACATATACAAATCAATAAATGTGATGCACCTTATGAACAAAACGAAGGGGAAAAGCCATATGATCATCGCTACAGATACAGAGAAAGTATTTTATAAAATTCAATACCCCTGCGTAATAAAAGCTCACAACAAATTAGACACACAAGATATGTACCTCAACACAAAGAGGCCATATATGACAAACCCACAGGTAACATCATGCAGAATAAGGAAAAGTGAAAGATTAAGATTAGGAGAAAGATAAGGATGTTCACTTTCACCACTCCTATTCAATGTAGTATTAAAAGTACTAGCCAGAGATATTAGGCAAGAGAAAGAAATAAAAAAAAAATTGAAATTGAAAAGAAGGAAGACAATTGTTCATCTTTTTGAATGACATGATCTTATTTATAGAAAACCCTAAAGACTTCAACAAAAAACTGTTAGAATAAATCCGGTAAAGTTGCAGAATACAAAATCAATATACAAAAATTAGTAGCATTTCTATATGCTAATGGTGAACTATATGAAAAATAATTCAGAAAACAATTTCATTTACAGTAACCAAAACAGAATAAAATACCTAGGAATAAACTTAACCAAAGAGATAAAATATCTCTAATACTGCAAACTATGAAACATTGATAAAAGAAATTGAAGAAGATACAAATAAATGAAAAGATACTCTATGGATTGGAGCAATTAATATTATGAAAATGGCCATACTAATTGAAATGGTCTTCAGATTTAATGCAATCCCAAACAAAATACCAATGAGCATACTTCACAGAAATAAAAAATGCCCAAATGTATTTCCTGCTTTTGAGTAAGGTATGCTCTGAAAGGGGAAAAAGGCACTGAGATAAAAAAGCACATTATAAGATAGAAAACCATGTGCCATTTCCTATCATTTACCTTGATGTTGGATCCAGGAAACTCTCTCTATTTTTAGGTCAAATGATTAACAAACTTAATTGCCCTTCGCCTTGTAATTTAACATAAAACATGGGTTCTGGTAATTCAGATGTAAACATCTTTGTGAGGCGTATATTTTCCTCCTGCAGAGAGAACAGGTAATCTTACATCTCTCAAATTTGTTTCAGTTGTGTATGGAGACAGTTATCCCTGATTTGGTAATGTTTAAACTAGACTTTTGCAAAAGGATATGTATGAGTTTATATAAAATTAGATAGTATTGCATGTATTTGTACTGTGCAATGTGTACATGCAATAGTTTAAGCGACGAAACTAAATGGTACAAATTTACTTTGAGGTTGTTCTGCATTTGTAAGTTGGAGCAGTCACTTCCTTGGAGTGTTGTGCAGACTTGGGAATGAGAAGCTGTAGATTTTCATTCTAACTCTGCCACTTACAGTGGGACAACCACTTGCAAAGCCCAGCTTTGTCTATTAAACTAAGACTCTAAATCTTCCCAACACCAGTAATGAAGATGATGTTTTCAGATCAAGAAGATGAGGGATTCTTCAGAAGGATCAGCACTGTGTCAGAGGCAGCAACTGGAGATCTGCACAAAATAGCTACTGGGCATCCAGTCCCCCTACTGAGAAGTGCATGATTCTCCAGACCTCTTGCAATACACGTGCAACTTTCTGATCATCTCAGTGTCTACTCTTAAGTATGAATGGAATCAAAAGTTGACTAGACAATTGAAGGAATTCTCCATCAAATGAGACTCAAAGAATCAGAACAAAGGGTAATTCTGAAGGAAAAGAGGTAAGATAAAGAGCAGAAGAAACGTTTACAAGACTATAATTAATATATTCTGAGATAACCGTAACACATAAAAAGATGCTATCAAATAGAAGATTGACCAGAGAACACAAAAGAATATGAGCAATTGTAAATTAAATTGATGATAAGTTCAATAAAATGTAAAGTTAAGGAAATCTTCTATGAGGTAGAGTAAAAAGGCAAAGATATGGTCCATAATGTGAAGACAATTAAAAAATTCACCTAACATGAATTTTAGAAAAAGAAAACAGTATATATCGGGAAAAACATTATCAATTAAATATTGCAATACATAATGGAAGGATAATTCTCCATAATGAAAAAAGTCAATGATTATCTAAAAGACCAGATTTAACATTTTCAGGGCCCTGTGCAGGAAGACAAATGGAGCCTCACATACTCTATCTCTGAATAACCATAGGTTTTAAAGTAAACTAGACTCTAGGTTCAGGTAAGGTTTCCATCCAAGTCCTGAAGCCTGTCCCTTGGAGACTGTCCCTCTGACCTGGCCTAGAGACAGAAGAATCATTTGTTTCTATGCTCCAACACTCACTGATTCTGCAAGCTGAGAGGTGGGAAAATACGGAGTGACAGGGCTGTCTGCTGGAGCAGCAGGCAGGAGCTGGGCTTCGGGCCCAGCACTGACCTGGCCAAGCTCCTATGGGAGCTTGCTAGGCAAGTTGTGCGCTTCCATGCCTCACTTCTGATGAAAGATTTCTAAGAAGTTATAAGCTTCTCCCCACACTACCCACTGAGCATAGGAGTGGTAGAGAGTGCAGTTAATGAGCAGGGTGCGTGAAGCTGTCTGCCTTGACGTGCCCTTTGATCTATTTGAGCTAAATAGCTTAAGCAAAAGCATGTGTGTGTGTGTGTGTGTGTGTGTGTATATATATATACACACATATATATATATATATATATTTTTTTTTTTTTTTCCTCTGGTGTGACAGAACAGAAGTGGTGAATTTTATTTGCTTGTCAAATTCTCATACCTGCATCTTCAGGTCTGGAGGGCTCTGATTCAGTACTTTGCCACTTCTCCCATTTTCCTCATTTTATTTACAGGTAAACTTAAAAAATATTTTCTAATGAGGATAAAAAGTAAAACATTCCCTTGGTTTCAGTGTTCACGTAAAGCCCCATCTAAAGTGCAGTGCCCAGATTAGGGATTCCTCTTGGAATGCTGAGTGCCCAGCACAATAAATGGGGAAAGACCCACATCAACTTATGTCAAATTACATTTTAGGGATAAAGAAGGTTCTGAAGTTTCCAGGCATATAAAATGATTAAGAATTAGAATAATAATTCTGGATAGTGGATAGAAATGGATAGAAGTCAGACGACGGTGGAAAAGTGCTATAAAAAGCCTGAGTAAAAATAATTTTCAAACTAGCATGGTATATCAGCCAGATTATTAATCGAATGAGAGTCTAGATGAAAATATTCTGAGACGTAAAAGATCTTGAAATATATTGTGTCTTACGCAGTCATTTGCAAGAAGCTATGGTCATGGGTATAAAGAAAATTTAAAAAAAATTAGAGGAAAGCATTAACTCAGGATACACATCATCCACTTAAGAGGGACAAAGGGGGACTTCTAGAGTAAAAGCAAATTATCTCACAGGTGTGACGGTGAAGAAATTTGTATTGAGAGAAACTGTGGGGCTGGGCGCGGTGGCTCACCCTATAATCCCAGCACTTTGGGAGGCCAAGGCAGGTGGATCACCTCAGGTCAGGAGTTCGAGACCAGCCTGGCCAACATGGCGACACCCTTTCTCTACTAAAAATACAAAAATTAGCCAGGTGTGGTTGCTGGTTCCTGTAATCCCAGCTACTCAGGAGGCTGTGACAGGAGAATCACTTGAACCTGGAAAGCGGAGGTTGCGGTGAGCCTAGACTGCACCATTGGACTCCAGCCTGGGTGACAGAGTGAGACTCCGTCTCAAAAAAACAAAACAAAACAAAAAATTGGGTGACATTGTGAAGGTCTGTTGGGAGTTGCAGAAAATTTAATGTTTAAAGAAAATGAAATAAGGAAAAAGAGATAACTTTTAACACTAGAAAAAAACTGCAAGGAAGTAAATGTTAGTTTAACAGAGTATTTCAGGTACAGAGTAGCGTTGATGTCGGTGACTGTATGCACAACCATTAAAAAAAAGGAAAAACACCTCCTCATTCTAAAAAACAGTCACTACCAAAGAGACTTCAGTACTTGGAGCTGGAACTGCCATTCCTAGCTGGGTTTTCTAGGAGGAAGCAGTGTCATGCCTATCATTCAACCTAACTGTGTCCATGTTAGAAACAATTTGGGGAGAGTGAGGTTGTAATAGGGGCCAGGTGCGGAGCGAAGGGACTGGATGTGGAGACTTTCCTTCTCCTCCACTCTAGATGTTTACCCCACTGTGAAGCCAAATGAGGGAGACTCAGAAAACTGATTAGAATGGATGGCCTCTTCATAGAGCTGCTTGACAGGGTAGCTGGCTTTTTTCAAAGCAAGAGAGACAGAGACAGAAAGACAGGGAGAGACAGACAGAGAATGAGATAGAGAAGTTAAGGAACAATCAATGAAACCTTAATTTCTTCCATACTATAATCCAAGAAGTAACATACCACTACTCCTGCCATATTCTGTTGTTCACATAGGCCAATCCTTATATATTGCGGTGGGGACTACCTCAGAATGTGAATACCATCAGGTAAGGATCTTGGGTGCTGGCTGTCTCACAATGACAATTATTTTGATACAAAAATAAAGCTGGTTAAGGATATCAATACTTTTTTGTACTCAATGAAGGCTTAAAGTTGTGACATTTGAGCAGATTTTAATACAGTGATAAGGAATTCTTGATAAAGATAGGAACGAGCTTGATCTATTAGAGAAAAATTAAGAAGATCAGTATGGCTTGAACAGAGTGAATTAGATATAATAAAGTCAGTAAGTTCAGATATAGACAGGGTTGCCATCTGTGCAATCTTGGACATTACAACAAATTTGAATTTTGTTCTTTTGAAACTCTCGATAACAATCCACTGGAAAATTTTAAATAAAATGAATTTGATTTTGAATTGGTTAATTTGCAGAAAGAGGATCGGGGAAGAGTAGAAATGCTCTTTGTAGTAACCTACAAATGATTCTTGCCTAGAAGGGCTGAGAGTGATATGAGTCACTAGAAATTGTTGCATTTAAAATCTATTTTGAAGGTGGAGCTTCAAAATAATAGAATTTTACTATTGGACCAGAAGCAATTTGTTGTGTGAGGAAAAGAGATGTAATTTATTGTGATAGAGAAAATTTGGAGGAGAATAATTTGTAGCAGCAGGAGGGAAGCAGGAAAGTTAGGAGAAACCCTAGGAGAGAGAGTGAGGTCCCCGGACGTGTTGATAAAGTGTTCCTGGAGGAAGGGTGTGGTCAATGGCATCAGATTGCTGAGAAGTTAAGTGAAATGCAGGATTGAGAATTGACTCCTGAACTAGGTAGGGTGGAGGTCACAGATGACCTTGTCAGAATTGTAGTAGTAGGTACAACAGCCTCTGTAGACTGTGTAGAAGAAAAAATGGGAGGTGAGTAGATGGAGGCAATAACTATAGTCAGACATTTCAAGGACTTTTGCAATAAAGATAGCAGATAAACAATGTGGTAGATGGAAGGGCAGTAAGGATGTGGGAAAGGCCTGGAAAAATGGGTGATACCACAGCAGATTTTTGGTGACTGGTTCAATCCCATAAAGAAATACAAATTTTAGATGCAGAGAAGAAGACAGACATAACTGCAGAAGCAAAATCCTTGATTAGGCAATAGAATGTGGAACCCAATGCAAGGGTAAAAGAGAAGCCAAGCGATTTCACTTGAGATAACAGGAGAGAAGCCAGAGTATAGGGCATAGGTTGCATGTGGATTGGCTACCTTGATGGTGATTATGATAAGATCATTCTGTTCTGATTTCTTTGAACTTCTCACTGAAAGTTTTGAGACATTTCAATAAGATGTGGCCAATTTTTAATATTGAAACATCCTTGCAATTCTCTGTTAACATGATATATTATTTTTAGCACAGTGTTGACTTGTTCATGTATTATAACTTTTCCTAATATCTTTGTAGTCCTACATATTTATTTTATGAACATCACAGAACAAATCCAAAAGCTTATCATTTTCTTTGTTTTAGAAACATTTAAATATTTTAAGATTATGTGTTCTTTAATGATATAAAAATCAAATATTTAAATTTGCTGTATCTATTGACATTGCTGTGATAGTGAGAGGTGGTTAGAGAAAGTTTTCTGTCAGTTTCTTCCATTTCTGTCAACTTTGTTCATATTTAACCTTTTCTTAGCTCTTGAGTCAAATTTAGTCATTTGCATTATCTTACAATAATGCCTATGTTCCTGAAATTTTTACATTCAGAAAAAGTTTTACCATAAATTCTTTGCCCCTAAAAATAGATCATACTGGCTCCTTTAGAAAATCCATTCAAATTTTGCTAAGGAATGGCAAGGGGCAAAGAGAGGGAGAGAAATGAGCAATGAAAAATAGGGAGAAAAGAGTATAGCGAGTTCTAGGGGGAATGACATTCTAGTTCTTCATTTCTCTAGAAACCCTGATGAATTATTTTAGACAGTTTAAGTATTGCTTAGCCCCTGAAACTTCCTCTCATTGGTTAAATATTCCTTATTTCCCTAAAATTATAAGAAAATCAGTAAATCATCGGAGAATACTTTTTACAAAACTTTGCACTGGTTCTACAAAATCTAGGAAAGGAGAGGAACGATGGCAGCTGACTTGATTAGGATAAAGGAGGAGGGAATCTTGCTGGAAACATCAAAAAATGACAACAAAAAACCCAAAAATAATCCCTTTTCCTCAAATTATAAGCAACAATGTAGTGCAAATAATGTGCTAGGTGCATAGAAAGAGTGAGCAAGCAAAAATAAATTAGGAAGAAAAGTGTGGTTAGATAATCAGACAGAGAGAGAGAGAGAGAGAGAGAGAGAGAGAGAGAAATAAATGGGCTCTTAACTACCTCATCGCAGTAATACCAGCAAGTTATTAAACACTTTCTGCCTGTTGTATCTTGTCTATAACTTCCTTCCTTCCTTGTTTGTTTCAGAAAGCAAATAAGAAGATAAATGTACTTCCAAAACCCATGACATAGGAACAATGTGCTTGCAACAGTAACTTTAATATAGCAATGAAATAATCAGCATGTAATTTCTGACTACTGTCTGTCTTTCTGGGGGTTTGTGAGTCCGGAATTTGAGGGTCATGAACTGGAAGCATCAGTTCAGGCAAACACATTTTTAGCAACCGCTTATAGCAAGAACATCTTATATTCAACTTTCTGTGTCAAGCCTGTTTCCCTTTAGAAAGTGACCTCCAGTTCCATCCATCTTTCCACATTGGATGTTATTTGATTCTGTATGACTGAATAGTATGGCACTGTGTATATATACCACGTCTCCTTTACTCAATTATCCACTGATGGATACTTAGGTTGGTTCCATATATTTGCTATTGTGAATGTTGCTGCAATAAACATACAGTTGAAGGTATGTATTTGATACATGATTTCTTTTTCTTTGTGTAGATACCCAGTGGTAGGATTGCTCAATAGAATGCTACTTCTGGTTTTACTTACTTGAGAAATTATACTGTTTTCAGTAGAAGTCGTCCTAATTTACATTCCTACCAGGGGTGTGTAAGAGTTCTCTTTTCTCCGTATGCTTTCTAGCATCTGTTATTTTTCCCCCGAGACAAGATTTCTCTTGTTCTTGATGTCTAGTTTTAATCCATTTTGGTAAGAAAAAATATTTAATATAATTTCTGGCTTTTGAATTTATACAGACTTGGTTTTTTTCCTATGATATGATCTTCCATATCTTAGGTTGCACTCCTTACTGGCTTGTATGGTTTCCATAGAGAAGTCTCTTGCCAGTCTAATTGGAGCTAATTTATATGTTATTTTCTTCTTATTTCTTCCCTTGTTTAGGGTCATCTTTGTCCTCTACAGTTCAGAGTTTGATTATCATATGCCATGGGGTAGTACTAAGTTTAGTGTTCCAAGACCATACTCTATTTGCATAGTTATATCTTTCTCATATTTTAGAAAGTTTTCTTTTACTATTTGTTTGAATAAACTTTCTACCTCTTGCTTTGCTGAGCTTTCTCTTCAATGCAAATAAATCTTAGGTTTTGTCTTTTGAGATAATTTTCTGTATCTTGTAGGTGGTCTTGTTTGTTCTTTTTTTCCCCTCTGTGCGTTTTCAAACAGTCAGTCTTTGAGCTCACTAATTCTTTTCAGTGCTTAATTCATTCTGCTGTGGAGAGCCTCTAAGGAGTTTCCAATTCAGCAAATCTAGTTACCTGTCCCCAGATTGCCGTTTGATTTTTCAAAATTATTTTAATCTCTGTTAAAATTCTCTGATAAATCAATAAATTGCTTTTCTTTTTTTTATTTTTTTTATTATACTTTAAGTAATAAATTGCTTTTCTATGCTGTTTTGCAGATAACTGATTTCCTTAAAATTGTTATTTTGGATTCTTGATCAGAGAGCTAACCAATTGTAGTGTTACTGGGGTCAGAAACTTGTTTGGTACCTTTGTCCTTTTGGGAAGGCCCTGGCTCTTTGCTTGCTGTTGTGTCCTGTGGGCATACTTCTTTGTCTTTCCATAGAAGGGTTGTTAATTAATTCCAGTTTTTCAAGTCTGGATTGTGTTTGCTGTTATTGAGTCTATTTGCTTGGCAAATCCTCACTACTGGGTTGTTGCCTCTTTTTTGACTCTAGGTGGTGCCTTAACCTCACTTTTACCTTGTCTTTCGTAAATGGTTGGAGTATTAACTGTCCTAAATGGGAAATATCCCAAAGGAATTACCCTAGAAGTATGAGAAACCTGGCTAGGGGTTATGGTCTGGTGACCTAAGGAATGTACCTCCTAAAGCATGGTGCTATTGAACATCTACTCAGATTTGGCTTCTCCTTTGGCCAAGTTATGAACAGTGTCCAGAACTGGAGATGATCTTCCCTCCTCCCTATTTTGTCTCTTGTTCTCTTCAGGAATATTCCTCCCTGAGGACAGAGAATATTCATCTTCCCTCAGGAATCATAATGCATCTCACGGGCTAAGGGAGAGCAAGTTTCTTGCCAGGGAATCCAAGGTGGTGAATAACCTTTCTGAGAACATCAATTTCACTTTATTCACTCTAAAATCCATGAATTGGGGGAGATTCTCTGCATGCGTGGTGCCAGGAAGAATAGGAAAGTGGGACATCACGGAGGTGGAAGTACCATCTCATACTGTGTTCTTGATGATTTTCCACTTCTCTTTGGCCCCGAGAACCATCTCGTTTTCATACTTGAGCTATGTATTGTTCCTGACATAGATCTCAATGCTCTATATTTGTTTTTGGTATTCTGGTGGTTAGGGGAGTGAAGTCAGCTTGCCTCTACACCAATACTTTGGAACCAGTGGGTAGCAATTTTGTTGAGACAACCATATGCTATCTCTGAAACCACATTGACCCTTCAGAAAAAATCCTCCCTCTTCCTGACCTGCAAGAATCACTGCTGACACTTAGGAGCTAGTCTGGGTTCATCCCATCCCATCCAGCACTGCTGGCACCCATGTACTCCTCTCATGGGTCTGAGGACAAACTTACACAGCCTGTGCCAAGACCACTGCCAGTACCTACCTGCATGTAACACCTTGGATTCTCAGGACTGGCCTACACAGACCATTGCCACCACCATTACCACCGACACATTCAACCCGGAAGCCTGAGGGTTGTCTTGCTACTGCTATTGCTATCACCCATGCCAGGCACATTGCACAAAGTCCCAAGAACCACTCACTTACCAGGTCCACCGCTGCAACTTCCAGCACCACAGGAAACTCCCTGGAGGTACAATAATTGACCCAACTGAACCTGCAGATATTGGTATCAATGTATGCTGTCTGGAGGCTCAAAGACTGGCATGCTCATTCCACTGCTGCCACCAATGTAGGTAGAAGACTGGCCCATCTAGTACCCCTGTTCCCATCAAAACCTCACAAAAATTTTTACTAACAACCTCAGTCTTAGCAACTGAGGAAATCACAGACCACTGATGCTGACTAGAGACAAAGAAACCTTACAGATATTATGCTAGTGTATACACCCAGAATCAAAGCTAAAGTGCTGTATGCAACCAACCCTATAGATATATCTATAGAAAAATAGTGTTCGCCTATGAAAGCCAATCAAGAAGAGGCTGTTACTCCAGACGTGCATATACTAATATAGGGGCTCAAAAAACATGAAGATGCTAGAAAACATGACACCCCTACAGGACCACAATTAGTCTTCAGCAGGAGATTGCAACAAAAATAAAATCTGTGAACTTCTAAAAAATTCATAAATATTATATCATAGAAGCTTAAATATAATAGAGCAAAGATAATCAATACAAAAAATCAGAATATGAATAAGAAATTCACCAGATACATAGATGTCATGAGAAAGACCAAACAGATATCCTGGTAGTAAAGAATTCAAAGAATAAAGTAAAAAGAATATTTTTCAAAAGCTTCAACAATAGATTAGGTAAGGCAGAAGAAAAAAATTCACCACTTGAGGACTAGATTTCTGAAACAAACCAGGTAGAAAATATAATAAATCATCTAAATAAAACCAGTATTAAATATAGAATACCAGGCAGTTACCAATGGTTTGATTCTGAGTATTCCAGAATACTCAAGGAGATGGGCAAAGGCATGACAAAAATTTTAAACTAAATAATAGCTGAAAATTTGTCAAGTCTAGCAAGAGATTTAGACATTCAAATAGAGGACTTCAATGATACTCAAATGGACACAAGCCCAAAAGTCCCTCTCCAAGGTATACAGTGGTCAAACTGTCAAAAGCCAAAAGTCGATAATTCTAAAAACAGTAAGATAAAAGCATCAAGTCATGATAAGGGAAACCTCATCAAATTAACAGTGATTTTCACTATAAACTGTGAAAGGAGAGAATAAAATAATATATTCAAAGTGTTCAAAGAAAAAAATCTGCCAAACTTCAGAATGAAATAATAATAAAGTTTTTCCCTAAAAAGCAAAAGCTGAGAGAATTCATCACCACAAGGACTGCCCCGCAATATATGCTTAATGGAATATGCATAAGTGAATCCTGCTCCTGAAAGCAAAAGTACACTATCTACCACTATGAAAACACAAAAAATTTAAAATACTCCCTAGTAGAGCAGACAAATGAAGACTTGAAATGATTTAAATTTTACTATTACAGAAAAATACTAAACCACAATAATAAAAAGTGAGAGAAAAAGAAAAAAAGTATATGTAAAACAATCAAAAACAAATAACAAAATGAATGAAGTATTTTCTTGCATATGAATAATAATCTTGATTGAAAATTGATTAAATTCTCCACTTGAAAGACATAGACTGGCTGAATGAATTTTTAAAAAATATCCTAACTATATGCTGCTTACAAGAAACTGACTTCACCTGATAAGACACATATAGACTGAAAGTGAAGGGATAGAAGAAAATATCCCATGTAAAAAGAAACAAAAAGCAAGTCGAAATAGGTACATTTACATCAGATAAAATAGACTCTATGTCAAAAACAGTAAGGAGAGGAAAAGAAGGTTATATAGGAATAGAAAGATCAATTTAGCATGAGGATGTAACAAAACTAAATATATGCCCCCAACACTAGAGCACCCAGATATATAAAGCTATCATTATGACATCTAAAAGGATAAATAGATTCCAATACAATAGTAGTATAGACGTTAACACCTGACTCTCAGCATTAAACAGATTATTTAGACAGAAAATCTACAAAGAAATATTGGACTTAATCTTAAGACTAAGGGCACCCAATACACATCATAGACATTTTTATCTAACAGTTGCAAAACATACCATTTTTCTCATTAGCTTGTGGAAGATTTTCTAGAATAGACCATATGTTAGGTCACAAAACAATTCTCAGTACATTTTTAAAAAGCAGTATATTTTAAAGTATTTTCTTAGACCACAATGGATAAAACTAAAAATCAATATTAAGAGGAACTTTGGAAATTGTAAAAATACATGGAAATTAAACAACATGCTCCTGAGCAACCACTGGGTCGATGAAGAAAATTCTAGAAGAACATTAAAATGTTTTTGAAATATGACAATGTAAATACAACATACAGCACAAATAGTGCTAAGAGGGGAGATGTTATGATTAAATTCTTTCATCCAAAAGTGGAGAGATTTCAATTAAATGACCCGGTGATCCACCTGAAGGAACTAGAAAACTAAAAACAAACTGAATCCCAAATTAGTGAAAGGAAAAATATAATAAAAATAAGAGCAAAACCAAACAACTAGAAACTAAAAGAAATACCCCAAACTCAAGGTAATGAAAAGTTGGCTTATTGAAACAATAAATAAATAGTAAATAAAATTTCTAAGTGTCTAGCTAGACTATGCAATATATATCTATATCTATATCTATAGACAGAGAGAAAAAACTGAATGAAACAAAATCAGAAACTAAAAAGAAGATATTACAACTTATACCATAGAAATACAACTGTATATTTTGGACAATAATACACTAATGAAACTGTATGTTTTGAACAACTGTACACTAAAATTGACACCATGAAAAAATATTAATTCTTCGACATATACAACTCACACAAAATGAGCCTGGAAAGAAGGGTAAACCTGAAGAGACTAATAATGAATAAAGAAATAGAATCAGTAATCAAAACAACATCTCCCAACAAAGCAAAGTCCAGACCTAGATGGTTTCACTGATTAATTCTACCAAACTTATAAGGAAAAAGGAACAGCATTCCTCATCAAACGATTCCAATGAATTAAGAGGAGAGAATACTTCCTAACTAATTTTACAATGCCAGGAATACCCCAATGCTAAAAACGTGTATACAAGAACACAACAACAATAACTATAACAAAAACTAGAGGTCAGTATTTCTGATGAACACAGACACAAAAATCCTCAACAAAATGTGAGCAAACCAAATCTAAGAACACATCGAAAAGATAATTAGTAATAATCAAGTGGTATTTATCCCAGGAATGCAAGAATGGTTCAGCATACATGAATCAATAAATGTGGTACATCATATTAACAGAATAAAGACAAAAAACATACAAGCATATGAATATATGTAGGAAAAAGCATTTGATAAAAATTAGCATCCTTTTATGATAAAAATTCTCAACAAACTACACAAAGAAGGAATACACCTCTATATAATATAACCATGTGTGACAAACTCACACCTAACATCATACAGAATGGGGAAAACTGAAAGATGTTTCTCTAAAAACTGGAATAAGACAGCACTCAGTCAACATTTTACTTTATGTCATGTACTAGTGAGAAGAATCAGGCAAGTGAAAAAAAAAGCCATCCAAATTGGAAAAGAGGAAGTTAAATTGTTCCTGTTTGCAGATGACATAGTCTTATATTAGGAAACACACACTGGGGCCTTTCAGAGGGTAGAGGGTGAAAGGAGAAAGAGGATCAAGAAAAATAACTAATAGTACTAGGCTTAATACCTGGGTGATGAAATAATCTGTATAACCCCCATGACACAAGTTTACCTATGTGACAAACATACAGTTGTACGTCTGAACTTAAAATAGAAGTTAAAAAAATTGTTAACGTAAAAAAAGAAAAATCTAAACTCCACCAAAAAAAATGTAGGACTATTCAGTCACATGGCAGGATAAAATATCAATATGCAAAAATTAGCAGCATTTCTGTATACTAACAATAAATAGCAGGAATGAAAAATCAAGTATGAAATTCCCTTTACAAAGCTATACAAAATTACTTACTCAGTAATACATTTAACCAAGCAGACTGATGCTTTCCAGCTATATGACTGAAAATGTCAACCAATCATATTGATCTTTTGTTTTTTCATCTGAAGAGTAAACATAATGCAAGGAATTATTAAAAGGCTACTGTAGGGATAAAAGAGCTAATGATATAAAACATTATTACTATTCTAGGTACAATGGGATGATCATTACATCTTTGGCTATATACCCATATATGTATGAAAATTTATTGTATGATAATGAAGCAATTCAACCAATGAAGAAAAATTGGTCATTCCATGTTGTTTGGGGACAATTCAATATCCAATTATTTTACAAACTAATTTTAGATTTCTACCTCACAGCATGTGCTTCCTCACAGCAGGTGGACTGGTTTCTGAGAGAACAAGTCAGAATTACATGTCATTTTTATGATCTAGACTAAAAAGTTACTAAGCATCACTTCTTACACACTCTATTGGTCAAAGCAGTTACAGAGGTCCACTGAGCTTCAAGGGGGAGGACTTCGATGTCACCAGTTGCAGGGAGGATATCAAGGTGCCATTGTAGTCAGAAAGCATGAGGTGAGAGATAATCTTTCAGCCATCTTTGGAAGGTATGATCTGCCACACATTCCAAATTTCAAGATGCTAAAAATGTAGGCAGGTGCATCTAAAAATCAACAAATGTAGTAAGAAATCTATGGCACAATTTATTACAAATACTGTTAAGCAGAAGAGAAGACCATGTTCTGATAGAAAAGCTACATATTCACCTAAAAGAAAAGTAAGTCTGTCATTAGTCACTTGAAAATAATCCCCTTTTAAAAATGCACACTTACCCGCTTCTTATATAATTTTATAACAATATGAGGAAGATTTGTGTTGCTTTTAATCCCCTATAAAAGAAGGTGTGATTGTATTTTTCTACAAAATTTGAAATTGAGTAATTAAAAGTTTCACAACACCCCCGACATTGCTAAAACAGTGGTAAACTGAGGCTAGACACTTGACTTTAGGCTAGTGAGCATTGTCTCCTTCTACAGCCCCAACCACTGACAGAGTAACACCAGCTCTGGGGCCAGGACATGGGATACGCTCTCAGGCAAAAGTCTAATAGTTGTGCATATAATATACAAATTTGTATTTTGGTATACAACTCTCTGACCAATCTCCCTCGTGACTTTCTGAAATTTTAGATTTCTTGTGATAAATGAATCAAAATTTAGGTCATTTAAAATGATATTCACAATTTAATCAATGTCTCCCAAGACACCGTGGAGTGACCAGATGTTTGATTTTGAGTATTCCAGACAGAGAAGAGATGGACAAAGGCATGGAAAAATTTTAAAACACAATATTAGCTAAAAATTTGTCAAGTCTAGCAAGAGATCAGAACATCCAAATACAGGACCTCAAATATATCCAAGCTGACACAACCGCAAAAGACCAAGGCACATAAGAGTCAAAATGTCAACAGTCAAAAACAAACAGAAAATTCTAAAAACAATAAGATAAAAGCATCAAGTCATATGTTAGGGAAGCCTCATCAGATTACGAGTGATATTCACAGGAGAAACTGTACAGGACAGGAGAAAATGATACTATCTCCAGTAAAGCTAATCTTCAAAATGGAATAATAATGAAGTTTTCCCCTGAAATTCCAAACCTGAGAGAATTCATTACCACTAGACCTGCCCTACCAAAAAATGCTTAAGGGAATTCCATGCCTTGAAGCAAAAGGACAATATATACCATCATGAAAGCACAGGAAACAAAAAGAAGCTCAAAGGGGCCAAAATAAAACTAAGGTGGATGCCTAATGATTTTCCATCAGAACTCTCACGTAATTGCCCTTGTTTCATAAGATAAATGACCAGGAGCACTGTCGTGGTGAAGGACTCTGACGAAGTTTTTCCAGGCATTTTTCTACTAAAGCTTTGGCTAACTTTCTCAGGACATTTTTATAATAAGCAGTTATTGTCATTCCTTGAACCTCCAGAAACTCTACAAGCAAAACATGGAGAGATTCCCATATAAATTTTTGACCTGACCTTTGCCCTTTGCCCATCCACTCTTGCTTTGACTGGACCATTTCCACCTCTTGGTAGCCATTGCTTTGATTGTTCTTTGTTTCAGATTGTACCAGTAAAGCCATGTTTTGATTCCCGTTATAATTCTTTGAAAAAAGAAACTTCAGGATCTTGATACCACTTTTTTGATAGCTACTTTTTCAGGGAAAGTTATGTTCTTGTCTGTAACTCTTGGTGCAAGAGCTTGGGTATTCATTGCATGGAAAGTTTTTCTCAACTTTAGTTATCCAGTTAGAATCATGCAAGCTGAAACAGTTGAGAAGTCTGCAGTGTTGGCTATTGTTTGTACTGTTAATGACCAGTTCTCTTTTATTAGGGTATAAGAAAGATAATTTTTTCCTTGCAAATTAATATGAGTGGTTGGCCGATGGAGGCTTTATGTTCAACATCATCTCATCCCTTCTTAAAATGAGTTATCTATTTGTGAACTCCTTATTTTTTTGGCCATTGTCCCCATAAATTTTTTGTAAATTATCAGTGATTTCGCCATTCTTCCACCCAAGCTTCACCAGGAATTTGATGTATATATTTGCTATAGTTTGAGCAAAGTTCATGTTGGTCTTATAAGGGCTCTTTTCAACTGCTGTCTTAGACTTCTTAATGCTATGAAGTAGATCCTGTTCAGACATGTTATAACAAGACAGTCTGAGTTCATTTTGGTTCAAAAAAATGTTAAAATCCATGCACAGTTGTTTAAATACAATATGCATTTTTCATGAATTTTTAAAAACCCAACGTATTACATGAAGATTTCATAATATAAGGTTTGTATAGATACCTTTGCAGTTTCTAGGTGACTAGGCACACTCTTGGTTTTCTGTTTTTTCCCTGGCATAAGTAGGACATGTTCTGAAGGGGGAATATATTATCACTTGTCAGATATTCTCTGTATATGTGGAAACTGAAACAGTTGTAACTGTGCTTTATGTGTATTAATTGAAACAGAGAGTTGTTGCTTGGGCATAGCAACTACTCTGTTATATTTGGGATATCTTGTACCTGGTTTCACCAGACATTACTTGGCAGTAGAAAACAGATGTTCAATCCAGCCAGCATACATAATTTATGGTAGCCCTTCAAGTATGAGAAAAGGTCAGAGAAGGAACAGAGTGGAGTGCAGGGTAGATGTGCCTTACTCTCCTTGTCTTGTGAATATAGGAAGACAGCAGGAGATGCTTTTAAATATCAATTAGTTTAGGCCTTTTCCTGACCTTCTCCTATGCTTGCAAAGAGTGAAAGAGATGGGTGTAGCAGGAAAGAATAAACATCAGCTGTAAACTCATGGGAAACAATCAAAACAGAGGTTACCAAAGAGCTGAAAGACAGAGATAGGGTGGGTAAAGCAAGAATCATACTCTCGCAGCAGCTCAGGCACCTGTAGATGAGTCGAAGCCCTCAGTAATTCACTTGCTTTCTAAAATGGCTGCAAGTTAATATGTCTCAAGTAGTTAATATGTCTCAAGTTCTTGATTTCAACGTCCTAAAACCTCTCTCCCCCAAAAATATTTTGCTATTGCTGCCTAAGCAAATACCACAGAGTGGTGTCTTAAGCAACAGAAATTCATTTATTCAGTTTCACCATGATCATGGTGTCAACAGGTTCAGTGTTTCTGAGGCCTGTTTTCTTAGCTTCTAGACATCTGCCTTCTTGCTATATCCTCAAAAGGGGCTGCCTTGGTGCGTATGCATATTTGGTGTCTCTATGTGTATGCAAATGTCTTCTTCCTATAAGGACACATATCAGATGGGACTATGTGCCACCATAACAGCCTCATTTTAACTTAATCCACACATTTCAGTCCTTGCCTCCAAATATTCTGAGAAACCTGGTCATATTCTGAGAAACCAGGAGTGAAGGCTTTCATCATATAAATAAGTGGAAACAGAATTCAGCCCATAACATTACCCAATGTCTTCTCAGTCAATGACAGCAGTTTCATTTTGTTGTTCAAATATATTGGAATCATGTCTGCTTTTCTCTCACTGAGGCCTGGTCCATGAGCAAATCCAGTGGACTCACCTCTACATACCTCACAATATGAACACTTGTATATTCTCTACTGCAGGGCTGTGGTTCAGGCCATGATTCTCTCTCCAGGAGGATGTTAAGAACCTTAACTGGGTCTTGATAATGTTCTTGGCATCAGCTCTCCTCACAATAGCCAGGGTGACCTTTTACAGGTGAAAATTAGATCATATCACATTTGTGCTTCAAATACACCAGTGTTTTTTTATTGCACTGGTAATAAGATCCAAACTTCATATGTCAACTCTTTCATATCTCTATGAGTTTCCCTTTCTTGAAGAGTGGGAGATTCTTTGAATAGGACAGAAAGGAGAATCTTCCTCAACTTCCTCATGAACTAGCTTGTCTGCAGTACAAAAGGGTTGTCTCCCAGGAGAGATGAAGTTGAAGAGAGTGGATGGACTTGTGATGTGATGGAGTGAATTGCATTGAGTCCCTGTGGTCTGGGAGGGGTTCGTGTGAATTGGCGGAATCCTTGTGCCCATTGAATCAACTAAACATTCTTATGATATAATTAGCAATGAAACAAAAATGTCTCTGAGAATTCAAATTTGCATAGATTTCTTTTAAAAATCATGGCTGCAAAATTATGATACTGGTGTACATATTTTAACATTATGTTTTATCTTCATAAAGATGTATCTCATAATTATTTCGGGTATTATTATTCTATGAACACAGTGTAGCCATGATTTATTATAATAAAAATATTTCTTAAGCATTTACTGTATGCCATTTAATCTTTAGAACCAGCTTATTAGGTAAGAATATTGTTTACTACCATCTCAATTTTATAGGTGAGCTGCCTGAGACATATGCCAAAGTTTTTAGAATGGTAATAAGTGGTATAGTTGGCAGTCAGTTCAGAGCCTATGTTCTTGCCTACTGTACTCTACCACTTTTTTGTTATTTACTTATACATTTATTTACTCCCAAGAAAGTCAGAAGAAATGAGGTCCAGAAAATAAACTCAGGTACAAGTCATAAGAGATGGGTAAGGTAAAACTTGTCCTGATACCTTAACAGTTGAGGTAAGAAAAACTCTTTTCTTGAGTAAATAAGTTTGTTTCTACATCATGAACACATTTACACATAATTCCCCAGTCCTATTTTTCTTTTCATCTTTATATAAAATATACTCATTAGAATGTCAGCATCTTTGGGACCCCCATGTTTTCCTCCCGTAGACAGGATAGGTAACCTTACTCCTCTCAACTTTGTTTCAGTAGTGTGTGTGGAGACAGTTATCCAGGATTTGATAATGCACTACTTGGTCTTATTCAGCTGGCTCTATTTATAGAGAAGCATTCCACTTTTTCTCTGGTACCACAGAATGTATTCTTTTCAGTTCTTCACCTGCTCCCACAGGCCTGGAAAAACATTTAGTTCAGCCTGTACCCACTGTTATAATTTCTATGTTTTATTTATGGCTGAACTTTTAAAGTACTTACTAATGAGAATAAAAGGAATGAACAATGCTTTTGATTATGGTGTTTTTGTAGAGCACCCTCTAAAGTGCAGGACCCAGGATAGGAGACCCTCTTGAAATACAGAGTGCCCAACACAATGAATGGGAAGGACCCACATCAACTTATATCTAATTAACTCTTCATGATAAGAAAGATCCTGAAGATTCAGCTTTGGAAAAGCAGTCATAGAGAAGATATTGAGAATCAGAATCTAAATGGAACAATAGAAGTCAGAAGACAGTCCAACAGTATTTTCTTGTTGTCATTTCATTTCATTTTTGTTTTTAGATGTGTGTTTACTTCTTTGATGGGTTTCTGTGTTAGTTCATTTCTACTGCTCTGACAAGACCATAAATTGGGTCATCATTAAAGAACAGAAATTTGTTTCTTACCATTCTGTAGGCTAGCCAGTCTAAGATTAAGGCATCAACAGATTCAGTGTCTAGTGAGAGCTTCTGTTTGCTTGCAAGATGGTTCCTTGTTGCTGCTGTGCAGCAGGGGTTTAAAAATTCTAAGTAAAAATAACACTCAAACTAGAACCCTGTATCCAGTCAGGTAATCATTTAAGTGTGAAGGTAACATAACCCATCTGATGACATGAAAAATCTTGAAATATTTTGCTTCTCATATGCTGAAGCTAAGCTAGCGGGTATTTCACAGGAGAAGAGGAAAACCAAGAGCAAGATAGTAACTCAGGATATACATTATCCTACTTAAAAAGGAGAAATAGGAATTTCCAGGACAAAAGCCAATTATCTGACATTTGAGATTGAGGAAAATTGTACTAGGAGGGATTTTGCAGGTCTGTTGGAAGTTGAAGGAACACTTAGATGTTTTTTAAAACAAAGCAAATAATTGAGAAAACAGATAATTATTAACTTTGTGGTTGGGCGTGGGAGTTTGCAAGGAAGTAAATGTAAGTATAATTAACACATAGACTCAGATATAGAGTAGTGTTGACACTGGTGATTGTAGGATACAATCATGAACACAAAGCAAAGAAAACCTCCTCATTCTAAAAAAAGAAAATATATTTCACTACCAAAGAGACCAGACTTTCTAGCGGGACCTACTAGGAGGGGGCAGATAAATGTCTGTCACTCACCACTCTGGTCTCCATATTGTAATCAATTTGGGAGCAGAAGAGCTTGTTATAAAGGTCAGGAGAGGACTGAATAATTGGGGGTGGGAGAGTTCTCCTTCTACTCTCTAGATGTCTTCTTCTCTGTTGTGCCCAAGGAGAGAGATGTTTAGAGCATCTTCACATGGCAGCTGGGTGTTCTCAGTGCAAGTGATGTGAGAGAGAGAGAGACAGAGGAAGAGAGAAAGACAGAGAGACAGAGAGAAGGGGGGAATTGAAAAACAAAAGATGAAGCCACAGTTTCTTTTATAACTTAATCTCAGTGGTAACCGCACCACCATTTCTGCCACATTTTATTGGTCACACAAACCAATCCTGATATAATGTGGTAGGAACTACTTAAGAGTGTTAGTATTAGATAGTATGAATATTGAATAAGGCTATCTCATAGTGACTATGATTTAATAAATAAATAAAGCAGGTTAAGAAGAATAAGGGGTTCTGTGTATTCAAAGAAGACTTTAATGTGGTAAGATTTGAACACGTTTGAATAAAATGCAAACACATGTCTGATAAAGGTAGGAACAAACTTGGTATGTTGGAAGAATATTAAGAAGGCAAACCATAGTGTCCAAAGAAACCCACAGCCTCAATGCAATCCTTATCAATATACCAACGTCATTTTTTCACAGAATTAGAAATGTAATCCAAAATTACTTATGGAAGCAAAAAGGAGCCCAAAGAGCCAAAGCAATCCTAAGCAAAATGAGCAAATTGGGAAGTGTTACATTGCCTAAGTTCAAATTATACAAGACTACAGTAATGAAGATAGGATACTACTGGTATGAAAATAGGCACATAGGTCAGTGGGACAGAATAAAAGAACCAGAAACAAAGCAACATATTTTCAGGCAACTGATCCTTGAGAAGGCAGACAAGAATGTACATTTGGGAAAGATCACTTGTTTCAATATCTGATGCTGAGAAAATTGAATTGTCATATGCAGGAGAATGAAACTGGATCCCTATCTCTCACATCTCTCATATAGAAAAATAACTCAGGATTGATTAAAGACTTAAGTGTAAAACATCTATATATAATAATACAAGACAATTTCTGGACATTGGCTCAGAAAAGAACTTATGAGTAAGACCTGAAAAGCACAGGCAACAAAAACCAAATTGGACAAATGGCACTTAATTAATCTAAAAACAGTCTACATAGCAAAATAAATCATCAACAGGGTCAACAGACAACCTGCAGAATGAGAGAAAATATTTGCGAACTATGTATCCAACAGGGAACTAATATGCAGAGTATACAAGAAAGTCAATCTACTCAACAACAACAAAAATTTTCATTAAAAAGAAGATAAAGAACATGAGTAGTTGTCTTTCAAAAGAAGACATACATTTGGTAGGCCAAGGCGGGCTGATCACCTGAGGACAGTAGTTCGAGACCAGCCTGGCCAACATGGCGAAATCCTGTCTCTACTAAAAATACAAAAATTAGCCAGGCATGGTGGTGTACACCTGTAGTCCCAGCTACTAGGGAGGCTAAGGCAGCAGAATTGCTGGAACCCCGGAGGTGGAGGTTGCAGTGAGCCAAGATCATGCCATTGCACTCCAGCCTGGGCGACAAGAGCAAAACTCCATCTAAAAAAAAAAAAAAAAAAAATCCTTGAACCCGGGAGGCAGAGGTTTCAGTGAGCCAAGATCACTCCACTGTACTCCAGCCTGGGTGACAGAGCGAGATTCCCTCTTGAAAAAAAAAAAAAGACATACAAATGGCAAAACAGTAAATGAAAACATGTTCAACATCACTAATCATTAAGGTAGTGCAAATGAAAATCACAATGAGATATCATCTTACCTCACTCAATCAGAATGGCTATGATTAAAAGGGCAAAAAACAACAGATGTTGGTAAGGATATAGAGAAAGGAGAACTCTTATACACCCTTGGTGGAAATGTAAATTAGTAGGACTTCGAATTAAAACAGTATGATTTCTCAAAGAATTAAACTAGAACTACATTTCCATTAAATAATCCTACTACTAGGTATCTCCCCATCTCCCCAGAGGAAATGTAGTCAATATACCAATACATACCTTGACCTGTATGTTTATTGTAGCAACATTACCAGTAACAAACATATGGAATCAACCAAAGTACCCATCAATGAATGATTGGATTAAAAATGTGATTATATATACACAATGCCATACTACTCAGTCATAAAGGGAGAATAAAACCACATATTTTGTGGCAACATGGATGGAACTAGAGGTTGTTTTCTTAAGAAAAACAGGCTATATCCAGAAAATAAAATATAACACTCTGTCACTCACAAGTGGTTGATAAAAAATGTGTTTGTGTGGGTGTACAGAGTGAAATGATAGACAATGAAGACTTGGAAGTGTAGGGGGAAGAGGGATTGAATAGTGAGATATCAGTTAGTACATACATTGTTTGTCATTATAGTGATGAATACCTTAAAGCTGTGACTTAAGCTCTATGTAATCTATTTAACAGAATTGAACTTGTAACACATATTTTTGCAAATAAAATTAAAAAAAATAAACAAAATCTTGACATACTGCTCCCTAACCTCTGCTGTAAAAAGAAGACTACTACCTGTGTGGCCATAGCAGCATGAATTAAGTATGGAGCAGTCCCCAATCCCAGAGACAGTTAGGGCTCAATACATAGGACTTTAGCCATAGTTAAAATTAGGAGTTTGTTCTTATCGAGTAAAAGTGGTGGCAATCAACTGGAAAACATAGAAGAGTAACATAATTTTTAAATAATTACTGTGGGGAATTGACTTTTGAGAAATAAATAGAACTACTATTTGGTTTAAACTGCAGATGAGGCTTGCTTAGATGGGCTGGTAGAAATGAAAGTGGTTAAACTGGCTGCAGTAGGAAATTATTCAGAAGGTTGAACTTCATGATAATATAGCATATTTGACTAGATGTAATGTGATGTAATAGGAAAAGAGAAGATTCAAGAATAAATTTTAGTTGGCTTAATTAACTAGATGGATGTAGATGCTATTTACCAAGATGAAATTGAGTTGGAAGAAGAGTAACTTTGTAGCTGTAGGAGGAAAGAGTCAGAGGTAGGAGAAAACCTAGAAGAGAGTGAGAGGTCCCTGAAGATATTGGTAAAGCATTCCCAAAAGAAGGGTAGGATCAATGGTGCTAAACCGCTGAGAGGTCACAGGAGATGTAGGACTGAGAATTGACTCCTGAAATGAGTGGAATGGAGGCCATAGATAACCTTGACAAACTTGGAGTGGAAACAACAAAAGCATCTATAATGTGTGCAAGAAAAACTTGAAGATGAGAGGATGGGGAAATAATCACATACATATATTTCAAGAATTTTTACAATAAAAATGGCAGACAAATAATATGGTAGAAAAAAAGCACTAAGAGTCTCATGAAGACCTCTGTAGAAATGGGTGATGTTTCAGCAGGCTTTTGCTGATTGAAATAATCCCATAGACCATAGATGTAAGAAGCAGAAGGTGAAGAAGGGTCACATGCAGAAGCAAAATCCTTGATTGGGCAATGTGGTTCAGAATCAAGAGGGAAGGTAAGAGATAGGGGTAGGGAGGTTCCAACTACGACAATAGGAGAGAAGCCAGAGAAATGGGATTGAACTGAATGTGGGTTGCTCAACTTGGTAGTGGTTATGGTGAGACCCTTCTGTTCTGATTTTTCTGAACTTCTTAGTGAATTATCTGAGGCTGTCAGTGGGCACAGGGCAGTTTTCTAATATTGAATCTTCCTTGCTTGAGAAGCAGACATGCCAATCTCTGCAAGGTTTTTGGTATGTATGTTATCTCACTAGTCTTCACCCTCTAAGGTAGTTGTTATGATTATTCTCATTTTAGATGTGGAAATTGAAGCTCTGACAGTCAAAGTAGCTTTTTAACAGTCCAGAGATAGCATGAAAAAGAGTTAGGTCTTAACTAAAATCTGAGATTCCAAATGCTTTGCTCATTAAAATCATGCTGCCTCTTTGATGAAATCCATTTGGGTTTCATTAAAGAATGGTGAGAAACATAGGGAGGGAGAGAAGTGATTACTGTTAAAACAGGGCAAATGTGATAGAGAGCGTTCTGGGGATAAGAGGTATAGAATTGTATACATTCAACAGAAACCAATCTCAGTTTCTTGGAAATTATAAGGATACTTTTCAGTTTCTGGGACTTTTTTCTTTCTTTCTTTCTTTCTTTTTCTTTGCATTTGTTGTGTTTTTTGTCCTTAAGATTACTGGAATATCAGTAAATAATCAGAAAATAATTTTTAAGATTTCAATTTGTGCTATAGAAGCAAGGGAAGCAGAGAAACTGTAAAACATTTTTCCATGGCAGCCGGCTAACTTGGGATAAAGGAGGAGGGAACCTTGCTGGAAGCATCAATGAGAAGAGGTTCTAGATGTTCTTACAATGTGTTCATGGTCCTCAGATGCCACATTCACAAACCTTGAGAAACAGACATCACAATCAGAAACTGCAGGCTAATTATTTTATTGGTATATTAAAGTTAGAGCTATGACCACCTTGATCTAATGTCATGGCATTTGAATAAATTGAATCATTTTAATCACTGTTAACTTTTTACTGCCTGAAACAAACAAACAAGGAAGTTCATAGACCAGACTTGACATGGCAGGAAATGTCTAATTCCTCACCAGTCTTACCACAGTAGAGTACATGAGAGCCCATCCTCTCTCCCCCCATCCCTTCTATCACCTGTGATTCCTTCCTAATTTTTTATGTGTTCACAATTCCTCACTGGTCTTATTGCAGTAGAGTACATGAAAGCCCATTCTGTCTCCCCCATCACTTCTACCACCTGTGATTTCTTCCTAATTTTTTATGTGTTCACTGTTTTAATGCCATGGCACACAATGTGTGTGATTTAGTTTTCATCCCAAGGATCGGAGAAACTATTGCGCCCTCATTCCACACCCAGGACTTCTAGTTTATTTAATGTACAATGAAAATCCAATAAAGAATTTGTTCCAGGGGAATGAGAAGGTAAGATTGCATTTATAGCGACAGACGACTGTGCTGTGAAGGATTCAGTGGAGAATGCAAGGCAGATTCAGGGAAGTCCAGCTGTGAAGATCCTATACTGATCTCAGTAAGTACACAGGGATGATGGTGGCCTTGCTATGCAGTGCATCAGCATCGATGATGGAGATAAACACACATCAGAGATACTGCAGAGACGGAGAATTAGGTAGAACATTTGTCTCTGTCTAACTAAAGATATAGAAATATCAGAGCCACTCATTGTCATTTTGCCTTTGCAAGGTAACCAGGCAGAATGGCATCTTCCCTGGCATAAATATAGACATGCTTGAAGGGGGAATATGTTATTAATTGGCAATTCTTCTCTGACTCTGTGGGAAGTGAATTGGTTCTAGCTGGATTTCATGAGTCTTGTCTTAGGCAGAGAATAGTTGGTTGGGCCAGCAGGTCCCACTGTGTTATTGAGATTCCTGTCTTTGGTTTCTCAGACACTGTTTTCCATATGAACTGGAGATGAGCAATCCTGTCTAGGTGGCTTAAGGTAGACCATCGGGCAGCAAAGGAATGTCAGAGAAAAGGAGTAGCAAAGAGGCCACGCCAACATTGCCTAATTATGTGGCCAACTGAGGTTGCTGCAGGTTCCCCTTGGCAGGAGAGTACAGGAAGAGAACAGATGATGCCTCCAAATGTCACTCAAGGGCTCAGGCCCTTTCCCTGACCTTCTCCAATATCAGCAATGAGTAAAGTGTGTCAGGAAAGCATAAATATCAGCTATGCATTCACTAGACACAACAAAAACAGAGGTTAGTGAAGGTAGGTGAAAGGGAAAAGCAGGACGTGGGCTCCTAGAGGTGAGTGAAAATGCTCAGCACTGCATTTACCTTCTAACATGGATGTTTATATTCCGAGGTCCTGAAGAGCCAGTCTTCAACATATGTAGGAAACATGAATCAGTCCATAACATCTCCCAACCTTTTCTCAGTCACTGACAGTCATTCCCCCAGTGGTTCAAAAATCCTTACTCCTTCCAGGCACTGCCCATTAGCAAATCACATTGGTTCCACTTTTACAATGCATTCCAAATAGGACCACTTGCATGATCTTTACTAGAAGGTGATTGTTCAGGCCATAATGCTGCCTCCTGAAGAACTTTAGTATCCGCCAGCTGGTCTTGGTAACATTCCTCCCCCAGCACATCCCATACCACTTCTCACATTAGTCAGAACAATCATTTAAAAGTGAGAATCAGGTCGTTAACACTTTTATGCTTCAAATATTCCTAGGATTTCATTCTCTACATGTAATACGATCCAAATTTCATGCCTCAGCTCTCTCTTTTCCACACATCTCTCTCTTTTTTGAAGCTCTCTGGATGGAATAGAAAGCAGAATCTTCCTCAACATATTGTGTTTATTGCATAAGCAAACCATTTTGATAATGCAGTTGTGAGAATTCAGCTTTGCTTTGACTTGTCTAAAAAGCTTGGTTACACAACTATGATGGTCATCTTTATTTTTCAATGTTTTGTTGATTCCCCATAAATATAATTTCACAATTATTTTAGTGTATTCATATTCTTTCCACCTATCCTAGCTAGGCTGATTATAATAGAAAATATTTCTTCATCATTTACTGTATGCTATTCAATCTTCAGAACCATCTTATTAGGGAGGCATAATTACTATTATCTTAATTTTCTAAGTGAGATGATGTAGGTGCCTGCCTAGGTTGATATAAAGGACAAGTCAAAGCAAAGCCTAATTCCCACACACAACTCCTTTATCAGAATGGTTAGTTTATGCAATAAATACGGTAAATTGAGGACGATTCTGCTTTCTGTTCCATTCACAGAGCTTCCAAGTCTTCAAAAATAGAGAGATGTGTGGGTATGAGAGCGCTGAGGCATGAAATTTGGATCTTATTACAAGTGCAGAAGAAAATCCTAAGAGCATTTGAAGCACAAAAGTGTTACGATTTGATTCCTATTTTTCAGTGATCACCCTGACTGATGTGAGGGCAATGGATATGGGATGTGCTGGGGTAGGAATGTTACCAAGAGCAGCTGAGGATATTAAAGTCCTTGAGGAGACAACATCATGGCCTGAACTATGACCTTCTAGTAAAGATTATGCAAGTGGTTCTATTTGGGATGAGTGTTGAAAGTGGAGGCAACTCCATTTGCTAAAGGGCAGTGCCTGAAGGGAGTGAGGATTTTTGAACCACTGAACACCTGTTAGTGACTTAGAAAATGTTGGGAGCTGTTATGAGAGTTGAACTGTGTTTCCTAAAATTTTGTATGTTGAAGACTGTTCTTTCAGGACCTCAGAATATGAACATGGATATTAAAAGGCAAGTGGAGTGCTGAGGGCTGCCACTCATGTCTAGGTGCCCAAGCTCCTGCAGCAGTCCTATTTCTCCCTTCCACCCACCCACACTCACAGACAGTGTCCTTTTCAGCTCTTCAATCACTTCTGTTTTTGTTGTGTCTGGTGAGTGCATAGCTGATATTTATGCTATCCTGACACATTTTACTCATTGCTGACATTGGAGAAGGTCAGGGAAAGGGCCTGAGATGAGTGACTTTTAGGGACATTTCTATTCTCTTCCTGTACTCTCCTGCCAAGGACAAGTCTGTCTTGCATCAGGCCTGCAGCAACCTCAGTTGGTGACAATATCAGGCAATGTCAGCCTGGCCTCCTTGCTGCTCCTTGTCTCTGACATTCCTTTGCTACCTGATGGTCTAATTTAAGCCACCTAGGCAGGATTGCTCATCCCCAGTTCCTATGGAAAACAGTGTCTGGTGAGACCAGAGACACAAATCTCCATAATACAGTGGGATCTGCTGGGACCAAGCAACTACTCTCTGCCTAAGAGAAAACTCATGAAGCTTAGCTAGACCCAACCCACTTTCCATAGAGCCAGAAAGAATTGCCAATGAATGTACTCCCCTTTCAAGTATGTCTATGTTTATGTGAGGGATAATACCAATCTGCCTAGTTCCCTTGCAAGGGCAAAGTTATCTGTAGCAAAACTTTTTGTATTAGGAAGTCTCCCTGTATTATTACCTGCAACAGTTCAGAAGGGCCAGAGCACATCCTCATCAGCACAGCCCAGGATTCACTCATCCACAATGGTCAAGAGGCCTGTCTTTAGGATTTACTGTCACATACCCACTCTACCCCCATCATACCTCCAACCAAGCTGTCCTGAAATTAACACCAGCCATGCAAAAAATGTGAACAATTGCACAAGACACACAGAAGGTCTAAGTGGTAAATGGCAGCTGGTGATACCGACTAACCTGTGTATTCCATGAACTGATGAGCAGGGATTTACCAGATATAACAGAAGAATCAGTGGCTGAAAGAAGTGCTGACAATGCAGGACTCTGATAGGGCTTTTTGGGAACACAACATTTATCGTGAAATTTCACAAACAAAAATGAAACAAAGGTAGTAAGGAGTACTATATCTTATTACTTAGAAGAGTAAATGAAAGAAATCTCACCAAATTCATGGGGAAACAGCCAGAAATATATAGAAAAATACACATAATTAGCTTGTCTCAGAAAATAAAATATGAACAAGAAGTACCAGAAAGAATGTGGGGAGGAATACACATCAGAATATTGTAGAAAAAAATATTCTTTGTGGATGATCAATCTGAGAAAACAGGTACCACAAATACTGACTAAACCAAGAAAACCAATATAATGCAATTGAGGCTTTGATGGTGGTATCTGATTATCTTATTTGAATCTAAAATTGTGGCCATTTAATTATCAGTGATAGGAATTCAAAATAAATCCTAAAAGAAATGAAGTAGAGGGTGAAATTTATAGAATATTCTAGAGAATGTGAAGAGCATGAAGGAAGTCTTAGCGACATGATACCACATGACTCACTCAAGGGAACTGTGTGTTTAGTTTTCTAGGGTCTGGAAATGTTCTGGTGGTTTCTGTGTTCATTTTACATTAATAAGCCCTAAAATACTTTAACATACATAATTTTAGCATTCCTGTATTGTACAGCACTAAGCCTTGCCTGAGCTGAGTGAGATCCACAGAAGCTTGGACAATTCCTGTAGCCTGAGCAGGCTGTGGAGGAGCTTTCTCTCATCTGTGTGTGCCCAGGAGTGTGCTGTCCTCACACTTCTCACCCATAGCAGAGGGCATCTCTATCACATCAAAAATTTAGCTAAATGTGAAACTATCTGTACACACACCATGAGAGATGGAAATAGGCTATAAAAAGAGCCAGAGATATTGACCCTCTTCACTGCTGGCTGTAGCTTCGCTGCCCACACACACAAAAACAGAAATAAATAGTACAGTGGGAAGCAGATAATAGTTTTACCAAAAATATTGAAACTCTAATGATATCTAAAGTTTAATTCTGACATTGTGCTGCTTGCTTGGACGCAGTTCCTTCAAAACCTTTGTTTGAACTAAGTCATAGTTGTGCCTTTTAGAAATAAGGCGCAAACAACATCCAACCCAACCCATCCCTCTGGGCTAGAGTCCCAGAGAGAAATAAGGGATGCACCTGACCTGCAGTGAGCAAAGCAGAACCCAGTCTCTTAGGTGGTGAGGCCCATCCAGTGTGGTGCTCAAAGGTGCCATTGTTCTGCTCCTCTTTAAAAGGGGAGTTGCCTCGTTTCTCCCAGCACAGAGTTGGGAGCACCTCCAGAGCCTCCTGCAAGATGCTGCTGATTCTGCTGTCAGTGGCCCTGCTGGCCCTGAGCCAGCTCAGAGCTTAAATGAAGGTAAAACAGAAGTGGAGGAAGATGTGGTGACTCTACTTGGGGCTTAGGAGGTGATAATGGTAATCAGGGGGAAGAGAGGAGAATGAAAACACAGATGGGGCTGCAGAGTTTTCATGCCCAGGATCAGGAGACCTGTTGTGCCCTCATTCCACACTAAGGGCTTCTAATTTATTTAATGTACAATGAAAATCCAATAAAGAGTTTGCACCAGGGGAATGAGAAGGTAAGGTTTGCATTTATAGAGGGATATGACTGTGCTGTGAAGGATGCAGTAAAGAATGCAAGACAGATTCGGGGAAGTCCAGCTTCCTGGAACTTATACTACTTTACTGTTTTTACTAAAGTATAAAATACCATAAAGTATACTATAAAGTATTCTAAAGTATAAAATACTATAAAGTCATTGTGTGGTTGTGCTGTGAAAATCCTATATTGATCTCAGTGGAAAGGGATGATGGTGGCCTTGCTATACCTGGTGGGTCAGCATCAATGATGGAGAAAATCACACATCAGAGATACTGCAGAGACGTAGAATTGGATAAAACACTTGTCTCCAACTAGAGATGTAGAAATATGAGAGCCAATCATTGTCATTTTTCTCTCCCCTACATGCAGTATTTCAATGTGCTGGGAGTTTTATGGGTAAGATTGTATTGAAATGATTACTTCTGGCAAACCCCTATTGAGAAAGCATGTGAACATAAGCAATGTATTTACAGAAGGTGGGCATGAGGATGCAAAATATCAAAAATATCACATTGAGGTATCTGGCATGTGTAAAGTAAATTAGCATTACATCTTGAGGGATCCTAGGGAGGAAACAAAGGGGCGCTTTCATGTTGAGTTCATGGTTATTGCTCTGTCGTAACAACGAGTTAACTTAGGGGATTCATGGGCTGTGGTGAGAAGTCCCTTTTCCCTGTAGAACATTTGTGAGTCTTGAAAGATCTGAGATGTAACTTTTCCCATCATCCTGTGCTTCTCTTCCCGATATCAGCCAGGAGCAATCTCCCTCCCTAATACCAGGTAAATCCCAATTCATTCTCAATCTGTTTTGACTGTCTTTTTCTGCTTACAAATTGATCAGTTCTCCAGTGTCTTCTTATCAACACTTTCCTTTCAGGAACTGATTAATATTAGTGCCCCTAAAGATATAGGCAATCTTCATGCAACCTTGATTCTAGTGACCATGAGCAGAGCCACCAGATTGAATGGCAGAGATGCCTGGCTTAGATGACAACAGGAGTGGATTGACTCTTCCCCCAGGCCAGGAGTGACTGCTGGGAGATGACAGAGAGATGGGAAATGGCCTCATTCTGACTCCTCCTTATACTGAGAGCCCCTCAATCGCTTCCTTCTTCCCCAGAGTTCCATTCCAGAGTTCTATGGCTTAACTGAAAATGCAAAGAATTTGGGGTCTGGGTCCCATTTCTGTGCATTTCCCCACTTAGCTGTGTCACCATCGCTTATAAAAATTTGCTGAAACTATTCTGTGAATCCTGTGTGGGCTTTTACTCTTTCTCTTCTCTCTTTTCGTATTTCTCTACTTGGGTCTTGGAGCCTGGGCCACCAGCTCTAGTGCTCACATAGGTCTCAGGTGCCCAGGCATGGAGTTCAGTCAGCAAGTTATTGAGGTAGCTGGGATCATAACTGGCTGCATTACTGATGTTTCTCATCCTTTTCTTTTCTCGTCTCTGGGAATTCTAACGTATTCAAGACCATTTTGTATATTTTTATTTTTTGCCTAACATAAAATAGACATACTTGTCCTAGGCACAAAGAAATGAGACTTTTCATGACCCAGATATGGATTAAAGGGAACTCTGCCTGTGAAAACCTTGAGCAAAAGGGCTGTTAGTAGTTGAGAGGCACGTTCTGGGAGAGAGGGGCTGTGTACGAAGGACAGAGAGGTATAAAGAAAGGAGGTTCTTCTATCACTGAACCCAGCTCTTCTGGTGTCACTTCACACAGATGGAGGAGACCCAAATCAGAGCTCAGATGAGAAGCCTCAGAGACCTCCTTTTGGAGGACTCCCACCTAAGCCACCTACTGGTGATGGAAACCAAGATGACAGGCTTCAGCAAAGACCATCCCCACAAGAAGGCAAGAAGCCCCAAGGTCCCCCACCTCCGTCAGGAAAGCCACAAGGACCATCCCCGCAAGGAGGCAACCAGGCCCAAGGTCCCCCATCTCCTCCAGGAAAGCCACAAGGACCACCCCCACCAGGAAGCAATCTCCAGCAGCCTCCGCCACCTCCTGCTGGAAAGCCCCAGGGACCACCATCCCCTCCTCAAGGGGGCAGACCACCCAGGCCTCCCCGGGGACAGCCTCCCCAGTAATCCAGGGTTTAATGACAGGTATGATTCCAGATTATTCTTCAAAGGGGCTCTAAGTGCTACAGTACTCCAGCTTTATTGTGCCAATGAATCAACTAAAAGCCCTCAGTATTGTCCTAGACCCTATTTCTAAAGATTTGTATTCAGATACTCTGGAGTAAGGTAGGAAGACCTTGTATCTCTAACAAACTCTTTAAGGAATTCTGATGTTGAGAAACAACATTCCAAATAATGTCTTAAATGGTGTTGGCAATGAGGAAGTAGTGCCCTGTTCTCTCTGATGCTCTGTTTTCTGTCCACAAACTCAGAGACCTCCCATTTAAAGTTTTTACCTGAGCACTGTTTGCTCAGTCCTGCTTCACACCAGACTCTCCAGTCCAGTATTCCTGCCAAGTGGTCCCTGAACGTTCAGCAGCTAAATGGTGTCTCATTTTTAAAATTCTTTCTTTTCAGTAAGCACATGATTAAGCTGACAAAAAAGTATCTAATGGAATGGAAAAATATGAAGCTAAATTTAAAGGCATAACTCATCCTACCTGCCTTCCCTCCTTCAGAAAACTAACACTGTTAACTTTATGGCATCTTCTCTTTGAAGTATTTATGTGTACATAGACGTTTAGAATATTTTTCCCTCAGAATGAATACTATAACTTATATGCAGGTAAATATGTTAGTCATTTAAAAAATACATTTCTTTGAAAATTTCCACATCAATTTATGAAGCCAAGTAGATCTCTTCAGTGGTTTTCTGTATGTTTTTACAATTTTATGCTACTCCATTATGTGGCTGTGCCATGATTTCTTTGACCAATCCCCGTCACTAGACATTGAGGGGGGTTTCAACTTCTCACTATTATAGAATATGTTCCAGTTACCATCTGTGTAAATATGTCCCTGAACAAATTCAACAGCAAGTCATAACAAACTAAGAATGATCTTTTGTCTTTATCATGTAAGCAACAATTTTTAGCACATTGTGTGCAAGGGCATCAAAAGACTGAACACATAAAAAATCAGGAAGGAATCACAGGAGGTAGAAGGGATAGGGGGAAAGAGGATGGGCTGTCATATACTCCACTGCAGTAATGTCAGTGAGGAATTAGACATTTCCTGCCATGTCAAGTCTGGTCTATGAACTTCCTTGTTTGTTTCAGGAAGTGAATAAGAAGATGACAGTGATTCAAATGATTCAAATGCCGTGACATTGGAAGAAGGTGGTCATAGCTCTACTTCAATATACCAGTAAAATAATCAGCTTGCAATTTCTGATTGTGGTGTCTTTCTCTGTTTGTGAATGTGGAATCTGAGGACCAAGAACACAACGTAAGAGCACCTAGGATCCCTTCTCCTTGATGTTTCCTGGTAGCTTCCCTCCTCCTTAATCCTAATTTATCCAGTTTCCCTGAAAAAAGGTTTTATTGTTTCTCTCCTTCCATGACTTCTATTTGGGTTTTTGTTTTTTTGTTTTTCTGAGACGGAGTGAGTCTCAGTCTAGCGCCCAGGCTGGAATGCGGTGGTGTGATCTCGGCTCACTGCAACCTGCATCTCCTGGGTTCAAACTATTCTTCTGCCTCAGTCTTCAGATAGTTGGGATTACAGGTGCTCACCACCACAGCTAGCTACTTTTTGTATTTCTAGTAGATATGGGTTTTCACAGTGTTGGCCAGGTTGGTCTCAAACTCCTGACCTCAGGTGATCTGCCTGCCTCAGCCTCCCAAAGTGCAAATGAGCCACCACACCCGGCCCTCCCCTGACTTACATAGCACAAATTGAAATTTTAAAATTATTCTCAGTGTGTTTACTGATATTCTACTAATATTAGGACAAAAAAACCACAACAAATGCAAAATAGTCCCAGAAGCTGAAAGAAATCCTTATAATTTCTAAGAAACGGAGTTTGGTTTCAAGGGAATGAATATGGTTCTATGCTTCTTACCCCCAGAACCCTCTCTATCCCATTTACCGTATTTTTAACAGTGATCACTTCTCTCCCTTCCTATGTTCCTCACCATTCTTTAATGAAACCTGAATGGATTACATCAAGAAGGCAGCATGATTTTAAGAAGCAAAGAATTTGGAAACTCAGATTTTAGTTAAGACCTAACTGTTTTTCATGCTACCTCTGAGCTCTTAAAAAGCTACTTAGACTCTCAGAGCTTCAATCTCCACATCTAAAATGAGAATAATCATAATGATGACATTAGAGGATGCAGACTATTGAGATAACATACATAACCAAAAACCTTGCAGAGATTGGCATGTCTGCTTCTCAAGCAAAGAAGTTTCAATATTAGAAAACTACCCTGTGCTCACTGATAGCTTCAGAAAATTCACTGAGTTCAGAAAAATCAGAAGAGAAGGAGCTTACCATAACCATCACAAAGCTGACCAACCTACATTCAGTTCAAGCCCAGTTCTCTGGCTTCTCTCCTATTATCGTAGGTGAAGCCTCCCTACCCCATCTCTTACCCTCCCACTTGATTCTGAACCACTGCCCAATCAAGGATTTTGCTTCTACATGTGACCCTTTTGTCTCCTGATTCTTATCTATGCTCTATGGGAGTATTTCAATCAGCCAAAGCCTGCAGAAACATCACCCATTTCTACAGAAGTCTTCCTAAGACTCTTAATGCTTCTTTCCTACCGTGTTATTTGTCTGCCATTTTTACTGCAAAAGTTCTTGAAACAGATGTATGTGATTATTTCCCCATCCCTCCACCTCCAATTTTTTCTTCCACACACATTATAGATGCTTTTATTCTTTCCACTCCAAGTCTGTCAAAGTCATCTACTGCCTACATTCCACTCATTTTAGGAGTCAGTTCTCAATCCTGCATCTCCTGTGACTCCCCAGCAGTATAACACCATTGATCATACCTTGCTCGGGGTACACTCTATCCATCTATCCAGGAACCGCCCACTCTTTTGTAGGGTTTCTCCTACCTCTGCCTCTTCCCTCCTACAACTACAAAGTTACTCCTCTTCCAACTCTATTTCGTCTTGGTAATGAATTCATCTAATTAATTAAGCAAACTAGGATTTATTTTTGACCTTTCTCCTTTCCTTTTACATCACATTACATCTAGTCAAATATCCTATGTCATCATTGTAAAGTTCAACTTTCAAAATAATTTCCTACTGCAGCCATTTTCATCACTTTCATTTCTATCAGCCCATCTAAGCAGGCCTCATGTGCAGCTTATGCCAAATAGCAGTTTTATTTATTTCCCAACAGTCAATTCCCCACAGTAACCATTTAAAATTTATATTACCTTTCTATGTTTTCCAGTTGATGGCCACCTCTTTTACTCTATAAGAACAAGATGCTAATTTTTAACTATGCTAAAATCCTATGTATTAAGCCCTAACTGTCTCTGGAATTGGGTGCTGCTCTATACCTAATTCATTCTGCTATGGCTACACTGGTTGACATCTTTTTTGGCGGGGGTTGGGGAGCAGTATGCCTAGATTTTCTTTAATTTTTTAAAAATTTTACTTGCATAAGTACATGTATTGCAAGTTCAATTTTGTTACATAGATAAACTAGTGCTTAAGTCAGGACATTTGGGTATTCATCACTCAAATAACAAACACTCTATTTATTAATTAATATCCCACTACTCAATCCCTCTGCCTCCCACACTTCCAAGTCTTCAGTGTCTATCATTTCACTCTGTACAGCCATGCAAACAGATTCTTCAGCAACCACTTATGACTGAGAACGTGTTGTATTTGATTTTCTGCAACTTGCCTGTTTTTCTTAAGAAAATGACCCCCAGTTTCATCCATATTGCCATAAAATATGTGATTTCATTCTCTCTTTATGACTGAGTTGTATGGCATTATGTATATATAATTACATTTTTAATCCAATCATCCATTGATGAATACTTCGGTTGATTCAATATCTTTGTTACTGTGAATGTTGGTACAATAAACATACAGGTAAAAGTATGTATTTGATACATTGACTACTTTTCCTTTGGGGAGATACCCAGAAGTAGGATTGCTCAGTGGAAATGTAGTTCTAGCTTTAGTTCTTTGAAAAATCATAGTGTTTTCCATAGAAGCTGTCCTAATTTACATTCTCACCAAGGCTATTATAAGAGTTCTTCTTTCTCCATATCCTTGCCAATGGCTCTTTATTTTTTGCCCTTTTAATCAAAGTCATTCTGACTGAGATAAGATGATACCTCATTGTGGTTTTCATTTGCATTTTTAATTGAATTTTTTGTTGTTGTTGAGTAGTTTGAGTTTCTCGTATACGCTGCATATTAGTTCCCTGTTGGATGCATAGTTTGCAAATATTTCTCTCTGTTGGTTGTCTGCTGACTCTGTTGATGATTTATTTTGCTGTGTAGAATGTTTTAAATAAATTAAGTGCCATTTGTCCAATTTGGTTTTTGTTGCCTGTGCTTTTGATGTCTTAGTCGTAAGTTCTTTTCTGAGGCTATGACCAGAAGTTTTCTTGTTGTATTATTATATGCCCACATCTTACATTTAAGTCTTTAATCCATCTTGAGTTATTTTTCTATATGAGAGATGTGAGAGATAGGAGTCCAGTTTTATTCTTTTGCATATGGCAATACAATTTTCTCGACATTATTCATTGAAATGAGTGATGTTTCCCAAGTGTGTGTTCTTGTCTGCTTTGTCAAAGATCAGTTGTCTGAAAATATGTAGCTTTGTTTATGGATCTTTTATTCTGTTCCATTGATCTATATCCCTATTTTTACACCAGTAATATCCTGTCTTCATTACTGTAGTCTTGTATAATTTGAATTCAGGCCATGTAACACTTCCCAATTTGTTCATTTTGCTCAGGATTGCTTTGGCTCTTTGGGGTCTTTTTTGCTTAAATTTTGGATTATTTTATTCTAATTCTGTGAGAAATGAAATTGGTATTTTGATAAGGGTTGCATGGAATCTGTTGATTTCTTTGGATACTCGGTTGGCCTTCTTAACATTCTTCCTGTATACCAAGTTTGTTCCTAACTTTATCAAGCATGTGTTTGCATTTTATTCAAATATGCTCACATCTTACCACATTAAAGCCTTCTTTGAATACACAGAATCACTTATTCTACTAAATCTGCTTCATTTATTTATCAAACTGTTGTCACTCTGAGATAGCCTTATGCAATATTTGTACTATCTAATATTAACACTCTTATGTAGTCCCCACCACGTTATATCATGATTGGTTAGTGTGACCAATAAAATATGGCAGAAATGGTGGTATGTTACCACTGAGATTAAGTTATAAAAAAAAATTGTGGTTCTCCTTATGTTTTTCAATTCCCCCCTTCTCTCTGTCTCTCTCTCTCACACACATCACTTGCACTGAGAACACACAGCTACCATGTGAAACTTCTCTATGGTGTGAATCTCTAAGCATCTCTCTCCTTGAGAACAACAGAGGAGTAAGCACCTAGAGAGGAGAAGGAAAAGTCACTCACTTCTTATTCTTTAGTCCCTACATAACCTCTGTAACAAGTTCACTATTCTAGAGTTGATTCCAATGTGGAGACCAGAGTGGTGAGTGATAGGCATGGTTCTGATCCCTCCTAGTTAGCCCTGTTAGAAAGTCAGATGACAGCTCCAACTACTGAGGTCTCTTCGATAGCGATATTTTTCTTTTTTTTTTTTTAGAATGAGGAGGTTTTCTTTGCTTTGTCTTCACAATGAGCAATGTCAACACTACCGTCTACCTGAATTTACAGGTTAATTACATTTCTTTCCTTGCAAAACTCCCATGCCCAAGTACAAAGTTAATAATTACCTGTTTTCTCAATTATTTGCTTTGTTTTAAGAACATCTAAGTCTTCTTTCAACTTCCGACAGACCTGCAAAATCCCTCTTAGTAAGATATTTCTCACTCTCAAAAATCAGATAATTGGCTTTTGTCCTGGAAAATTCCATTTTTTCTTTGTAAGTAGGATCATGCTATCCTGAGTTACTGTCTTTCTCTTTCTTGGTTTTCTTCTGTGAAATACTTGCTAGCATAGCTTCAGCACATGAGAAGGAAAATATTTCAAGACTTTTTATGTCGGCAGATGTGTTATGTGACATTCACACTTAAATGATTACCTGACTGGATATAGGATTCTAGTTTGATCGTTATTTTTACTTAGAATTTTTAAACTTCTGTCCCCCTACAGCAACAAGGAATTATCTTGGAAGCAGATAGAAACCCTCACCAAACACTGAATCTGTTGATGCCTTAATCTTAGACTTCCTAGCCTACGGAACATTGAGAAACAAATTTCCGTTCTTTATTTGCTGGAGTATTTAGCTAATATCTTGTTTAAAAATTCTTTTCCATGCCCTTACCCATCTGTTCTCCTTCTGGAATACTCAAAGTCAAACATCTAATTGCTACATGGTGTCTTGGGAGACACTGGCTAAATTTAAAGATACCATTTAAAGTGATCTAAATTTTGATTCATTTATCACAAGAAATCTAAAATGTCAGAAACTCAAGAGAAAGATTGGTCAGAGAGCTATATATCAAAAGATAAATTTGTATATCATATGCAAATATTAGGCTTTTGCCTGAGAGCATCTTCCATATCCTGGCCCCAGAGCTGGTGTTACTTTGTCAGTTGGGGCTGTAAAAGAAGGCAGTGCTCACTAGCCTAAACTCAAGTGTCTGTAGCCTCAGCTTCCCACTGTTTTAGCAATGTCAGGGGGTGTTGTGAAACTTTTAATTACTCATTTTCAAAGTTTATGGAAGAATGCAATCACAACTTCTTTTATATGTGATACAAAGCAACACAACTCTTTCTCATATTTTCATAAACTTATGTAAGAAGCACGTAAGCAGATATCTTTAAAAGAGGGATTATTTTCAAGTGATTAATGACAGACTCACTTTGATTTTAGGTGAACAAATAGCTTTTCTCTCAGAACAGGGTCTTTTCTTTTGCTTAAGAACCCTGATAATAAATTCTAACAAACATTTCTTACCAAAGTTGTTGATTTTTAGATGCACATGTTTACATTTTTGACATCTTGGCATTTCGAATGTGTGACAGATCATACCTTCCAAAGACGTCCAAAAGATTATCTCTTACCTCATGCTTTCTGATGACAATGGGACCTTCATATCCTCCCTGCAACTGGTGACATCGGATTCCTCCGCCTTGAACCTCAATTGACTTTTGTAACTGCTTTGACCAAGAGAGCAGATAAGAAGTGATGCTTAGTAACTTTTGAGTCTAGATCATAAAAACATAAAAATGCCATGTAATTCTAACTTATTCTCTCCTGAACCTGTCCACATGTTGTGAGGAAACCTATGCTGTGAGGTAGACATCTAAAATTAGTTTGTAAAAAATTGGATATTGAATTATCCTCAAGCAATATTTAATGACCAAACTCTAGTCATTGTTTGAATTGCTTTAGAATCATACAGTAAATTTCCATTTCCTTTAAGGTTATTTTGTATTCAATGTTCCCTAACATCTTGAGTTACATTTGATAATTTATATTATGTTAAAATAATATTAATTTCATTGCAATTTTTACATCAGAAAAGTTTTATATCATGTACTTTTAATCTTTCCAAAATTCACACATATATGGTTAACTTCCCATTCTTATATTTAAAGTTTGCATTATTTTCTGTTTTTTATTTAACAGAATTACAAGATCTTTCATTACAAGATCTTTCATTTTAGTCCAAGTATTAGCTTTTCCATTTGCTGTAAAGTAGATCGTTTTTCTGTTCTTCCATTCTAGATATATTAATCTGAGTGGTAGACAACAAATCTTGTTATTATGTAGGCGATATTTCACTCTATTAACTAACACATTCTTAATCTGTTAGAGGACTAAAAAGAATATTGTACTTGTAATTGTCATGAATTCAATTTTGATTTTAAATATCGAATCATATAAACAATATATAAGCAAATACTAACTTTACAAAAATTAATTTACTTACTTTTATAGTTCAGTAACGAACAAAATGCTTAAAAATACATAAATACAAAAATGATCGTATTTTGTTTGAATGTCTGGGGAAAGCAATGTCAGAGGCTATTTTAACTGAATCTTTTGTTAAAGCATTCTGACAATTTTTAATTTGGGAGCATTTCATTCCTTACAATTTCATGTCTGCTCTTCTTTTCTCAAATAATTATGGGGAAGCAGATATTCCAATCTTTGCAAGGTTTTTATGTATACTATCTCATTAGTCTTCATCCTTTAAGACACTCATTTTGATTCTTCTCATTTCAGTTGAGGAATCTGAAGCCCTGAGATTTGTAAGTGGCTTGTTAAAAGCCCAGAGCTAGCAAGAAAAAGAGTTAGGTCTTAACTAAAATGTGAGAGATTCTGAATTCTTTGTTCCTTAAAATCACGCTGCCTCCTTGATGAAATCCTCTCAAGTTTTCTTAAAGAATGGTGAGGAACATAGAAAGAGAGGGTGTTTTATAAAATTCAATTTTGGCCTTATTTCTTCTAGGAAATATTTTTTTGTCACCACCAATGATAATTAAGGAGCCGCTATTATACATTCAATTAATATACTCTGACATTTCCATCAGAGACTCAAATGCATTTTGTTAATCTTCTATTTTATTGTCAGTGTTTATGTTGCTTTCCCAGAGTGTTCTTTCTTCACACAGAGGATATTTTCTACAATATTCTGATACTCATTCCTCGACTCTTTTCTAATACTTGTTAGTTAATATTTTGTTTTGAGTCAGTACTCTCTATAAGTATTTTTACTCTTCTGTATATCTTATTCTCTCCTGCATTTTTGTAGATTTTTCTTATTTAAACAAGGATATATAGTGTGCCTCACTATCTTTGTTCCATTTTTGCTTGTAAAATTTGACGATAACAAGTGTCATGTTTTCAAAAAGTTCTTTTAGAGTCTTGTATTGATAGTTGTCTTTTCTGTGGCCGATTCTTCTAATATACCTAATAATTACCTGTTCATCAATTCATGGAAAGTACATCAGCTGCCGCTTACCATTTCAGACCTTTTGTAGGGCTTCTACAATTGTTCAGGTCTTGCACATGACTGGTGTTAATTTAGAATTAATTGGTTAGCATATGGTGGGGTTCAAGGGGGTATGTGATGGGAAATCCTAAAGACAGACCCCTTGACCAGTGTCATTGAGTAGATACTGGGCTGTGCAGATAAGGATCTGGTCTGGCTCTTCTGAAGAGATGCAGGTAATAGTACAGGAAGGCTTCCTAATACAGTAGGTTTTGCTCCAGATAACTTTGCCCTTGCAAGGACCCCAGGCAAATTGGTATTTTCTCTGGCATAATTATAAATGTATTTGAAGAGGAAATACATTCTTAATTGGTGATTCTTCTCTGGCTCTGTGGAAAGTGGATTGGTTCTAGCTGGGCTGTATGTGTTCTATTTGGCAATGTTGACTCACGAACTCAGTTATTTTTCGTCATTTCAATTTCACAATTTTGTCTATATTTATTGTTTACTGTCATCTTCTCTTTCATTCTCCTTGCCCTTAGGTATTAATTTCCTTTTTGCTTCTTTATTGTAAGTTTATTGGGACATTGGGAAGGAGCAGAAATCAGTACATGTGTTCAATGAAGTGTGTATTACAATACCTGTAGGATAAAGAGACAAATTCCTTATTACACTTTAAAACAATTCTGTGAATTGTCCTATTGTTTATTCCTTTTTCTTTGTAAGTGTATTCAAGTTATTTTACAAGGCAAACTATTATTACTTGTATTCCAAATTTTAACATGAGAATCTGCTGTTCTTTCTTCACTGATTGCATTAAATATGCAAGGTTACTCAGTAACCTTGTGAAAACTAACCATCTGATTATGAACTCACTTTTTAAAAAGATACTAAAACAAACTTTAACAGCCTGAGGAATATCTGAGATTTTTTCTGAAAAGAAGGTTTGGGAATACCTACAGGAGCAAATTTCTAAATAATCTGATTCTTGCATCCACAAACAATGGCTTAGTATATTCCAGCCCTTCTCTAAATGGACTGGGGATTGCAGATTGTAAATAGTGGAATCTAGAAATGATATTTTATTGGTGGCCAAAGGGCCTACTGAAATGAAAGTGGTTGTATGATTTCAAATTCTTGCTCTTCCACTAGTTTCTCCTTTGCAGAACATACTCCCTGTGGAATGCTGCACTCCTTCAGGATTTGTAGGGTTCTCACTTCCCAGCATGGAGTGAATAGTCAATGTTAGCTATGCTTTCCTGCTTTTACAACCAATGAGGGGAGCCAGAGAAAATCTCACATTTGACTAAATGAACAAGAGGCAGCTTCATGGCCCAAATCCATGTGGGCATTTCTGCTAGTGTCCAGGCCACACCCGTTTTCACACCATCCAGAGATATTGCTGACTGTGACAATTACCAACACAGAGAGGTTCTTTGATTTTTAAGAGAAAGAGTAATTTCCCTTGAGACTTTACCCTTTAAATGAAGACATTTGTTCACTGATTTCTAGTACATGTCACTGCTGTTTATTCTGAAGAGCTCATGACTAGACACCAGGTACAGCCATAGATTTTTGTATTTGTTCTTTACTCCTGGTCTTTCTTGGGAGATATTGCAGTACAGATTTAATAAATAGAACTCTGAAATTCTGTCTCCATTTTGTACGCTTCCTACCCAGGCATCATGTTCACTTAGCTGTGTCCACACTTGGGCAGAAGAGAGAATATGGTGCTAGCTCATGAGGACATGTCCCTTTCACCTGCCACTTTTAGGAACTTCTGAATATGAGTGGACCAAGTGTTTTCACCAAGTCCTTCTTTGGGAATGAATTTACACTCCATTTCTATTGTCAGAATATGAGCCCTGTCAAAGGGCCTTGGTAGTTAGGAAAAGGAGGATTTTGGTGCCACAGACTCAGAGAAATCCTACAATTACTAAGACTATGGGAAGGTGACAACAGAATGCTAGACACATGGTGAATTATTCTTAGTAAAGTGAATCAAAGCTTTTCTTAATTGAAGATCAACCCAGCACCTCCACAGGAAACAGAGTCCATTTCAGGACTGGTTTGTAATTTTCATCTCTTTCTCTCTGATTATCTTACTAGAGAATTCATGCAATTTTCAATGGGGTTATTTTAATTTCCCATAAAATGATTCCAAACTTAAAACTTCCCAGATGCTATAAGCTATAAAATCTAACATGGAGGTTAAAGACCATCTCTTTTCTCCCTGTTGTTTTTGTTAACTTAGAAAATGAAGCACTTTTTTTTATTAGCCCTGATTGTCCTCCTGCTATCCTCCATTTTCTAAGAAGATTCTGAGCTGTAGGACAAGGTCACCTCTAAATTACAGAGGATGGAATAATTGTAGAAATCTAGAGAAGCATAGGATATGCCCAAAGGAGGCATAGATCCTGGCTGAGGGGAGGAAATTGTACCAGCATGAAGGAAGGACAATTATTAGCTGTACTCTACTGAATATGGGCTCAATAATTATTCATTGGAATTCAATTTTGAAAGTGGTTTTTACTTTATGAGGAAAGATGTTGCTTATTGCCTTGTGTTAATAGCCATGATAATTTTATTCCTGTCTAATATTTTATAAAGTGGCACTAACACATTACAGCGGCCACAATAAAAGCATGAAATGAATGTTTGGAAAGGATATTAGTTTTCCTATTGCCGCAATAAATAACGCATTATCACAAAGTGAGTGGCTTTGTAGCTCAGAAGTCAGAAATGGGTCTCACTGAATTAAATCCATGTGGAAAGGCTGCAATTTATGCTGAAGTCTCCAGGGCCAAACCCATTTTCTTGCCCACATTCCTGGGCCCTCTTCCGTCTTCAATGCCAGCAATAGCCAGATGAGCCTCCCATCACCACATCACGCTGGTACTGACTCTTCTGCTTCCCTCCTCAACATTTAAGATGTTGTGATTACATTGCGTGTACTTGGATGATCCAGTAAAGTCTCTCTATATTCAGTTCAATTGATTAGCAAACTCAGTACTCCTTTGTCATGTAAGTTAACATACACACTGGCTCTGGGAATTAGGAAGGGTGTGTTTCTGGGAGGCCATTAATCTTCATAGCACACACGGGATGGACATCTCACTTCCCTGGAACTGGTTTGGTTCAGGGCACGTGGAGAGAGTTACCCAGGCTTCTTCCAGATATTGGCATGAGGATATGAACGACTTTATGTCAAATTAGTTGTAATGCGAATATTTGTACTTTAAAGTATGTATCTACACAATAGTGTAGGTCAAAAATTGAAATGGCAGAAATTTGCTTTCAATAACCATTTTCGTTTCATGTAATTGTTAATAATATAGAACCATTTTTGTTTATTTTGTAATTATACTCTTTTTGATGGTTTTCTTTCTCCCTATCTTCTATGGATTCTTTGAACAAGTTTTTTGATTCCATTTTAGTTGATCTGCAAAGTTTTTGAGTGTCTTTCCTATACAGCATTTTTAGGGGTTGCTCTAGGTATTACATCACATATACATAGCTTGTCACAGTCTAGTGGTGTGCGCATTTTACCCTACGGGTGTGAAATATGAAAACTTTACATCCCTGTTATTAACCCACCCCTGTTTGTAATACAATCATCTTAAATATATCTCTATATGCATTTAGCACCACAGTACATTTTATAATTTTTGCTTCAACCTCACATTATTATCTTTCAATTTTGCAGCTCAGAATTATGAACTAGGTCTCAAGGCTGAGTTTCTTTCTGGAGGCTCTAGAGAAGAATCTTATTTTTTTGCCACATTCCCTGGACCTCTTTCCTCTTCAATGCTCTCAAGAGCCAGTTGAGCCATTTGAAACTCATGCAGAAAACTCAAGAAGAGGAAGATGTTTTGTTTTTACCAACTTTTTCCCCCCATTTTCTGTTTCCTTCTTTTCTTTTCTCTTTTTTTGCTTCATTTTTGATGTTGCAAAAATTTCTCCTCTATTCTTTCCTTTCTGTTTAGAGAACTTCCTTGAGCCATCTTTTAAAAATAGGTTTGTTAGAAACAAATTCTCTTAGGTTTTTTTTCCTTTCATTCTTCTGAGAGTAACTGGATTTCTGTCTCCTTATTAAAGGATAGTTTTATTGGAAATAAACCTCTGCTTGGCATTTTTTTTCTTTCAGCATTTCAAATATTTGAGCTACATTCTTCTGTTTATTCTGGTTTCTGGTAGTAATGCCACTGTTATTCACATCGTGTTTTTCCTGTAACTATGGTAATATTTCTTCCTAGCTGCTTTTAAAATATTTTCTTCATTTTAATTTTCAGAAATTTTACTACAGAGCTGCTGGGCATGGATTTCCTTGGGTATATTTTATTCAGGATTTGCTCAGTTCCTTCCATCTGCAAGTTTGTGCCCATTGCAAGTTTGGGGAATTTTGGGCCATTCTATTTTGGGTCCTTTTTCAATACCATCGTTGTTGTTCTCTTTTTCTGAAACTCATAATGCATGATTGTCACATCATTTGTTATAGTCTTTCATATTTCTGACACAATGTAATTTTTTAAAATTATTTTACCCTTTGTTGTTCAGACTAGATAATTTCTACTAATCCAACCTCAAGAACATTGTGTATTTCCTCTATCATTTTCTTTCTGCAGTTGATTACACACAATGATTTTTTATATTTTATACATTGTATATCTCAGTTCTAAAATTTCTATTTTATTATCTTCTATACTTCCTTTTCCTCTGCTGAGAAGCTTTTTTCTTGTATTTTGAGAGTGTACACACTGATGTTTTAAAGAATGGCTATAATAGTTGCTTTAAAATCTCATCATTTCAATTCCAAGTTGCTTCAAAGTTATCATCTCTTGATTGTTTCATTCCTTAATAATTGGTCAATTATTTCTGGTTTTTAAAAGTATACTGGATGATTTTCTATTTTGTCTTACACACATGCATTTGCTCTGTTTGCAATACACAAAAAGTTTGATAAGTCAAGCTTTGGACATTGGAGGACAGAGACACTCATGCTACATCATAATCCACCTGTTGGTTCAAATGCCAGAAGGATTTGTCCCACTAACGTTTTTCTACTTGGAGCTTGTGCCTGGATGATTCTCTCTGACTCTTGTGAGATAATATTATAAGTATTTAATATCATACTGTACATTCAGATGTAAAAACTACAAAAGACAGTGCATCAAATATGTTCTGAGAGTCCAGTTTATGAAGTATTTATATCTTTTTCTTTTGTTTACTGTTGGCTGAAACCACATCAGTTGAACTCAGGTACTTCTTTTTCCTTTACTTCCTACAGGAACAGCAGAGTTTGATACCTTCTTATTAGAAGCTATCACAGCAGTCAGGTGGCCCTGCTGTCTTCTGATTGGGGATTTATAGAGTGCAGGACAATGAGGCTCAGGTAAAAAGAACATCTACATGCCTGGTGTGGTGGCTTATGCCTGTAATTCCGCTACTTTCCAAGGCCAAGGTGGGAGGACTGCTTGATGCTCGGAATTCCAGATCAGCCTGGGCAACATAGTAAGATGCCCTGTCTTTACAAAGAATTGCAAACTTATGCTGTTCCATTGGGTGCTCCTGTACTCCTTGTGGCTCGTATAGTGAGCTGGAAAGATTACTTGAGCCCACGAGATGGAGACTGCAGTGAGCCAGGGTTGCGCCACTGCACTCTAGCCTAAACAAAAGAGCAGGTCCCAATACCTTAAAAAAAAAAAAAAAAAGAAAAGAAAAGAAAAAGAAAAATAAAGAATGACTAGAGCAACCAAAAAGGCTTTTTCTCCTTAGCCTTTTGCCCAGATTCTACCTTCTTTAAAGTGCATCTCCCAGTGTCTAGAGAAGCCGCAGACTTGGGAGTCTCTTCCTTTCCTTCCTCTCACATGCCACTGTGACTCCATCCTATATCTGTCAACATGCCTTTTTCCACTCTCACAGAACCAAGTACAGAGGTGATTTGAACACCTATAAGCAATTTGAGTCCTTACCTTACTTGATGTTTTGGAGTATTTTGGGATGAGTGTATAGGACTTTTGGTGCCCCTTGGGTCAGTGAGATCTCAGGCCCAGCCCAAATCCTTAATGGAACTGAGATCAACACAGAGAAAAAGAAGTAGTAAGGGGGATATGGACTAAGGGTCTTCATGCAAGTAAACAAGACACATTTATTTTCAAATTCAAGCACTGCAGGCACTGCTCAAGGCTCAACTGAATAAACACAAATATGTTAAATTTTCCCAATGTCCTGTAACAGCTTTGGGGGATCTTTAATCCTTCTATTTCCTGTTATCTGTGGAAGAGAGCCAAAATTAAAGTCTCATTTGGGAAGTTTGTTTCACTTCTAACACCTGACACTCAGGCTTCAACCATTTCCCAATCCTAATCATTAATGAGCAACATAAAGGAAGAATATTGAGAATATTTATCTACCAGTTGTCATACCTTTTAAGCAGCATGCCAGCTATTGGTATGTCATTTTTACATTATTAACTGAAGAATAATGGATGTCCTTTACAGACTTTGTGAATTATGAAACAAAAGGAAATCCAAAGGAACCAAATGAGGATTGTAATGTGGATGACTAATGATTTTCCATCAGAACTCTCATACAATGGCCCTGTTTGATGAGCGAAATGAGCAGGAGCACTGTCGTGGTGGAGGACTCTGCTGAAGCTCCCCCAGGCATTTCTCTACTAAAGCTTTGGCTTTCTCACAATATTCTCAGAATAAGCAGATATTCTCATTCTTTATCCCCCCACAAAGTCGACGAGCCAAATGCCCCGTGCTTCCCAATAAACTTTGGCCATGACCTTTGCACGTTTCTTACCACTTTTGTTTTGATTGGACTTTTCCACCTTTTTGTAGCTATTGCTTTAACTGTGTTTTCAGGACTGTACTGGTAGAGCCAGGTTGCATCTCCCATTACAATTTCTTGAAGAAATACTTGAAGATCTTCATCCCCCTTATTTAAAATTTCACGGAAAGTTCTGCTCCTGTCTGTAGCTTATCTTTTTGCCACAGTTTTGGCATCCATTAAGTGAAAAATTTACTTAGCATTAATTATTCAATTAGAATCAGGTAAAGGGAACCCATTGAGAATTTTGGAGTGTTGGCTGTTGTTTGTACTGTTAATCATTGGTTGTCTTCTAATAGGGTATAAACAAGATGAATTTTATCCATGCAATTTGATATGAATCCTCTGTCTCTATGGGCTTTAGGTTCAACATCATCTCATCCCTTCTTGAAATGAGTTACTTGTGAACTGCTGAGTTTTGGGCCATTATCCCCATCAGTGTTTCAGAAAGCATCATTGATTTCACATTCTTTCACCCAAGTTTCACCATGAATTTGATGTTTGTACTCTCTCTAGTTTTAGAAGAATTCATGTTGCTCTCATAGGGGATATTTTGAACCTGCTCTTATTTTTCTTGATGCCTCAACTAGCTCCTGTTCAAACATGTTATAGCGCGTCAGTCTGAGTTTATTTTGGTGCAAAAAATTAGAATCCATTCATGTGATTTTTAGTATAACATATACTTTCCATGAAGATTTCAAAGTCCTAGTGCATTACAGGAAGGCTTCCTAATACAGTAAGGTTTGCTACAGGTCTCTTTGACTTTTCCAACTGACCAAGAAACTGTTTTCTTATTTCTTCTGGCATAAATAGAGATATTTGCTGAAGGAGAAATATAATACCAGTGATCGAATATTCTCCAGCTGAGTAGAAAGTTAAACAGTTGTAACTACGCTCCACATGCTTTAATGGAGGCACAGAGTAGCTGCTTGGGCCTAGTAGATGCCCTGATGTTATACGATTATCTCTGTTTTCACCAAACGTTATTTTAAAAGAGAGTTTTCTCTATCCCCTGAATTTCTTTGTTATAGCTGCCAACAAAATATCATGAACTGGGTGTCTTAAACAACAGAAATTATTTTTTCACAGTTCTGGATGCTCAAGTTCGTGATGAAGGTGTCAGCAGGTTCAGTTCTTCTGAGGCCTGTCTGCTTGATATCTAGATATCTGCCTTCTTGCTGTGTCCTTACATGGGACTGCCTCTGTGAATATGCACTTCTCGTGTCTCTCTGTGTGTGCACATTTCCAATTCTTATAAAGACTCCAATCCGATTGGATTTTGTTCCACTGTAACACCCTCATTTTAACTTGATCACCTCTTTTTAGGCTCTTTCTCTAAGTGCAATCATATTCTAAGGAATGAAGGGTTGGCCTTTCAACATATGAATATGGGGAACACAGTTCAGTCCATAACACCACCCAATCCCTTCTCAATGACTGCTGTTTCCTTCAATTATTCAAACATATTGGAGTCACGTTTGCCTTTTTCTTCCTTATGCCTGGCCTGCAAGAAAATTCAGTGGATTCCACCTCAAAATACATGGCAGTATGACCAGTTACATATCTCTAGTACAAGGTCTGGTGTATGCCAAGATTCTCTCTCCCGGAGGATGGTAACAGGCTCCATCTGGTCTTCGTGACAAGAATGTTACATTTCATATGAATTCTCCCCACAGTAGTCAGAGTGATCTTTTACAAATGGAAATGAGATCTTATCAATTTTGTGCTTCACATCTTCTAAGTATTTTTTAATTGGACTTGTAATAAAATCTAAATTACATACCTCAGCTATTTCATACCCACGTGGCTCTCCCTTACCTAAATAGTGGGAAGTTCTCTGAATGGGACATAAAGAACATTCTTCAACTTCACTATGCACTAGTTTGGGAAACTCAAATGTGGATAACCAGGAAAAAAGAAATTTCACAGCATGGATTAACTCCTGCTGATATCATGTGTATGGCATTGAGTCCCTGTGGTGTGAGAGGAGTTCAGATGAACTGGGAGAATCCTTCTGTCCATTGAATCAACTAAGCGTTCTCATGATACAATTAGCAATTAAAAATCATTCTCTCTGAGGATTAACTTTGCATAGATTTATCTAATAATTGTGGTTACACTATTATGATACTGGACCATATATTTTAATACTATGTTTTGTCTTCATAAAAATATATTTTACAAATATTTTTGTTTTCATATTTTATGAGCCTATTGTAGCCATGACTAATTATAATAAAAAATTATTAAGCCTTGCTAATGCCATTTAATCTTCTGAACCATCTTATTCAGTGGGAGTAATTTTTATTCCTATGTCAATTTTATTACAATGTGACATTAATTTTATTTCATTAGGACATGGTCTTCACTCAGAGACCCAAGCCTTCCTCCTATAGACAGGACAGGTAATGTTACTCCTCTCAACATTGTTTGAGGGGTGGGTGGAGACAGTTATCCATGATATGATAATATTGTTTATTCTAGACTTGTGTAAAAGGTATGTGTGAGTTTCTGTAACTTTAGATAATATTATATGTACTTATACCTTATTGTATGTATATGCAATAGTTTAAGTGACAAAATAAAAATGATACAAGTTGACTTTGAGGTTGTTCTGCATTTGTGCCTTTGAGTAATTACTTCCTTGGAGTGTTGTGCAGACATGGTAATGAAACACCGTGCATTCTCATTCTAACTCTGCTACTTAACAGTTAGATAGTTACTTGCAAAATCCAGCTTTCTCTAATAAAATGAGACCCTAATTCTTATCCAGACCAACTCCAAAGTGCCAGCAGTGAGTATGATGCTTCAAAGTCAGGAAACAGGTGGATAATTCCAAAGAATCAGCCTGGGGTCAGAGGCAGCATCTGGAGGTCTTCACCAAGTACCTATCTGGGTATCCAATCACCCTGTTGTAAAGCACATGACTCCTCAAAACTCTTGCAATTTGCATACAGCTTTCTGACTGTCTCAGTGTCTACTCTTAAGTATGAACAAAATCAAAGGATCACCAGACAATTGAAGCCTGTCTCCATCAAATGAGAATCACAGAAAGAAAAAAAGGGAATGCAAAAAAAAAAAAAAAAAAAAAAAAAACGGAGACAAGAAGCAATGGAAACCTTTAGGAGATGATAGTTAATATATCTAGAGAGATAAGAATAGACACCATGCTCATACAGAATAGGATGCAATTAAGTTAAACAAATTGACCAGAAATTGAGAAAGACATTATCAATGAAACAATGCAATACATTTCCCAGGACTAAAGGATATTCTCCATTTTGAAAGGGTCCAATGATTATCCAGAAACCCAGGTTTAACATTTGCAGGGTTCAGTGCGGGAATACAAACAGTGTCTTACATACCCTGTCTCTGAATAATCACACATTATAAAGCAAGATAGACTCTAGGTTCAGATCACATTTTCACCTAAGTCATGCAGACTGCTGCTTGCAGATTGCCCTTATAACCTGGCCTAGAGACTGAAGGAGTATGTGTTTCCGTGTACCAATCCTAGTAATAAAACCCCGTGGATGTGGAGAAAGGAGAGCTCTTATACACCATACACCCTGATTGGAATGTAAATTAGTAAAAACTCTATGGCAAATAGTATTATTTCTCAAAGAGCTAAAACTTGAACTACCATTCAATCCAGCAATCTTACTACTGATATCTACCCAGAGGAAATGAAATCAGTATATGAAAAATAAATCTGCACTTCTATGTTTGCTGAAATACAATAGCAAAGATATGGCATCAACCTAAGTAACCATCAATGGATACTTAGGAAATCTTAAGTATGGAGACAATGGAAACCCATCAATGGGTTTGTAGGTAAAGAAATTGTGATATATACACAATGCAATACTACTCTGCAAAAAAGAAAGAAAGAAAGAAATCATTCCTTTTGCAGCAATACGAATGGAACTGGACGTGACAGATAATGTGCTATGTGAAAAAGACCAGATACAGAAAGTCAAGTATAACATGTTGTCACTAATAAGTAGGTGCTAAAATGTGTTTATATAGATATAGAGGGTAGAATTATAGACACTGAAGCCTTGGAAGAGTGAGTGGGTGGGAGGGAATTAAGAGTTAGACATTAATTAGTAAATGCAACGTTTGTTATTCTTATTATGGAAACTCTAAGGCCATGATTTAACCATTATGCAATCTATGCATATAACAAAATTACCTTTGAACCACATATATTTATAAAAATAAAGTTTAAAAATAATGGAGGGTGGCCGGGCACAGTGGCTCACACCTGTAAGCCCAGCACTTTGGGAGGCCAAGGAGGGTGGATCACGAGGTCAGGAGTTCGAGACCAGCCTGACCAACATGGTGAAACCCCGTCTCAACTAAAATTACAAAAATTAGCCAGGCGTGGTGGTGCACACCTGTAATCCCAGCTACTTAGGCTGAGGCAGGAGAATCACTTGAACCTGGGAGGTGGAGGTTGTAGTGAGCCAAGATCTTGCCACTGCACTCCAGCCTGGGTGACAGAGTGAGACTCTGTCTTAAAAAATTTTTTTTTAAAAATTTGAAGGCAAATTTAAGCATATGTTTTCAAGAAAGAAAAAGAAGGAGATGGAGGAGAAGGAGAAATAAAAAAGAAGTAGGAGGAAGAGGAAGAAGAAAGAAGAGGAAGAAAAAAGAAGAAGGAGGAGGAGGCAGAGGAGGAGGAGGAGAGGGAGAAGAAGAAGGAGGAGGAGGAGAGGAAGAAGGAGGAGGGGGAGAGGAAGAAGAAGAAGGAGGAGGAGAGGAAGAAGGAGGAGGAGAGGAAGAAGAAGGAAGAAGAGAGGAAGAAGGAGGAGGAGAAGGAGGAGGAGGAGATGACAACAAAGAAGACCAGTGTGGCTATAGCTGGATCAATTAGGTATAGAGCAGTCAATAAGTTCAGAGAATGGTAGCTCTACCCTAATGAACTTGACCACACTCAAAATTAGGGTTTTGTTCTTACAATGTAAAAGAGGGGTAAATGCACTAAAAAAGATACATGTGTAATATGATTATTAAATAGTTACAGTGGGGAACTGTTGAGAAAAAATAGATTTGCAATTTGGAGTAAGGTAGAAATGAGGCTTGCTTAGATGGGCACATAGTGATGATGGTGCTAAAAAATTGCTGCAGTAGAAACATACTTGAAGGTTGAACTTTAAAACAGTAGCATAGTCTATTTAACCTGATGTAATGTGATGAAGAAGAGTCAAGAATGACTTGCAGTTGGCTAAATCACATAGATGATTATAGATGCTATTTACCAAGATGAAACAGTTTTGAAAGACAATAAACTTGTAGCTGCAGGAGGGAGGCAGCAGAGGTAGAAGAAACCATAGGAGACATTGAGACATCCCTGGAGATGTTGATAAAGTGTTACAAAAAGAAGGATATGTTCAATAGTGTTACATTGCTCAGAGGTCAAAAGAGATGCAAGATTGAAAACAGATTCCTAAACTGACTGGAATAAAGGTCAAAGATGACCATCACAAAATTGGAGTGCAAAGTATGAAAGCCTCTATAATGAATGTGGAAGAAAAATTGGAGGTGAGTGAAGGGAGGAAATACTATAGGTACATGTTTCAAGAACTTTGCAATAAGAAAGGCAGACAAATAATGTCATAGTAAGGAAGAATGAAGAGCCTTAGGGAGACCTTAGTAAAAATGAGAGCTGTTTCAGCAAGTTTGTGCTGCTTGAAATAATCCCATGGAGCATACAGGTAAGATTCAGGAGACAAAAGGATCATGTGCAGAATCAAAATCCTTGATTAGGCAATGAGATAAAAAATCAAGTAGGAATGGAAAAGATAGAGGCAAGGAGGCTTCACCTAGGATAATAGGAGAGAACCGGGCTCAAACTACATGTGGTTGGTCAAGTTGGTGGCTTTTGTGGTGAGATCATTCTGTTCTGATTGTTTTTGAACTTCTTAGTGAAAGCACTTAGGCTATCAGTTGAGATAGTAGCAATTTTCTAATATTGAGCCATCTTTACCATCCTCTTTCAACATGGTGGATTATTTTCTGCACAGATTGACTTGTTTCTTTACTTCTGAGTATTTTTCCTTTGCAGGTCTACTTGTTTTCATGAATGAGCCTCACAGAATGAATTCTGAATGTTTTTAGCCTTTGTTATAATTTCAAAAAACTTAAACTAGAGATATCTGTTCCTATGCTTAACAAATTCAACATAAGAATTTTCTGTGTTCATTGACATTGGAGATGACAGTGACAGTTGCTTGCAGAGAGTCTCCTCTCAACATCATTCATTTTTCTTAGGTTATTTTACATTCAATTTTTCTGAAACTTCTTGAGTCATATTTGATAACTTATGTTAACGCAATATTAATGTCATTGAAATTTTTATATCAGAAGTTTTACATCATGTTTTCTGATTTTTTTCAAAATTTTATACATCTGTGATTGATTTCTCCCTCTCATTTCTGAAGTTTTTATTGTTTTCTGCTTTTTTTTAAATGAAATTATAAGATGTATGTATCTTTTATTTTCGCTTAAGAACTAGACTTTCTGTCTGTTATAAATTAGATTGCTTCTCTGTTTTTTCATTCTAGATATTTTAATTTTGGTGGTACACAGAAAAAAATGACATTATGCAGGCAATAATTTGCTGTATTAACTAACATGTTAGAAATCTCTTAGATTTCAAAAGTCTACATTTCTAATTGTCATAATTAAATTTCCATAAGGAGATACTATTTTTTTAAAAAAAGAACTAATTAGAATTTTACAAATAGCCTGATAAGAAAGAAAATGCTAAAAAAAATATGAATACGCAATGTGTTCCTATTTTGTTTGAAAGCCTAGAGAAAACCAATGTCAGAGACTATTGCACTTAAATTTTTTGACAAAGAAATCTTAAGATTTTTGACTTGGGAGCATTTAATTCCTCACAATTTCATGCCCACTGTTCTTTCCTAAAATCATTAGTGGGAAGCAGACATGACGATATCCACTAGTTTTCCATGTATGTGATCTGCTTAGTCTTCATCCTTTAGGGGAGTCATTTTGATTATTCAAAAATTTAGAAGACGAAACTTAGGCTCTGAGATGTAAGTAGCTTCCTATGAGTCCAGAGTTAGCAAGAGAGAGTTGTTAAACTACAATCTGAGAGATTCCAAATTCTTTGCTTATTCAAGTCATGCTGCCTCTGATGAAATCCATTTAGGTTTTCTTAAGAATAGTAAAACTCATAGGCAGGGAAAGAACTGATCAAAGATAAAATAGGGGAAAATAGGTCTAATGGCTTCTGGGGAATAGAGGCATAGAACCATACTCATTTCCCTAGAAAACAAAATTGGTTACTTTTGAACAAAATTGGTTACTTTTGAACTTGTTAAAATTTCTCTCCGTTTCTGGGACTTTCTTTCACTGATATTGTTTTTCTTACATTCATAAGCTTATTGGATATCAGGAAATGACCTGAAAATAATTGTACAATTTAAATTCGAGCTATAAAAGACAGAGAAGGAAAACAGTGGAACTCCTTCCCCAGGCAGATGACTTAAGGATAAGGAGGGGAGAAGCTTGCTGGAAACATAAAGGAGAAGGGGTCCTGGATGTTCGTACAATGTGAACATGGCTCTCAGATTCCAGAGTCCCAAACACTCAGAAACAGACACTACCATCAGAAATTGCAAGCTGATTGTTTTATTGGTATACTGAAGTTAGAGCATGACCACGTGTGTCACGGCGTTTGAAACACTGTTTTCTTCTTATTCACTTCCTGAAAAAGACAAACAAACAAGGAAGATTATAGACAACACTTGACCTGGCAGGAAATGTCTAATCCCTCACTGGTGCACTGCAGTGAGGGAGATGCAAGTCCCTACTCTTGCCCTCTATCCCTTCTACAGCCCCCTTCTCCTTAGTAAGATTTTCTTTGTTCACTCTTTAAGCCATTGCAGGTAATGTGATTTAAACTGTTGCTTAGATGAGAAAGAGAAACAAGTATTGTTATGTTGTTCACGCTTTGTTGCTGTTGGTTATGTAAGGGCTATTTTTACAAAGATAGGCGCTGTAACATATCCTGTAATAGTGAGAATGTGAAACCAGCCTCCATGTCCAGTGACAGGGATTGGTTAAATTGATTTTGGAACCACCAAACAATAGAATAGTATACAATTGTAAAAACAAACTAACCAACAAACACTGAAGAGATCTAAATGAACTCATGTGAATGTTTTCTAAACAATCAATTTTTCCTATGAATAAGACACAAATCTGAATATAGAGTATGGTATAAGTGGTTGTAATAAAAACATTATATATATTTATGTAGCAATAAATATTTCCAAAAAGAGATTCCAAAGAGTAAAAGGTGGAGGTTTTGAGAAGGATAGAAGGGAAGAAAGATGAGTTAGGCTCTTACTATTTAGCTCTGTACCTTTTTGTTCACTGAGATTAGTTTTTGTTAGCTTATGCATGTATGACTTTAAATGTAAGTATTTTAAAAATGAGATACCATTTAACAGCTGAAAGTTCAAGGACCATTTAGTGGGAATACTGGACATGAAAGCCTGATGTGAGGCAGGACTGAGCAAAGCATGTCCAGGTGAAAACTTTAAATGGGAGTTTTTGAGTTTGAGGAAAGAAAACAGAAAGCCAAAAGGAGAACATGGTTCTACACCACCCTCATCATCAACCTTATTTAAGACATGTAATTTGAAGATAGTGATTTCCAAAATCAGAATTGCCTTCAAGAGCTTCTGTAAAACACAGGATCTTGATACCATATACAAGAATATCTGAATAACAATTTTTAGAAATGTGTTCCAGGACAAGGCAGTATTAACAACTTTTCAATGAACTCATTGGCACAATGAAGTTGGAGAGCTGTAGCAGTTGGAGCCTTCGATGGATAATAAACTGGAATCATACCTGTCGTTGAATCCTAGATTACTGGGGAGACTGCTCCTTTGGAGGTCTTGATGGGCGGCTCCCTTGGGAAGGTGGAGGTGTTCTCTCGGGCTTTCCAGGAGGAGGTGAGGGACGATGATGGTGATGGCCTCCTGGTTTCTGTGTGTTTTGTGGCTCTCCTGTAGGAGGTGGAGGACGGTGGTGGTGGCCTCCGTGATGGGGTGGTTTCTGCTGAGGGCCATCATCCTTGTTTCCATCACCAGCAGGGTGTTTCGATAGCTGTCCTCCCAAAGGTGGTCCCTGATGCACCTCATCTATGAACTGGTCAGAGTCTTCCTCGTCTGTGTGAGTTGAAACAAGAAGAGCTGAGCTCAGAGCTGGAAAACCCTCCTGTGTTCATACCTCTCTGTCTTCACCACAGAGCCCTTCTCTCCCTGACCTGCGTCTCAACTCCCAACCTCCCCGATTCCCAAGGCTTCCTGATTAGAACTCCTCTTCATCCACATAAGGGTGATGAAAAATCAAATTTCTTTGTTCATGGTCCCCAGAATCAAGGTTGGGAGAAAACTACTTATATCTCTGAGGCACTGACATTAGTTAATTCCTGAGAAGAAAATGTTAATAAGAAGACACTTGAGAATTGATCAATTCTTCAGGAAAAAATGGAGACAAAATTTACTGAGAATTTACTGGAATTTACCTGATATTATGGAGGGAACGTCTTCCTGGCTGACATCTAGAAAAGAAGTAGAGGATGATGGGAAAAGTTACTGCGTGCATCTTTCAGGGCTCATAGTGTCCTACGAGGAAAAGGGACCTCTGATAACACCCTGTGCATGTCCGTTTGTGACCTCATCAGTCACTGTCTGATGCTACTGGAAGTGGAGGAAGACGTAAGGGGAAGCAGGGTTGTTACTACACTGAGCATCAACCAGGAACTCAACAGAGAAGGGCCCCTGTTGGTCCTGTTATGATTCCTCAAGCCTTAGTGCTTATTTAGTTAAACTGCTCTGAGTATTTCAATGACATATTTGGGGATTCTTCTGCCCTCTTTCATCTGTAAATATGTTGCTTATGTTTGCAAGCTTTCTCAACAGGAGCCACCAGAAATAACCACTTGGATACAATCTGACACATGCCACTCCCAGCACCTTGAAATACTACATGCAGGAGAGAAGAAAATGACAGTGTTTCACTCTGGTTATTCTCTATCTCTATGTAGACAGAGACAAGTGTTTTACCCATTTCTCTGTCTCGGCAGTAGCTCTGACATGTGTTTATCTCCTTCATGATGCTCAGCCACTGTACAGCAAGGCCAGCATCATTCCTGTCTACCGGGATCAGTACAGGATCTTCACAGCTGCACTTCCCTGACTCTGTCTTGCATTCTCCACGTCCTTCACAGCAGTCCCATGTCTCTATAAATGCAAATCTCACTCTCTCACTTCCCTGGTACAAATTCTTTATCGGGTTCTATTTGTGCAATCAATAAACTATGAGGCCTTGATGAGGAATGATGGCACAACAGGTCTTCTGATCCTTGGCATGGGAACTCTGCAGTCCCATCTGTTTTCTCATCCTCCTCTCTTCCCTCCACTTTCCCCCTCTATAGCGTTTGCCCGTAAACCCCAATCAGAGTCACAATCTCTTCCCCCAACTGGTCTTACCTTCACTTGAGCTCTGAACTGAGCTGAAGGCCAGCAGGGCCACTGACAGCAGAATCAGAAGCATCTTGCAGGAGGCTCTGGAGTCACTCCCAACTTTGTGCTGGGAGAACGTGTCAGCTCCCTTTATAAAGACAAGCAGAACAATGGCGCATTTGAGCTCCCTACTGGGTGGGCCTCATCACCTCAGAGACTGGGTTCTGCTTTGCTTACTGCAGGTCAAGTGTATCCCTCATTTCTTTGGGACTCTAGCCCAGCAGGAAGGGTTGGGTAGGACGTTGTTTGTATCTAATATCTAAAAGGTACAACTATGACTTGGATAAATGTTTTGACAGAACTGTGTCCAAGCTATCAGCACAGTGTCAGAATTGAACTTTCGACATCATTTGGTTTTCAATCTGTTTGGAAAGACTACTATTCTGATTTCCACTGTGCTTTCTGTTTCTGTGTATGTGTGTTTGTGTCGGTGTGTCGGGGTGGTGGGCAGCTATCCTACAGCTAACAGTGAAGATGGTCAATATATCTGACTCTTTTTGTAGCCTATTTCCATCTCTCGTAATGTGTGTGTGTGTGTGGATATTTCCACATTTAGCTAAATTTTTCATGTAATAGAGATGGTCTTGCTTATCTGTGAGATGTGTGAGGACAGCACACTCCTGGGCACACATAGATGTGAGAAAGTTACCCCATAGCCTGCTCAGGCTACAGGAACTGTCCAAACTCTGTGGATCTCACTACACTCAGGCAAGCCCTGGTGCTGTACAACACAGGCAAGCTAATAAATTTGTATTTTAAAAATATCTTTATGGTTTATTAAAACAAAACTGAACACAGAAACCACCAAGGGATTTCTAGACCTGAACAAACTGAATATATGGTTCCCTAAGTGAGCCAGACGATGTCATATAGCTAAGACCTCTACTTTCTCCAGAATATTCTATATAATTCATCCTCTACTTTATTTCTTCTAATAAATATTATAATTGTCATCACTGATAATTAAATCGCCACAATTATACATTCAACTAAGATAATTTGTAATGTTATCCGCCTTGGATTGATTGGTCTTCTGTTTTTTACTCAGTAATTGTATCACGTGTTTCATCAGAGTGTTCTTTCACACAGAGGATATTTATCTATAATATTCTAATACTCTTTCTTTCTCACACTTATTTGTCTATATCTTGTATTCTGAATCTACCTTGCCATGTTTACTTTTCTTCCTATATCTTTTTTTTCTCCCCACACAAATGTCCGTTACTTATTCTTCTAAGTGATGGTGTATGGTACTCCTCACTACCTTTACTTTCATTTTTTTCTGTATAATTTGACAATAAAAAATTAAGTTTCCAAAAAGCCCTGTCAGGGTCTTGATTTGGTAGCTCTCTCCTCAGCTGCTGATTGCTCCGGGATACCTAGAAATTCCGTGTTCATCAATTCATAAAATATACTAGTCAGTATCACCAGCTGCACTTTCCAATTCAGACCTTGTGTAGGCCTTGTGTAATTTTTCACTTTTTGTGCATGGCTAGTCTTTATTTGAAGATAGCTTCATTGGAGGCATGGCTGAGAGGCCATGTGACAGAAAATCATAAAGACAAGCCCCTAGCCAGGTGTGCATGAGTGGATCCTGTGCTGTGCATACGAGGGTCTGGTCTGGCCCTTCTGAAGAGTTGCAGATAATAATACAAGAAGCCTTCCTAGTAGATTAGATTTTGCTACATACAACATTGTTCTTGTAAGGGACCCAGACAGATTGTTATTTTCCCTGGAATAAATATAGACCGATTTGAGGGGGAATGCCTTCTTAATTGTCAATTCTTCTCTGGCCCTGTGGGAAGTGGATCACTTCTAGTTGGGCTTTATGAATTGCATCTTAAGCATAGAGTAGTTGCTTGAGCCCAGCAGCTCCCAGTGTGTTAGGGAGATTATTGTCTCTGGTTTCACCAGATACTGTTTTCCATAGGAGGTGGAAGTGAGCAGTCTTGCCTAGGTAACGCCAGGTCAACCATCATGTCAAAAATGAAGGTCAGAGAAAAGGAACAAAGAGGAGTGCCAGGCAGATACTGCCTGATGATGTGGGCAACTGAGAAATCTGCAGGCCTAGTGCAAGACAGGTTTCTTCTTGGCAGCAGAGTACAGGAAAAGAACAGGAAATGCTCCTAAAGGTCACTCAGCTCAGGCCTGTTCCCTAAACTTCTCCAATTTCAGCAATCAGCAAGAGACTAGTGTATCCGGAAAGCATAAATATCAGCTATGCTCTCACCAGACAAATCAAAAACAGAGGTAATGGAAAAGCTGAAAGGGACACTGTGAGTGAGGGTGGGTGGGTGAAAGGGAAAAGCAGGACTGCTGCAGGAGCTTGGGCGCCTAGAGGTGAGTGGCAGCCCTCAGCACCACACTTGCCTTCTACTATGGATGTTCACATTCTGAGGCCCTGAAGGGTCAGTCTTCAACATATGAAATTTTAGGATTCATCTCTCATAACACATCCCAACATTTTCTCAGTTACTGACAGGTATTTACCTAGTGGTTCAAAACTCACTCCCTCCATCATTAGCTGATCTAATTGCTTCCGCCTTCAAAATACATCCCAAATATGACCACTCGCATGACCTTTCCTAGAAGGTGATTGTTCAACCATGATGCTCTCTCCTGGAGGACTTTAACAGCCTCCAGCTGGTCTTGGTAACATTCTTCCCCCAGCTCATCCCATATCAGTCTCCTCACAACAATCAGAGTGATATTTAAAAGTAGAAATTAGGTCATATCACATTTGTGCTTCAAATCCCCTGGTTTTCCTTCTGCACTTATGATAAGATCCAAATTTCACCCCTCAGCTCTTTCACACCCACATGGCTCACTCTTTTTTGAATACCAGGAAGCTCTCTGCATGGAACAGAAAGTAGAATCTTCTTCAGCTTCACCATCCTCTAGTTTGCTTGGAGCACTAAAGATGATTTGCCAAGAAAGATAAACATTGGCAGAGGGGATAAACTTCTCTGAGAGTCAGTGAGTTGCATTGAGTCACTGGTGTCTGGCAGTGTTGCAAATTAGAAGAATTATTGTATTAATTGCACCAACTAAGCAATCTAATAATACAGTTAGCAAATAAACATAATAGTCTCTGAGATTTCAGCTTGCTTTGACTTGTCTAAAAATTTTATTGACATTATTATGGTGGTCTTCTATTTTTTTTAATTTGATGTTGATCCATAAGTATATATTATATATCACAATTAATTTAGCATACATATTTATTTATTTTTGAGATGGTATCTTGCTCTGTCACCCAGGCTGGGGTGCAGTGATGCGATCTCAGCTCACTGCAACCTCTGCCTCCTGCGCTAAAGCATTTCCCCTGCCTCAGTCTCCCAAGCAGCTGGGATTACAGGCACCCACCACCCCGCCCAACTAACTTTTTGTACTTTTAGTAGAGACAGGGTTTTACCATGTTGCCCAGGCTGGTCTTGAACTTCTGACCTCAGGTGATCTACCCCCCTCGACCTTCCAAAATGCTGGGATTACCAGGCATGAGCCACCGTGCCCAGCCAATTTAGCGTATTTCTGTTCTTTCCACCACTTCTAACCAAATTGGTTATAATAGAAAACTTTGGTTAAGCATTTACTATATTCCATTTAATCATCAAAACCATTTTATTAGGGAGTTACGATTGTTAGTATTACCTTAATTTTATAGATGACATGACTTAGGTACATATCGAAATTCTCATAAATGTAGTAAGTTGAATAGAAGGCAGTCAGTTCTCAGAGCTTTCTGTGCTCCACTACTTACTTGCTGTTCATTTATTCATTTCGTTACTACAGTGCGAGAAGGAATGAGGCTCACAGAAGAAACATATGTTCTCGTATTAGGAAATTATCAAAGTTAAATTTTCCTAACACTTTAACAGGTGAAGTGAGAAATTTTTTTTTTCTGAGTAAATATGTTTGTTTTAAATCATAAGCTCATTTACATAGGCTTCCTGTAACCCATTTTCCTCTTGCCTTCATATAAAGACACTCATACGATTAATTCCTTTTTTGGGGGTGGATTACGAAAACCCTGTCAATGTAGATGCGCTATGTGCTTTCTTAATATACACTACATGCATTTTTCTGGTGAGCCATGTTAGCATTGGCAAAATTTGTGCAAACCCTTTTAAATGGACCAAACGTTGATTCTAATCATAATGAATCTAAAATGTTAGATTTTAGATTCTAAAATCTAACGAGATTTTAGAGAGAGAGACCGGTCTGAGATTTGTCTATAAAGGGATAAATTTGTATACCACTTACACAAATTTCAGTCTTCTATCTGAGAGTGTCTCCTGTGTCCTGGCCCCAGAGCTGGTGTTACTGAAACATGTCAGGGTCACTGGTCTCATTGTCTAAGGTGTTATCCGAGCTCATGGTCTCAGGACCAAGAAAATTAAGGAGTGTGGACACAAAGGTTGAGGCTGGAGCAAAAGTTTAATACACCAAAGAAGAAAGCTCTCTGCAGTGGAGAGGGGAGTCAAAGTGGATTGCCAATTTTACAGTTGAATCCAAGAGTTTTTATAGAAAACTGCTGTCATCTCAGTAGCTATTTTTCTTATCTATAAAATTGCCTGCACAATTCTTAGGTATGTATGTAGTTGTGTATGTAGTTGTGGATATGTCTTATGTATGTATGTGTGTAGTTATGTATGTAGTTGTGGATATGTCTCTAGGCAAGCACAAAGTGCAGCTTTTTGTTTGTATAATTGTGTGTTTGTTTTAAGTAAGCCCCCTTGCTCCCTCTGCAAGTGCCACGGAGCCCACTGTGTACATAGGGCTTCTATGCCAGACTTTGCTACCTTGCCTGATTCTCTGTGGCTTATCTGGGCAGGCGCACCCTAGCTGTGATTTTTTGTGCAGGGAGCTTCTGCAGTCTGTTTTTCCCCAAGTTGTTCTGCTTTTCTGGTAGCTGTGTTTTTTCAGGCAGGCAGCATTTCCAAGGACCAGCCTTATCTGTTTACCTAAATGATATTTTATTTTCTTCCCCCTCATTACTTCTTCAGTGGTTGGGGCTGAAAAGGAGTGCTAACCAGCCTAAAGTCAAGTGTCTGCCTTAGCAATGCCAGGGGGAATTCTAAAATTTTCAATTGCTCCTTCTCTGAGTTCATAGAGAAATACAATCACAACCTCCTTTAGAAGATACAAAGGAACATACATCTGTCTCACATTTTTATTAAAATGTACAAACAAGTAAGCTACTATTTTTAAAAGAGGGATTGTGTTAAAGTGATTAATAAATGACTCACTTTGTTTAGGTAAACATGTATGTTTTATCTTAGAAGAAAGCTTTTGCCCCTCCTGCTTAAGAACCATAAATTGGTCTGGTGCGGTGGCTCACGCCTGTAATCCCAGCACTTTGGGAGGCCGAGACGGGTGGATAACGAGGTCAGGAGATCGAGACCATCCTGGCTAACACGGTGAAACCCCGTCTCTACTAAAAATACAAAAACAGCCGGGCGTGGTGGCGGCGCCTGTAGTCCCCGCTACTCCTGAGGCTGAGGCAGGAGAATGGCTTGAGCCCGGGAGGCGGAGCTTGCAGTGAGCCAAGATCCCGCCACTGCACTCCAGCATTGGGGACAGAGCGAGATTACGACTCAAAAATACAAAGCAAAACAAATAACAAAAAAAAACCCCATAAATTACTACCATATTTGGTTGATTTCAAAGTGCACATTTTTGCTTAAGTAACATCTTGAAAATTGGGATGTGTGGCACATTGTATTTTCCAAAGATGGTCACAAAAGTCTTTTTCATCTTATATTATCTTCTTACAATGGGACCTTACATCGTCTCTGGAAGGGGTGAGGTGTGATTTCACCCCCCTTCCACTTGGGTGGAACTTTGTTACTGCCGTGACCAAGAGAATATGTCAGAAGTGACGCTTTGTGTCTTTTGCGTTTAGATCATAAAAATGTCTTGCAATTCCAGCTGGTTCTCTAAAGAAACCATCACATGCTATGAGGAAGCCTATGCTGTGAGGTAGAGGTGTAAAATTTGTTTTTAAAAATAATTGAATACATCACTGTCCCCAAACAACGTAGAATAAACAAGTTTTCTTACGTGATTGTATTATTATATGAATTGTATATTGCATTTCTATACATGGATGGTTATATAACTAAAGATGTATTCATCATTCATTTGTACCTAGCATGGTGATATTTTAGAGGCCTTAGCTTTTTTTGTACTTACGATAGCCTCTCAATTATTTTTGCATGATGTTTACCCTTCTGAGGAGGGAATTAAATTTTTAATATGATTATTGTTCCCAAAGTCACATAATTTATAGATATAAGCAGAGTTCAGAAATTCTATGAAGAGAGGGAAAGAGAGAGAGAAAGAGAGAGACAGAGAATGATAGGATAACCTTACTCATCAGAATAATTTAAAATACATATATCCAAATAATAAAATGCATAGGATTCAATTGAAGAAGAAAGATCAAACTTTGATGAAGATTATACACTATAATCTGAATACATATAAGTTTCTGGATAGGGAAATGCACTGTTCCAAAAACACCAATTTTCCAGGTGTTCCTGTGTAAATTGATTGCAACACTGTACTCTCTTCATATCTGGTTTTGGCTTTTTCTGATTCACAGATTTTCAGTGTGTCATCCCAGGTTCACAGTTTTGTTGTATTTGTTGTTTACTGTCATTTCCTCTTTAATCCTCCACGTGGATGGGTGCTTCTTTATTATAGTTGTTTAGGGACATGGGAAAAGGGCAGAAATAAGTACATGTGTTCAACGCACTGTGCATTCCAATACCCTTAGGATTAAAGGGCAAATATTACAGTTGCAAACAGCTTCATCAAATGACCCATGTGCTTACTTTCTTTCTTTTTAAGTGTATTCAAGTTACTTTAAAAGACAGGCTGCTATTACCTGTGTTTCTAATTCTAACAGAAGAGTCTGCAGTCTTTTCTTACTGGCTGCAGTAAAGAGAACATGACCGTGAGTTTACAATCAGATGGCTATTTTTCAAAGGTTACTGAATAAACTCAACCTATCTTTGCAATCCTAGAAACAATTTTAAGTGACAAATAGCTTTTTATATGCTAATAGGCTAACAAATACAGTTTTATATAACAAAAGTACACAGTTTGAAGTCTACCAGTTAACCATGTTTAGAACTACCAAAACAAATGTCTCTATATGATAAGAAACACTTTAAAACGGGCGTGGGAGGTTGGTGGTTCACACCTCTAATCCCAATACTTTGGGATGCCAAGGCTGGTGGATCACTTGAGGTCAGGAGTTAGAGACCAGCCTGGTCAACATGGTGAAACCCTGTCGCTACTAAAAATACAAAAATTAGCCAGATGTGGTGGTGTCCGCCTGTAATCACAGCTACTTGGGAGGCTGAGGCAGAAGAATTGCTTGAACCAGGGAGGTAGAGGTTGCAGTGAGCCGAGATTGCACCACTGCATTCCAGCCTGGGTGACAGAATGAGACTGCATCTCAAAAAAAAAAGAAGAAAAAAGAAAATATTTTGTGTCTATTAGTTAATAGACATGGATAGAAACTCAAGTTTATAAGGTACATAGTTTGAATTTAACTTAAATTTTCACTCAATATTTTTTAGCTAAACCTAGTCTATACTCAAGTTTTCCTGATTGTCTGAAACATGTCTTTTTCAGTTTTATTGAACAATTGAAGGCTTACTTAAATGAGCATCCAAACAAGATTGACATATTGCATTTGATCAGATTTGAATTATCTATGAAGCAAAAGAAACTAGAACTTTGGGTTCCTGCATCTGCACAGGCCCCTTTCAAGACCCTGTTTAGACTGAACAGAAAACAAGTATTTAAAAGCTTTATGAACTAGCAGTAGTCCTCTTTCTGCCCACTCCTCCACTCAAGCTTCCATCATTATTCATTTTTCTGTCTTCCACTTACTCACAGGGTCATCATATTTCAACGCCTTCTGCTTCTCAAAGCACACCTCAATACTTTCAGGCATGTTTGAAGTTTATTTGAAAAGAAGACTTGGCCCTCACTTACAGAAGCAAATTTCTAACTAATTGGATTCTTATGGCTACAAACAATGGCTATCTTCTAGCACTGCTCTTAATGTACTGTGGAGTTGCAGATTTTAGATGGAGGAATCTAGAAATTTTACTTTCGTGGTGCCTGAAAGGCCTATTAAAATGAGGTTGATTGTATGGCTTTAAATTCTTACTCTTCCACTTTATGTATCCTTTGCAAAACATACTCCCTGCAGACCTGCAGAATGGTGTCCTCCCTCAGTATTTACAGGGTTCCTACTTCCCAATATGGAATGAGTGGTAAGTGTTAGTTATGTCTTCCTTACTTTACAACCCTTGGAGGAGTCAGGAAAATTCTCACTCTAGACTACAAGAATAAGAAGCAGCTTCATGGCCCAAATCCATCTGGTCATTTCTCCTAGTGTCCTAGCCCCACCTCTTTGCACACCTGCCTGTTGAGAGATGGTGCTGACTATGGCAATCACCAACACAGGAAGATTCTTTGATTTTAATAAGAAGAATAATTTCCCTGGAGGTTTTAACCTTTGAAGGGAGACATTTATTCCTTTATTAAGAGTATATGTCACTGCAGGTTATTTGGAAGAGCACATGACTGGAACACCAGGTAGGGCCATAGATTATTGTATTTTTTCTTTATTCCTGGGCTTTGATTTTCTTGGGAGGGATTCCAGAACAGACTTAAATGGGACTCTAAAACTCTGCCCCCATGTTGCACATGAATTCCCCCTTCTGTATGAATTCATTCTCACATTGCTATAATGAACTACCTTAGACTAAGTAACTTATAAATAAAAGAGATTTAATTGGCTCATAGTTCCATAGGCTGTACAGGAAGCATGGCTGGGGGAGGTCTCAGAAAACTTACAATCATGGCAGAAGCAAAGGGGAAAACGGCAAGTCCCATATGGCTGGAGCAGGAGGAAAAGTGCTACACACTTACAAAAAAACCAGATTTCATGAGAACTCACTACCATGAGAACAGCAAGGGGGAAACCGCCTCCATGATTTACTCAGCTCCTACCAGGCCCCGCCCCAACATGTGGGGATTACAATACGACATGAGATTTGGGTGAGGATGCAGAGCCAAACCATATCAATTTCTTACCCAGGTATCATATTCGCTTAGCTAAGTCCATTCTTGGGGAGAAGACAGAATATGGGGCTAGCTCATGATGACACGTCCAGTTCACTTGCTGCTCTTAGGAACCTCTGAGTATGAGTGGGCCAAGTCTTTAACCAAATCCTTCTCAGGGAGTGTTTTTGCACTCTATATCCATTGTTAGGATATTAGCCCTGGCAAAGTGCCTTGGCAGGTAAGAGAGGGACGATTTTGATGCCACAGACTCAGTGGAATCTTTTATTAATATATTAACACTGGAGAAAGCTGATGACAGAATGCTAGACCTATGTTGAATAATTCTTACTGTAAGTGAATCAAACCATTTCTTAATTGCAGATCAACCCAGTGCCTGCACAATCAGCAGAGTCCATTTCAATGCCTGTTTGGGATTTGCATCCTCTTGCCCCGGTATCTTTTTTTGTTGTTGTTGTTATACTTCAAGTTCTAGGGTACATGTGCACAACGTGCAGGTTTGTTACATATGTATACACGTGCCATGTTGGTGTGCTGCACCCATTAACTCATCGTTTACATTAGGTATATCTCCTAATGCTATCCCTCCCCCCTCCCCCCTCCCCCCTCTCCACAATAGGCCCCAGTGTGTGATGTTCCACTTCCTGTGTCCAAGTGATCTCATTGTTCAATTCCCACCTATGAGTGAGAATAAGCGGTGTTTAGTTTTCGGTTCTTGCGATAGTTTGCTGAGAATGGTGGTTTCCAGCTGCATCCATGTCCCTACAAAGGACCCGAGTTCATCCTTTTTTATGGCTGCATAGTATTCCATGGTGTATATGTGACACATTTTCTTTTTTTTTTTTTTATTATTATTATACTTTAAGTTCTAGGGTACATGTGCATAACGTGCAGGTTTGTTACATATGTATACTTGTGCCATGTTGCTGTGCTGCACCCATCAACTCGTCAGCACCCAACAACTCGTCATTTACATCAGGTATAACTCCCAGTGCAATCCCTCCCCCCTCCCCCCTCCCCATGATAGGCCCCGGTGTGTGATGTCCCCCTTCCCGAGTCCAAGTGATCTCATTGTTCAGTTCCCACCTGTGAGTGAGAACATGCAGTGTTTGGTTTTCTGTTCTTGTGATAGTTTGCTAAGAATGATGGTTTCCAGCTGCATCCATGTCCCTACAAAGGACACAAACTCATCCTTTTTTATGGCTGCATAGTATTCCATGGTGTATATGTGCCACATTTTCTTAATCCAGTCTGTCACTGATGGACATTTGGGTTGATTCCAAGTCTTTGCTATTGTGAATAGTGCCGCAATAAACATATGTGTGCATGTGTCTTTATAGCAGCATGATTTATAATCCTTTGGGTATATACCCCGTAATGGGATGGCTGGGTCAAATGGTATTTCTAGTTTGAGATCCTTGAGGAATCGCCACACAGTCTTCCACAATGGTTGAACTAGTTTACAGTCCCACCAACAGGGTAAAAGTGTTCCTATTTCTCCACATCCTCTCCAGCACCTGTTGTTTCCTGACTTTTTAATGATTGCCATTCTAACTGGTGTGAGATGGTATCTCATTGTGATTTCGGTTTGCATTTCTCTAATGGCGAGTGATGATGGACATTTTTTCATGTGTCTGTTGGCTGTATGAATGTCTTCTTTTGAGAAGTATCTGTTCATATCCTTTGCCCACTTTTTGATGGGGTTGTTTGTTTTTTTCTTGTAAATTTGTTTGAGTTCTTTGTAGGTTCTGGATATTAGCCCTTTGTCAGATGAGTAGATTGCAAAAATTTTCTCCCATTCTATAGGTTGCCTGTTCACTCTGATGGTAGTTTCTTTTGTTGTGCAGAAGCTCTTTAGTTTAATTAGACCCCATTTGTCAATTTTAGCTTTTGTTGCCTTTGCTTTTGGTGTTTTAGACATGAAGTCCTTGCCCATGCCTATGTCCTGAATGGTATTACCTAGGTTTTCTTCTAGGATTTTTATGGTTTTAGGTCTAACATTATGTCTCTAATCCATCTTGAATTAATTTTCGTATAAGGAGTAAGGAAAGGATCCAGTTTCAGTTTTCTACTTATGGCTAGTCAATTTTCCCAGCATCATTTATTAAATAGGGAATCCTTTCCCCATTTCTTGTTTTTGTCAGGTTTGTCAAAGATCTGATGGCTGTAGATGTGTGGTATTATTTTTAAGGGCTCTGTTCTGTTCCATTGGTCTATATCTCTGTTTTGGTACCAGTACCATGCTGTTTTGGTTACTGTAGCCTTGTAGTATAGTTTGAAGTCAGGTAGTGTGATGCCTCTAGCTTTGTTCTTTTGGTTTAGGATTGTCTCGGCAATGCAGGCTCTTTTTTGGTTCCTTATGAACTTTAAAGCAGTTTTTTCCAATTCTGCAAAGAAAGTCATTGGTGGCTTAATGAGGATGGCATTGAATCTATAAATTACCTTGGTGCCCCCGATATCTTACTAGAGATTTCACACCATTTTCAATGTTCATCTTAATGCACAAAAAATTCTAAACTTGACTCTTGCTGATATCAGCATCTATATCAGCAAGGGAACGTTGCAATCCCTTTCCTCCCTATTTATCTTCCAAGCCCAATTGCCTTGATTTTCTGTTACCAAATAAGCATAAGATCAACAAGGCCTCTCTCTTGTTTTTCAAAATTCCTTCATTTCTTTCTTTCTAAAAAGTGGATTCCAAATGAATCCATAGAATCTTATCGAAGGGACAGCCCAAGGAAAATTTATCAGTCTTTCTGATGCATTGAACATATTATTCAGTTGTAAACTCTAAAGCCTAACGACTCTGAAACAGGAGGTCCAGTTTTAATATTTCATCTCACTACTGACCTTTTTGGAAGCCCCAAAGGAGTTTCTTCACACAGTAAAATGGATGGCTGGGCAGAATGTGAATATCTTATTGAAGGCATAAGAAGAGGGAGAGAAGATAAAGAATTACATCTAAAGAAATTAAGTCACATGGCTAAGGTCACTGTAGTAAATGAGGAAAAATTAATTTGATCTTCTGAGCATTCCTTCTCTTCTCTTCATAATTCCAGTTTAACTGGATGTTGTTTTCAATTTAGAAAATATAGCAAATTGTTCATTAGCCATGAGTATCACTCTGCTATCCACCACTTTCTAAGAAGACGCTTATCTTTAGAACAAGGCTAATACTAAATTACAGGAAATTGAGTAATTGTGGGAAACTAGAGAAGCATAGTGTGTATAATGGGTCTCACTCAGTTAGATCCACCTGTCAAGGCTGAGTCCCTTTCTGGAGTCTCTGGAAAAGAACCCATTTTTTGTCCACATTCCTTGGCCCTCTTCCATCTTCAATGCCAGCAATAGCCAGTTGAGCCTCCCATCACATCACATCACATTGCCCTGGCACTGGCTCTTCTGCCTCCCTCTTCTACATTTAACAACCTTATGGTTACATTGAGTCCATCTGGATAATCCAGGATAACCTCTCTAAATTCAGGTCAATTGATTGGCAGATGTAATTTCCATTTGTCATGTAAGTTAACATAGTCACTTGTCTGGGAATTAGGAAGTGTGTGACTTCGGGAGGCCGTTAATCTTCATAGCACACACAGGATGGATATCTTACCCCTCTAGACGTGGTTTGGTTCGGTGCGAGTTGGAGAGACTCACCCAGGCTGCTTCCAGATATTTGCATGAGAACATGAATGAGTTTATGTATAATTAGTTGTTATACAAGTATTTGTGATTTAAAGTATATATCTATGCAAAAGTGTAAATCACAAACTGAGATGGCAAAAATTTACTTTCAGTAACCATTGACATTTAATGCACGTTTTGATATTTTTGAGCCATCTTATTTTTTGTTTTTTATTTATACTACTTTTGATTGTTTTCTTTTTCCTGCTCTCCTATGGGGCCCTTGGAAATGTTTTATAATTCTATTTTAGTTGATCTGTATAGTTTTTGAGTGTATCTCTCTGAATAGCATTTTTAGTGATTCTTCTATGTATTCGTTTACATGTACATAGCTTGTCATAGTCTAGTGGTGTACACTTTTTAACAGTTTTAGTGAAGTAAGGGAAACTTACATCCCTTTATAATTTTTAGGTCAAAGTTAATTTATTATTTTTCAGTTTTGTAGGTCAGAAATCTGAACTGGGGTTCACCGAGTTAAATTCATGTGTCAAGGTTGAGTTACTTCCTAGAGGCTCTAGAGAAGAATGTCATTTCATTTCCACATTTCCTGTCTCTCTTCCATCTTCAGTGTTAGCAACTCAAGTGAAAAAGGAAGATATATTGTGTTTGCCCACTTTCCCCCTTTCTGTTATTTTTACTTCATTCTTGATGTTCCACAAATTCCTCTTCTATTCTTTCCTTTATGTTTAGAGAACTTCATTTGGCCACTACTTAAAGATAGGTTTGTTGGAAAGAAATTCTCCTAGGTTTCTAGCTTTTCTTTTTTTCTTAGAATGCCTGGATTTCCTGTCCATTAATGAAGGATATTTTTATTGAACATAAACCTCTGGTAGACCATTTCTTCCTTTGAGCACTTTAAATGTTTGTGCTCCTTTCTACTGTTATTTCTGGTGATAATAACCACTGTTATTCATATTGTATTTTCCCTGTGACTATGATGTCATTTCCTTCTTACTGCTTTCAAGATTTTGTCTTTAATTTTCAGAAATTGGACAATGATGTTCCCTGGCACGGATTGCATTGGTTGTACTCTGGTTGGGATTTGCTCAGCTTCCTGAATCTATAGGTTGATGCCCTTTACCATGTTTGGAAATTTTTTGACTGTTATTTCTCTGAGTCCTCTTTCAACATCAACCTCTTTGGTCTGTTTTTCTGAAACTCAGAATGCATGAATAGTACATCATTGGTTGTAACCTTTCATATTCATGATATGATGTACAATTTTTTCAATTATTTTACCCTGTATTGTTTAGAGTATATGATTTCTATTGATCCAACCTCAAGAATACTGTCTTTCCTCCATCATTTCCTTTATGCTATTTATCACACGCAATAAAGGTTTTTTTAGACATTATATTTTTCATTTCTAAAATATCTGCTTTCTTATTTTATGTAATTCTTATTTTTCTGCTGACAAATTTTTCCTTTCCATTCATTTTGAGTGTCTACATTGACCTCATGAAGGATGGGTATAACAGCTCCTATAAAGTCTTTGGTCATTTTAATACCTAAGTCATTTCGAGGTTGTTATTTCTTGATTGTTTCATTCCTTGAGAAATTGTTGATTTTTTTTGTGAGTTGTCTTAAGTACATTGAGTAATTTTCTGTTTTATCTTGCACAGAGGGATTTTCTCTGTTTGCAATACACAGAAAACCCAATAAGGGTAGGTTTGGACATTGCGGGTGAAGGCACTCATGGTAAATTATGCTCCCACTGACTCAAATGGCCAGGGAGTTTGTCCCACTAACATTTTTGGTGCTTTTCCCTAGATCAATCTTTCTGGCACTTATGAGCTAATATGTTAAGTATTTAATATCACACCATACACACAGATATAAAGACAATAAAAAACAGTGCATCAAATGGGTCCAAAAGGCCCTATCCACAAAGTCTTCCTAACTTTGGGGTGTGTGTGTGTGTGAGTGTGTGTGTGTGCACTGTTTGTTCAATCCTCACCAGTTGAACTCAGGCCCTTCTTTTTCCTTTTCCTTTCTAAACCTGCTTATTAGAGGCTATCACACTAGCCAGGAGGCCCTGCTATCTTCTATTTGAGTATTTATAGAATGTAGAAAAATGAGGGTAAACTATAAAGAATGACTGGAGGCCTGCATGGTGCAGTGACTCATGCCTGTAATATCAGTACTTTGAGAGGCAGAGGTGGGAGGACTGCTTAAGGCCAGGAGTTCTAAACCAGCGTGGGTGACATAGTGAGACTCCTCTGTCTTTAAAAAACATTAAAACATTATCCAGGCATGATGGTGTGTGCCTGTTGTCCTAGTCATTTGGGAGGTTGAGGTGGGAGGAAAAGAAGGGAAGGGATGAGAAGGGTATGGCACGGGAGGGGAGGGTTGGCTTTCTTTTTTTTCCCTCTTGGCTTCTTGCCCTTCTTTCTAGCGTGCCTCCCAGTAGGGACTCTTGTATCTCCTCACATGCTATTGTCCTCCATCCCTCAGCACCCCTTCCCCCAACCCCCAGAACCAAGTAGAATGGTGATTTGTACACGTATATCCAGCAGGGGTATACTAATTTGAGTCCCTACTCTCCTTGAAGCTTTGCAATATGTTGGGATGGTTCTGTAGGGACTTTGGTGTCCTTTGGGTCAGGAAGATCTCAGGCCCAGCCCGAATCCCTAAAGCAATTGACATCAGAATAGAGGTAAAGAAGTTATCAGGAAATATAGAGAAAGTGTCTTCAGGCCAGTAGGCAAGACACATTTAAAGCATTATTGCCACTACTCAATTGTTAACTGAATAATCATCTGAATGAAACAACTTTGGGAGATCTTTAATATTTCTATCTAAAGTTATCTGGAGAAGAGAGCAAAATCTGTAAGTGTCACTTGGAAGTCTGTTTCAGTTCTCCCATGTGGTACTCAGTTTTCAAAAACTTCCCAATCCTACTCATTAATGAGCAACATAATGGAAGAATATTTATTTACCAATTACAAACATTTTATTCAACATGTTAGCTACCAGTTCCCATGGACTTTCAGCAAATCCTATTAATCAGCTTGTAGGATCCTTCACTTTCTCTTCCAAAGGCCAGGTCTTTGGGCCGTGTTCCATCCCTGTTGCCAAAATTATTATAAGCTAGTAACTTAGCTTGTCACTTGTTATACTTGCAGAAGGCACAAGATGGTTTATTATTTATAGAAGTGCTAGCAGTAGCCAGAGGAACATCATCGTACTGTTTCTTCAAACTTCAGTCCCCTACAGGTATAAGATTAGAACCCAATGTCACATGTGCCTGTAGTGGTGTCCATCAAAAGAGAAATCTCAAAAATAGGAAACTCTGGTCTTAAAACCTTTGGTCACTGTAAGTAACCTGTCCATCTTTCCTTCTGAGGAAGAAAAGAGACTTCAGCCTTACCCTGGAATGGAAGCAAATATCTCTGGAGAGAAGAAGAGATGTATCTTTAAACAAGTCTGCCTTCTGACCAAGAGGGATACACTATTTCTAAATCCCAAGGCTCTTTGCCGTGACCTGGTCTTGGGCAAAGTGAATGAGACTCCTAGGCACAAAATGTAAGAAGGCATTCAATAGGTTGCAGGGTCCTAAAACCAAGTGGCTGCTCAAACTTTGCACCCTGCGTGCCTTGCTCACCTGATCCTAGTTGAGGCTCTTCTGTTTGCTCATTAAACATACTGTTTGCTCATAAGATAAGACCTAGACCATGCAGAAGTGCAATACATTCATGGAGAATTTTTTTCCCAACATCCATCCCTAAGACCAAGATTACACAGTTGCCCAAGATTGTAGAGTATTCTGAATATAGCATCTATTTTCTTCCTGGACAGAACTAAATCCATCAGAAGTAATGTTTAAAGAACTGTTTCTTTCTTTTGCATGCAATTTGTTTTTCTTTTAGATTAAGAGATGAGTCCAGAGGTAAGGGGGACAGGAGGAGGACTGTGACATCATGGATGACACTATCCTTTGAGAGCACCGGAGCAGTTAGAAAAGACTGAAAGGAAAGAGTAATCTTATTTCATAAGGGGTATGTCATTTTATGATTTAAATTAAGTCTGTGATTGTCACTTAGCAAAATTGCTAAAATCATTATCAGAATATCATGAGAGGAGGAAGAAAGAGAAGTAAAATATAAAACCGTTTTGGAGGTAAATAGAAGACCGCCATAAACAAGCTATCTACAGAATTATGGGGCTTAGGAATTCACAGTATCCTAAAAACAAGAACACAGCTTTGAGCATTTCTATACTCTAATTTTTAAAAATTAAGTATATTTTGTGAATTTTTCACCCACAAATTATTTTAACTGGAAGCCGTCACAGCTCGCTAATCAGCAGTTGGTGAAGGACTAAAGCAGCCCAAATCTTTCCTGTCTCAGAGTAAGGCCTGCTCGGTAGCAAGTGTGAGCTGGGGCTGTATGTGCAGAAATCAGAGCCTAAGTATGGTAAGTTGGACATTTCAGAGATAAGGAAGGCAGCTGGTCTGTGTGAAATCTTGTATCAATAACTGATTTTATTTTTTCAGTCGTAATTACGGAATTTGTGCTTTTCATTATTATATCTTCATAGACCATGATTTTTAACTTTAGATCAATTTACATTTTATGCCAGATAATTCTGTTGCGAGGGGCTGTCATGTGCATTGTGAGATATTTAGCAGCATCCTTGTCCTCGTACAGTTACCAGGTAAAATACAGGGTGTGTCAGTTCAATCTGAATTTCAAACAAGCAGCAAATAATTGTCATTGTCTGTGTATACAATTATCAACGCTGCAGGTCTGTAATTGGTCCTCCATGGCACACTTATATCATGATGTAAACTTATATTATGGTTATCACAAGCAATACTTATTTATAAATTTATTCTTCATTTTTTTTTTTGTTTGTTTGTTTTGTTTTGTTTTTTTGTCTGAAGTGTAAATGTAACTGGGCCTCCTATATTTTTATTTGCTAAATCTGGTAACATTACAATAGATGCGAGCAGCATCCCTCCTTAACTGAAAATGTCTCCAGGCATTATTAAATGTCCCCTAGGGGGCAAAATTGCCCTGTGTTGAGAACCACTGTCCTAAAGGGATGACATCCTCTGCACTTGGAAATCTCATGGTCTGTTCTCTGGATATTTTAATTTTATTCACACATTTAAAATTTCATTTTAGGCCTGCAATGTCCAGGTTATTTTTCTAGGGTTTACTTTTTGTTCTATTGATTACTATATAATTGACTTTTTAAACTACTTTCTGCAATGTTGAAAATTTGTCTTTTGACTTTACTGCTGAAAACTGTATTATTTCCTTGCGATATATTCTTTCCTTTTTTAGAGAGAACATGATTGCTCTTCAAAATCTGCTTCCAATTATTTCATTTTAAGTATTTATTACTGTTTATCTTAAACTTGCAATTTTGTTCTTTTATTTAACCTGCTGTTTTTACATGCTTTTTAATTACATTTTTAAGAGGAGACGTTCTTACTAAATTTAATTCTGTAAACTGGCTGTCCCTGATTTGTTTTTCTTTTCAAATCTTTATTTATTTTTCTTTCTTTACATAGTGACTTTCATAGAATGAGATCCTGTATTTGTTACTATCTTCTGAGCCTTCTATATTTTTATTTACTAAACCTGGTAACTCTGCACTAGATGCCAGCAGCAGTCCTCCAATTTTGCTTACTTAAAATCTTACTGATTTTTTAATATGTGTCCTTGCCTTCCTTACACAGTTAACCAATTGAGTAAAATTTTATTGTTACTCCAAAGATTCAGATTCTAGAGTCCAAGTCTGTTGTACATGGTCAAGATTGTAACATTTTTGATGGTCAATGTTGCTTAGTGTTTTTAACTGAAAATATGAATGGAATACGGTTTATATTTGGAAATAACTCTTAGTGATGTGCGTTTCGATTGACTTTGTTTCATATCCTCCAAGTTTTCACTAAGCTGTAGACTCTACTAATTATTTTCATTTGAGTTTTCCTTCCTAATTTTAAATTATCAATGGATCATCATTTTTAGGATAGGAACTAAATCTGTATGTGTTTATACATGTAAATCTGATTTTATGTACACTCTATACACATAAATGTATATTATAATTATTGATGTATTTCTATTCTATTCTAATGCTTATGCAACATATTAATAAAATTTAATAATAATCTATTATATTGTTCACAGTGCCTAGTGTAAAATGTATTATCAATACATTAGAATTTTACTATTCAATACATAATCTCCATATATGGTGCAAACAAGGTAGCAATCTTTTCTGCTTAATTTAAATCTGCAAGTATTTTCAATAATGCTCAATATATCATAGAATATAATGAGAAAAGAAGAGGTAGGTGAAAGAGACAAATGTGTAGCCCTCCTGTTCTTCTTCTTCCTTTTGTTTTCTCAGAATATCATCACTCATATCAGGCATGTTTATAAAAATGAGAGATTATGTCCTTTTTGGCATATTTCATCTTCTTTAGGACACAAAGAGAAGCTTGCTTCAGTTTGCTGTCACGTAAAATTAGAAGACATGAATGGCCAGATGGATGGAAAAATAGCAGCACACTACTAAAAGTCCTTGCCACAACGCTGTCTGGAATAGGATAAGACAATGTTAGTATGATACTGATGAACTGATGCACAGCAGAGGAGTAGAAATGAAATTATAGCTTTTATAGGTCTTACATGGGCTTCTCTGCTGGGATCCCTGGAATAAACACCGTGTAGCTTCATCTGTCTGGTGTGGCTCCATAAGGACAGGAGTAAGAGAAAAATGGAGGCCAGTGTTTCCACAAAAGGAAGGATGAACATCCTCTGAAGGAGAAACAGAGAAGTGAAATCATGCATGGTCTCCATATAGTTAAATGTCAAGTTGCCTTTTATTATTACCCATTCTTGGATTAAACTATTTATTATTTCTTTCAAAATGAAAGTTGTGCAGAAAGAGATCATTGCCTCTAGTACAACAAAAAGAAGCACCTTGTGAATTCTCTATTTCATCCAGAGGAAAATGGGTTTGGAGAAGTTGGCTACCTTGAAGAAATGGAAGACACTAAGTGGCTGGTACAGTACAGGCAGAAATAGTTGGATCCTGTCCAGAGAATGTCAAAACTTACTGCAAGATTCTTAGAATCAGGCATTTTCTCATAGCCTATATTGAAAGAGATAGCTAAAATTGTTTCCACAGGAAACATATCCTGGAGATGGCCAAGCAGTTGAGAATAAAATCAATCAGGGAGACCTTTCAGTTCCTGGTTCAATGATGTTTACCAATACAATGAATCCATTTCCCACAATCCCCATTATGAATTATACAACAGGAACTATTATAAACAATGCCTCCTGAATGCTTGACATGCCTGTACATAGTGAATGTCTGCCTTCAATACACCATTGACTGATTGATTCTAGCTGCACTCTTATAGATTTATGTATCCGAAGGAGTGACTTCTTTCTGTTTTTTTGATGGCCATTGGTGGAGTCTGGAGAGATCCAAGGTGTGCTCTAAAATTAGATTTTAACTAAATTGTAAAATATACAAGTTTTTTTCCCCCTTGAAGGTATCAGCTAGTGATTTTCAAGGCAAATATTATATTCCCTGCTGCTATTGACCCTGGTTATATTTTACATGGAAAGTTCTGCATTCAAATTTGAACCCCGATTTGTTAACATGCAAAATTAAAGTAGATTCTCCTTTATAGTTCTATAATGCCATCCTTTGCTTAAAAATTATTCATTTGTGTGATGTATCCTTTGATTCAGCTATCACCCTGGGCTAGAAACTCTAAGCCCCCATCTAGAAAAATGCAGTATATCTTTAGAGTTTATGATCAGCATATTTCTTCATTGTCAACCTCACCAATACAGATTGATTAAAAAATATGCAAGTTTAAGAAAATGGAGAAAACAGCTCTCTGATATAATACCAAAATCTTTTAGAGAGTATGGAAGTTTTAGGCTGGGCGCAGTGGCTCATGCCTGAAATCCCAGCACTTTAAGAGGCCGAGGCAGGTGGATGACCTGAGGTCAGGAGTTCGAGACCAGCCTGGCCAACATGGTGAAACCTCGTCTCTACTAAAATACAGAAATTAGCTGGGCGTAGTGGCGTACACCTGTAATCCCAGTTACTTGGGAGCCTAAGGCAGAAGAATCACGTGAACCCAGGAGGCAGAGGTTTCAGTGAGCCAAGATCACGCCACTGCACTCCAGCCTGGGTGACGGAGTGAGATCTGTCTCAAAAAAAAAAAAAGGGAGTATGGAAGTTTTAAAACATATGATATATACTTTGGCACTTCTTCTATTGATATCTTAGGAGTCTGTGTACTCTCACCTTCAATCTAGAATGGTTTGTGACTAATTCAGCTAATAAAAATGCTATAAGAATTCTGAAGCTAAATCATAAAAACTATGCAGATTTTTCTTAATCACTGCAACATTTACTCTTGGAGTCCTAAGCCACATGTAAGTAGTCCAACTACTCTGAGGTCACAATGTCCAAACCACATGCAGTGGCCATGTGCAGGCCCTTTGGCTCATTGTCCCACATGAGCCCAGCTTGTAAGTCCTTTAACCCCAGGTACTAAACCTATGAGCCAAGAAAACTGTATTTGACCTTTCTAATATGGTAGTTACTTGCCACATGTCACACATGGCTTTTTAAATTCACATTAATAAAAATTAAATAAGATTAAAAGTACAGAGCCTCAGTATTACTAACCATTTTTCAAATGCTTACTAGCCACGTGTGACTATTGACTATTTTATAGCCAACATACATAGAGGATATTTCTATCATTGCCTATCATTGACATTTCTATTTATCAGCTCCACCTTAGATAAGTTCAGCCCCTAGTCACTTGAATTGCCTCCAGTTGTTCATAACTTTCTGGCTAAAGGCTTAGACATTCTGGAACAAAAAGAAGTCATCCCTGCTTGCCTTGAACAAAACGCTAACCCTACAGAATCTTTAAGTGTATTAGTCTATTCTTGCATTGCTATAAAGAAACACTCGAAACTGGGTAATTTATAAAGAAAAGAGGTTTAATTGGCTCATGGCTTCACAAGCTGTACAGGAAGCATGGCAGCATCTGTTTCTGGGGAGGCCTCAGGAAATGTATAATGATGGCGGAAGGCAATGGGGAATCAGATACATCTTCACGTGGTTGAAGCAGGGAGAGAGAGTGGTGGGTGCCACACACTTTCAAGCAACCAAATCTTGTGATAACTCACTCACTATTGCCACAACACCACCAAGGGGGATGGTGTTAAACCATTAGAAACTGCCCTCCATGATCCAATCACCTCCCACTAGGCCCCACCTCCAGCATTAGGGGTTGCAATTCAATATGAGACTTGAAGGAGAATAGAAATTCAAGCCATATCAACAAGCACCATAAAATGACTGTTATTTTACACCATAAAGTTTCTGGATGACTTTACTATACAGCAATAGAGCATCAGAATAGAATTATTTAGCATATGAATGGTATAAATATTTTGTTATTTCAAATTTCCATGTCTCTTTCTTTCTTCTATCACAAATAAAGGTATCTATATCATCTTTATTTTCCTCAGTGTAAGAGGAACTTGTATAAATTTTCTATAATTTTTTCATACATTGAGCTGAACTTAATCTTAATTCTGATGAGGTCAAACCAGGAAAAGTAAATTCGTCACGTTCTTTGTGTAATGCAACTGCTGCATTTCCCTCCCAAAGTAGCTAGCCCAAAATTTAGTGACATTCAAAAACAATGGAGATATAATATAGACCTAAGAGGAGTCAAAGAAATGAATGAGTTGGACAGCCCACCAAAAGATACACTCTAGGTAAATTCACAAAAAAAACTCCATGACTAAAAGAAAGGCCAATTGTGGTAGGCAAATATGAAAGGCAAACAAAACTGAAACTGAAATAAACAAAGGGAAATTCAGGAAAATATTATATGCTGAAAGAGGGCTATTTTATTTGTCTTATTGAATATCTTCTTTGTTCCAGCCCTCTAGGAGGTGGGATGCAGCATTAAACACAACTATTTTTAAATGCCTTTAATAAGTTGACATTCTGAAAAGATGTACTCTAAACAGATAATAAAAATATATATCATACAGATATAAAATATAGTGTATAAGAAGTTGCAAGTGTAAGTAGAGAGGGAAAATAGCATGTCAGCAGAAGGGTTGAAATTTTAAATAAGGTGATTAGGGAAGGACTCATTGAGAAGGTGATGTCTGAACAAAGACCTAAAATAGGTAAAGACATTATCCATGTTTTGTCTGGGTAAAGTATATTCCAGACACAGGGAACAGCATTATCAGTGTGCTAACATTGGATGTACCTCGTGTGTCTGAGAAAGAACAAGGAAAGCAGTGTGGCTGGTACAGAGATGAGAGAGTGGGACCAGTAAGAATGAAGTCACAGAAGGAAGAGGCATGAGAGCGGCCATGTGGGCTTTGCCCAGCCAAGCCATGGATGTGGGGATGCCCAGGTCTTGTAGCCCACTCTTCACACCACTGTGCCCAGAAGACAGCACATACAGTCAAAAGAGATTATTTTAGAGCTTTAATATTTAACTCCTGCCGTGCTGTGCTTTGTGCTTGTGTGGTGCCTACTGCCCCTCTCCTGTGGCTGATTTCTCCCTTTTGGAATAAGAATGTTTACCTGATGCCTGTACAACAACTGTATATTGGAAGGAAATAAATTGTTCGGTTTTTGTTTTTGTTTTTGTTTTTGTTTTTTTTCACAGGCTCATAGCTGGAAGGAACTTGGCTTGAGTCTCAAATGAGACTTTGGACTTTGGACATTTGAATTGATGCTGCAACAAGTTAAGAATTGGGGGACTATTGTTGAGATGGAATGATTACATGTTTTTATGTGAAAAGGACATGAGTTGTCAGGGGACCAACGGCAGAATGCTATGGTTTGTACATGGTTTGTTTGTCCCCATCAGAACTCATATTGGGATTTGATCCCCAGTGTAGCGGTGTTGAGAGGTAGAGCTTAGTGAGAAGTGTTTGGGTCAAGGGTTGGATCTCTCATGAATGGTTTCATACCATTTTCAATGTAGTTGTTGAGTTCTCACTTTCACAAGACTGAATTTGTTCTGGGGGAGTGAATTGTTTTTCATGAGGGTGAATTGTTATGAAGCCAGGATGCCCTTTTGGTTTGTTCTGTCTTCACTTGTGCTGCTTCTGCTTTGACCTTCTCCACCATGGTTTGACCCAGCACAAAAGCCATCAGCAGAAACTAAGCAGATGTTGATGCCATGCTTCTTGTACAGCCTGCAGAACCATGAGCTAAATAAACCTCTTTTATTTATAAATTACTCAGCTTCAGGTATTCTTTATAGCAACACAAACAGACCAAGAAATTGGGGGATACTATTTATAAAATTATTTCAGTGAATTAAATTAGATAAAATGGACAAATTCCTTGAAAGAAATTACTGAATCAGGCCCACAAAGAAATAGAAAATCTTTGTGTCTATTTTTAAAAATTGAATTCTTAATTTAAAACTTTCACACAAAGCAAGGGATGACCCACATGTTGATTTTCATCACATATTTAAGAAGAAAAAAATACCAACCTACACAAATTTTTCAGAAAACAGAGAAGGATGGGACATCCTTCTCAAACAAAGTCTCATAAAGGTTAACTCTGTGAGCTTTATTTCAAGAAGGAAAGTGGGAATCTACCAGAATCATACAGACACACAGATTCCAGGGAGGGGAACACAGGCAAACAGCCCCCATGATGACACCCAGTTATAAAAGTGAGTAAAGCTCCAGTAGATGAGAGAGGCAGAGAGTCTCCCTCTATGACTTACCTTTCCACTGGGGATCTGAGCAACCCAGGCTGAGGAAGAGTACGTTGTTTCTCCAAAGCCCTGGAGCTAACTTGGAGAGAGGCTTAGAGACACTGTAAGGGAAAGACACTGGGAAAAGGCCTTTTCCCAGACCCAGGACTGAGAGCAGGATACTGTTTTTAATTCAAGTGCATACACAGTAAATCATTTTTCAGTGACTCAGCAGTGTAGCTGTGCAGGCATTTTAGTCTTGGGCCAGATATTGGAGCACCTGCTCTAGAGCAGGGTGGGGACCTCCATAGCCAGAGTTGTAGGAAAAAAACCTTAGCAGCAAACACTGAAGTTGTGCTCTCCTCCATCACAGGCCTGGGCCAGTTTATCCTGTGTGATAAGACTTGCAACCAGGCAGCTTAGCTACCTAGAACTAGTCTGTGTGTGTCATTGCTGGGTGTCCCACCCTGCTCCCCTGTGATTGTGGTGCAACAGAGTCAGCTCCACTCCACATCTAGGTAGAAATCCAGGCATTTAGATCACTCATTCACCTGGTTCAGCAGCTTAATCTGCTCCACCCTTCCTGTGCAGAGATCCTGGCACAGGGAGGCCCTCTCTGCTTCATGCCTAGGCAGATCTCAGGCTTGCTAGCATGGTTTAGTACCCTGAACCACCTAACCTTCCTTGACATAGGTTATGGTGCAGTGGGGCCGTCTCCGCTCCACATCCAGGCAGAACTCTAGACATATGAAGCACCCATTCACTTAGATCAGCAGCCTACCCTCCCCTACCCTTCCTGTGCAGAGATTTTGGTGCAGGGAGGTCCTCTGCTGCATACCCAAGCATTCAAAGCACCTGCTCACACAGACTGGCAACCTGTGCTGCCTCACCCTTCCTGTGCAGAGATCCAAGTACAGGACTGACCCTCTCTGTTTTATGCCCAGGCAAAAATACAAGCATTCAGAGCACCTGCCTGTCTGGTTAAGCAGCCTGAGTCACCCCATCTACCCTGTGCAGAAATCTTGGTTGGTGGGGGTGGGTTCTGCTTCACAAACAGGCAGATTTCTAGGCATTCAGAACCCCCCACTCTCCTGGATAAAGAGTTTAGGCCAACCTCTCCAATATTGCTGTGCAAAGAAGGGGGTTACCTAGCTCCACCCCTAGACACAACTCTGGTCACTTGGTAGCCACTCAGTAGATTCTCCCTCAGTGTTGGTGCTTGTGTCTGCCATTGGGAGACCTATAGGTGGACCTGCCTTGTCTGGCTCCACCCACCTTGCTCCCCACAACCCCCAGGGCTGAGCAGGGAGTTCACACTACTGTGTACTCCATGAGTCAGCCCATTATCTGCAGCAACAGAGAGCTTCTTCCAGTAAACAAGGATCAAGTATATAACCACCATGTTGTCCACAACTGGCTCTTACCTATAATTGCCATCTACTGGCTTGTAGGTTGAACTGCACAGTCTAAAACCTGCAACCAATAAATGCATAGGGTTATAGAAGCTGGGCAAAAGACCCAACCCAGAATTCTCTAAAGTCATACCGCCTAAGGAGAGAGGGGGAATGGAAAGGGAAAGAAAAAAAAGAACAATAATATTATAGGGAAAGAAAGAAAAAAATCCTACCTTATGAAAATAATTACAAAAATTAGAAATGCCAGTATTGCCAGAGGAGGAGAAAACAGAACGAGAATTCTATGACCATAAAAAAAGTGAATGTAGTGAAACCAACACCATCAAACCAACACATCATCGTCCTGTGTGATGAGACTTGCAACCAGGCAGCTTAGCTACCTGGAACTAGTCTGTGTGTGTCATTGCTGGGTGTCCCACCCTGCTCCCCTGTGATTGTGGTGCAACAGAGTCACCTCCAATCTACCTCTAGGCAGAAATCTGGGCATTTGGATCACTCATTCACCTGGTTCAGCAGCTTAATCTGCTCCACCCTTCCTGTGCAGAGATCCTGGCACAGGGAGGCCCTCTCTGCTTCATGCCTAGGCAGATCTCAGGCTTGCTAGCATGGTTTAGTACCCTGAACCACCTAACCTTCCTTGACATAGGTCATGGTGCCGTGGGGCACCTACCAAACTCATAAACTGCTGGCATTCCTGAGAAAGAAGGAGAAAGAGTTAATAACCTGGAAAACATATTTGAGGAAATGATTTAAGCAAATTTCCCTAATCTTACTAGAGAGGTAGACATACAGATACAAGAAATCAAGAGGACACCTGACAGATGCTATAGGAAATGAACATCACCAAAGCATATAGTTGCCAAACTATCCAAGGTCTACACTAAAGAGAAAAATCATAAATTCAGCTGCAGAAAAAGATCAGATCATATACAAAGGGAACCCCATAAGCCCAAGTAAACAGCTCAGCAGAAACCTTACAAGCCAGGAGAGATTGGAGGCCTACTTTCAGCATTCTTAAAGGAAAGAAAATTTTCCAACCACTAATTTTATATTCCATCAAACTAACCTTTATAACTTAAGGAGAAATAAAATATTTTATAGACAAGCAAGGGGTAAAGGAATTTATTACCACTGGACCAGTCTTACCAGAGATCCTAAAGGGAGTTCTAAACATGAAAATCTGCTACCAAAATAGCACAGCTAAGCACATAGCCCAAGACTCTATAAAGAAATCACATAATAGAAACTACAAAGCACCCAGCTAACAACTTCACAATAGAAACAAAACCTCACATAGCAATATTAGCCTTGAATGTAAATGGTCTAAATACCCTCACTTAAAAGCAAATTGAATAAAAAACAAAAGCCATCTGTCTGCTGTCTTCAGGAGACCCATCTCACATGTAATGTCACCATTAGGCTCAAAGGAAAGGGTTGTAGAAGGATCTGTAACACAAACAGAAAAGAAAAAAAAGAAAGAAAGAATCACTATTCCTATATAGGACAAAACAGATTTTAAACCAACAACAGTTAAAAAAAAAAAAAAAAAAAAAAAAGGACAAAGAAAGGCACTACATAATAATAAAGGGTTCAATTCAACAAGAAGATTTAACTGCTCCAAATATGTATGCACTCAGCATTGGAGCATCCAGCTTCATAAAACAAGTACTTCCAGACCTATAAAAAGACACCAACTCAATAATATTGGGGGACTTCAACATCTCACTGAGAACATTAGATCGCTGAGGCAGAAAACTATCAAGGAAACTCTGAACTCTTGAAAAAACCCTCAAACAATTAGGCATTGAAAGAACATACCTCAAAATAGTAAGAGTCATCTATGACAAAACTACAGCTAACATTATACTGAACATGCAAAAATTGAAAGCATTCCCCTTGAGAACCAGAACAAGAAAAGAGTCCCCACTCCCACCACTCCTATTCAGCATAGTACTGAAAGTCCTAGCCAGGACATCAGGCAAGAACAAAGAAAAGGCATCAAAATTGAAAAAAAAATGTGGTCAAACTATATCTCCTTGCTGATGTGATTCCATACATAGAAAACATTAAAGACTTTGCCAAAAGTCTCCTGGCACAGATAAAGGACTTCTGTAAAGTTTCAGGATACAAATCAATGCACAAAAATCAGTAGAATTTCTATACACTAAAAAACTTCAAGCTGAGAGCCAAATCAAGAATGCAATCCCATTTACAATATCATCAAAAATTAAAATAAAAAATAAAACTGGGAATACAGCTAACCAAGGAGGTGAAAGAGAACTGCAAAACACTGCTGAAAGAAATCATAGATGACACAAACAAATGGAAAAGTATTCCATGCTCATGGATAGGAAGAATCAATATTGTTGAAATGGTTATACTTCCCAAAGCAATTTACAGATTCAACTCTATTCCTGTCAAGCTACCAATGCCATTTTGCACAGAACTAGAAAAATAAACTATTTTAAAATTCATATAGAATCGAAAAAAGAGCCCAAATAACAAAAGCAATCCTAAGCAAAAAGAACAAAGCCAGAGGAATCACATTACCTGACTTTGAACTATACTATAAAGCTACAGTAAACAAAACAGCATGGTCATGTTATAAAAAGAGACACATAAACCAATGGAACAGAATAGAGAACCCAGAAATAAAGGCACACAACTGCAGCCATCTGATGTTTGACAAAATTGACAAAAATAAACGATGGGGAAAGGACTTCCTATTCAGTAAATGGTGCTGGGGTATCTGACTAGCCATATGCAAAGAATTAAACTGAACCTTTACTTTTCACCATACACAAAAATTAACTCAGGATGGGTCAAAAATTTAAATGTAAGACTTTACACTACAATATCCTGGAAGAAAACTTAGGAAACACCATTCTAAACATTGGCCTTGGGAAAGAATTTATGACTAAGTCCCAAAAAGCAATGGCAACAAAAACCAAAAATTGACAAGTGGGACCTAATTAAACTAAAGAACTTCTGCACATATCATAAGAAACTATCAACAGAGTAAACAGACAACCTATAGAATGTAAGATTTGCAAACTATGCATTCAACAAAGGTCTAATATCCCAAATCTATAAAGAACTGAAACAATTGAACAAGCAGAAAACAAATAACCCCTTTAAAAATGAGCAAAACGTGTGAACAGGCACTTCTCAAAACAAGACATACAAAGCAGCCAACAAAAGTTTTAAAATGCTCAACATCACTAATCATTAGAGACATGCAAATCAAAACCACAAAGAGGTACCATCTCACACCAGTCAGAATGGCTACTATCAAAAAGTTAAAAAAAACAAAAACAAACAAACAAAAAAACCAGATGCTAGTGAAGCTGTGGAGCAAAGGGAACACTTATATCCTGTTGGTGGGCATGCAAATTACCTCAGCCACTATAGAAAGCAGTTTGGAGATTTCTCAAAGAACTTAAAATAAACTACCATTCAACCTAGTTATACCATTACTGGGTATGTGTTCACAAGAAAATAAATCATTCTACCAGAAAGACACATATACATTCACAATTTCATTAGAGCACTATTCACAATAGCAAAGGCATGGAATCAACCTACATGCCCATCAACAATGAATTACAGGCCAGGCACGGTGGCTCATGCCTGTAATCCCAGCACTTTGGAAGGTCAAAGTGGGCAGATCACCTGTGGTCAGCAGTTCAAGACCAGCCTGACCAACATGGCTAAATTCTGTCTCTACTAAAAATACAAAAATTAGCCGGACATGCTGGCACCCGCCTGTAATCCCAGCTCTACTTGGGAAGCCGAGGCAGGAGAATTGCTTGAACCTGGGAGGTGGAGGCAGCAGTGAGCCAAGATCGTGCCACTCCAACCTGGGCAACAGAGTGAGACTCTGTCTCAAAAAAAAAAAAAAAAATGGATTAGACCAAAAAAGTGTGGTATACATACACCATAGTATACTATGTAGCCATAAAAAAATGAAATCATGTCCTTTGCAGCAACATGGATGCAGCTAAAGACCATTGTCCTAAGTGAATTCATGCAGAAACAGAAAACCAAATACTGCATGTTTTCACTTATAAATGGGAACTACACAATTTTAACTAACACTACTAAGTGATAGAACTGAGAATTGTACCTCTGACTCCAGACTCAGCCCTTAACTATTATAGTGCTTTTTATGGGAACCATATGAGTACCGAGGTGAAAATACTGACAGATATTGAAAGATGCTATTGGGTAAATAAACTACAAGAGAGTTCAGAGAAATTAATGATAAAAATGATCATACTACTCCTCTCACCTAATTTTTAAGCAAACCCATTTAGGAGGTCCTTTCTAAAAAGAAAATAAAAGAGAGAAAGTGAGAATGCTCAAGTAGATAGTACTACTGAAACAGGTTATTAAAAATCTATGTGGTATCACCAAAGAACCTGTTCTGACAGTAGAGAAAATGAAATCAGGCTTTCTGTCATTATACTCAAGGATAACTGTGCCTTATTGCAAATATTTTTTCTAACTGATCCATAAAATACCTTTGAATTTTGAAAGCAAAAGAAGTAAAAATTAATTTTCTTATAGGAAAATAACTGATTATTGAACTTCATTAAAAGTTTTTAATGCCCTCTCTTTGAAAGACACTGTAAAGAAAATGAAATGACAAGCCTCTGGCTGGCAGAAAATATTTATAAAACTTAATGTCTGATAAAGAACTTATATTCAGACTGATATGGTTTGGCTGTGTCCCCACCCAAATCTCATCTTGAATTCTACCTCCCATAATTCCCATGTGTTATGGGAGGGACTCAGTTGGAGATAATTGAATCATGGGAGCAGTTTCCCCCATACTGTTCTCATGGTAGTGAATAAGTCTCATGAAACTTGATGTTTTTATAAGGGGTTTCTGCTTTCACTTGGTTCTCATTATCTCTTGACTGCCACCATGTAAGACATGACTTTTGCCTCTGCCGTTATTGTGAGGCCTCTCCAGCAGTGTGGAACTGTGAGTCAATTAAACCTCTTTTTCTTTACAAATTACCCAGTCTTGAGTATGTCTTTATCAGCAGCATGAAAACGAACTAATACGGAGACTATATAGAGAACATTTACAACTCAGTAACAAAAATAGAAAGCAACGAATCAAGCTAAATAGTTGACAAAAGGTTTAAACAAACATTTCATAAAAAGAGGTTTTATGAATGACCCAAAGCACATGAAAAAATGTTCAGCCTCACTAGCCATTAGGAAAATGTGAATTAAAACTATGATGAGATGTCATTACATTCTGACTAGAATGGCCAAAAAATAAAACAGAGTACCTACCAACTGTTGGCCAGAATGTGAAATAACTGAAACTCTTGTATATTGCTGGCAATAATATGAAATTGTGCAGCCACTCCATAGAACTCTAGCATTTTTTTTAAGTTAAACATACACTTATCATATGATTTGACATTTTTACTTGTAGGTATTTACTCAAGAGTGAGAAAATTGTATATCCAGAAGAAGAGACACACATGAATGTTGATATAGTTTTATTTATAATGGCCAATGATTAAAAAACCATTTGAATGTTCATTAACAGGAAAGATAAATTTTTTAATGTGGTATATCCAATACTACTCAGGAATACTGCTCAGGAACAAACTACTGATTAATACAACAAAATAGAAGAACTTCAAAAACATTATGCTGAGTTAAAGAAGCTTCACATATAATAGTGCACACTCGATAACTGTACGTGTGTGTGTGTGCATGTGTGTGTGTGTGTGTATATATATATATATATAGCATCTATATATCTATAGCCATATAAATTCTAAAAATCAAAGAACTTTCTTATTGTTACCAAGAACAGATAAGTAGTTGCTTGGGAAAAAGGGCTGGTGAGGAGAGGGTAAACTGCAAAGGGCACTGACATTGTGGTCACACAGGTGTACACTATTGTCAAAACTCTAACCAAAATGTGGACTAACATGTTGCATTTTATTATATGTAAATTATGTTTCAATAATATTTATTTTAAAAGGCATGGTGTAAAATATGTATGTACACATACATACAATATAATTCCTAACAAACACTTATCTTTTTATGTGGCAGTTACTCATATTAAACTTTTTTTAACCCATCAGCATAGTAATAGTGGCAAGTCCAAACTTCCCTTAATTCTATTCCAAATAACTGTTCTAGTTATCTGTAATTCACCATTTAAATAGGAGTACATGATATAATAAAATAATTACCTAAATCACCCATCCCAATGAGTGATTTAGAATTGAAGAGCCATTGCCAGACAAAAGACTGTAGATTTACAATTAACATCTAAGTATGCTGTAGTATATGTTTTTAATTTACAGTAGAATCTACCAATGATTTCCTCAAATAAGTTTCAAATTCCTAATAATGTAGAAATATATGTCATAAATACATAATATTCTTAGGTAAGATGCTATTATAGAGAAGAATTTTAAAAAATTGTAGTGACCACCTTCACAATAGAAGAAACTAGGGAAAGTATAAAATATTTTTAAACTCCTCATAGACTCCTGTTTCTGTCTACAATATTCAATAATCTGTGGTCTGAATGGCTTATGAAATTGTGAGTTTCTCAACGTTTAGCCCATACCTTAGCTGCCACCAAAAGAGAGGCCTGTCTTAACTTAGGGTTTCCTAGAATCAGAAGAAAGGAGTGGCTTGAAGGATAGAAGACTCCAATCGTCTGACAAAACATGTGGATCAGTGTATTCTGATACAGCTCAGAAATCCATGATATGAGAATACATAGAAAGAAACTGGCATGGAGTAAAAGGAATGAGATCACAATTTTCAATGCATTTATGTGGGCCTTGGTCCTGGGGTCTCTGTGTCCTTTGTAATTGAGCTGCATTTTCTGGAGATGTTTCCACAAGGAGAAAATTAACAGGAGAAAAGAGATGAGGGCCACAGTAAATGGTGCTAGACTGAACATAGTCATGGTGAATTTGACCGGCACTGAAAATGTTGGAAGGCCACTCATACTGAAATTCCAAATTGTGTTTCTTTCACATCGGTCCAGCCAGTCTTTAATATGTATGTTTATTTGTATCAGATTTAAAAATAAGAAGATCAAGGTTCCCAGCAGTATCATCAGAATCACTTGGTTTACTCTCCACTTCAAATAGAGAAAACCAGGGCTAGAGAAACTCACTATTTTGAGCAAACAAAAGATGCTGAGGATTGTAGCAAGCCAGAGACTGAAGTGATTAGAAACTACCCAGCTAAAAATAATAATTCTTAACCCTGTTCCAGACACAAATATGGCTAGATAATGCAGACCTAAAAACCAACTTACTAATAGTTCCCAGATCAGCCCAATTCTGGAGATTGCCAAGAATGTGAGGATTTTATCAACTGAGGACAGCTGTCTTTTACTGACCCAGTCAATGCAGTTTATCAGTACTATAAATCCATTGCTCAAATTCCCAATTACGAATTCTGCAATTATTACAAGAGTGAGGATACTCAGCAGGGCACTTTCCATGTCAGAACAGAGAAAGTTCAAAGTCTAATATCGCTGCTGGTTATTCACTGATCTAAAATGCTATTCATATCCTTGAGTGGACAGTGGAGTTCTTCTTCCTTCTCCTTTTTCTGCTCCTTCTTTCATTGTTAGCTCAATGTCAAGTGGAAATTTCTAAAGTTTGCTGATTGATCTTCACATAGCTGTACTGGTGACATCTTTTTTTCCTTCAGTTTCTCTGCTGAGCCCCAGCTAAGAAATTTATGTCTTCACCATGGGCAGAAATATTTCATAGATGATTATGAAGCAAAGTTAAACTCACATTTGCATCCATGCAAATAAAGACATATTCTCTTTCATTGTTTTGTACATTTTTGCCTCCTCTGAGTTGTGGAAAATTTGATTCAACCAGCTTGAGTTCTGAGGCACAAATATTATTAAAATCTGATTCATAGAATATGTAGCTAAATGAAGCTTTTATGGCTAATAGCATAGCCAATGAAGATTTATAAAATATGCAAAGACAGACCTATCTATTTCAAAAGAGTGCTCAATTTCTTGTGGAGCTAAAGCTGGATTTGGTCAGTACTGTGACTGAAGAGAAACTCATTTACAAAGCATGCATCTTTCTCATTCCCTGCCTCATCACTATTTAACAGTGCTCACCACCATCCCTCCATAGCACCAAATGCCTTCACATTTTATCCACTTTTCCCCTCATACTTCTTTTTTGAACTTTAAAAGTGATAAAAAGTAAGTAAATTTTATAAATTCGGCAACAGCTACCAAAGAAAGCAGTACTGTATTACGTCATAACCTGCAAAACTGATAACCAAGCAAAGAAACAGAAACACTAGTTCCCCTTATCCATGGGGCATATGTTCCAAGACCCCCAGTGGATGCCTAAAACAGCGGATAGTACCAAACTCTATATACAATATGTATTTTTCCTGTATTTATCTACCTATGATAGAGTTTAATTTATAAATCAAGCACAGTAAAAGATTACAAAAATCATAATAAAATAGAACAATTAAAACAATATACTATAATAAAAGTTGCCAGGGGTTGTGGCTCATGCCTGTAATCCTAGCACTTTGGGAGGTTGAGGCAGGAGGACCGCTTGAGCCCAAAAGTTTGAGACCAGCCTGGGCAATATAAGGAGACCCTGTCTCTAAAATAAATAAAAATTTAAAAAATAAAAAGTAAAAAATTTGTTTAAAAATATTATGTATGTATGTAATGTATGTAAAAAATATATGTATGTATGTAATATGAAATATGTAGTGTGGTGTCTCTCGCTCTCTCCAGATACCTTACTGTACTGTACACACCTATTTTTGGACCATGGCTGACTTTGGGTAACTGAAACTACAGATAAGGTGGGACTACTGTGTTCACTGTGAAGAGTCAAGATTCCTCACCCCATCCCACTCTTTCAAAAAACACCAAAAAAAGTGAATTACCAAAATTCTGAAAACTTGGAGACTTAAGAAAGAGTATCTAATTCAAAATTAATGTAAATAAAAACTTGATTATCTTGATTATAAGATAGTAAATTCATCCAGCCATTTAGCTGGATGAATACAAAGCTATTTTTATTTAATAAACATATAATTTGTGAATTATAAATGTTTGTATTTTATTACTCACGCAATCTTTTTCGGGTGATCTACAGAGTACTAAAAAATTTACAAAATAATTGCATCATCTTTGATGATTTGCAAGTTTCAATTATAACTTAAAATAGCTAGGTAGCTATTTTCCATTTTGTTGTTATAATGGTATATTTGTCAAGATAGAATAGAAAATATCTCCTTTAACAGTTTGTTAGCTTTGTATATTTATGACCTTTAAATATCTAGCTATGTGGCATGTGGTCTTTCATTTGCACTCTTGACCCAGGCCTGAAGAGATCTTTTATACTTTTTCAGTTTAGGGTGATCTTCCTCTCTATCTGGAGAAAAGCGTTTGGGGATGCCGGTCACAACCTGATAATACCCCAAATTGGCACAAATAGACCTGAGGGACGGTACCGTACTTGCTGGTATATGAAAAAAATACCACAGTTTTTTAGAACTTGTGACATAACCCATGACAAAGACAGAGAGAATGGATAGCAAGCTTGTGGTTCTGAGCTGCATTTTTCTGGTGCATTTCCATAAGAGAAAACATTTAAAAACATGAATTTAATCAAAGAGATGTAGCCTCTCACTTCTATAAGAGAAAGAGAATAGATGCTAGGGAACATCACAGAAAAACTTTTTCAGCAGTCTGAACCGAAAAGGAAAATGAGGCAGAGGGCAGGAAGAGGAAACAATGAAAGGTTTGAGTATGTAAAGTATTTTTTAAGTCACTGATGGACGCAGTTTGCCAATGTTGTATTAGGGTATTTGCATCTATGTTTATAAGGAATATTGACATTTAATTTTCATTTCTCATATTGTGCCTATGAGAATTTGGTATTAAGATTTAGCTAACCTCATATCATTTGATTAGAAATATTTCTTTTCTCTTTTTCATTTTTGCTATTATTGTTACATATAACAAATATAGAACATTTAATGAAGTATAAATGCTATAGTATAAAGTGCACACTAATTTAAACACCTTCCATGTCAAGAAAGAGAACTTTGTATATCCCATAACACCTTATATTCTCCTTTCTAATCATAACCCCTATCTTCATTCCAGAAGTAACAACTATCTGAACTCAAATCACATTATTGTTTAACTTTGTATATTTTACATTTGAATATGTATCCCTAAGCACTAGCTTGGTTTTGCCTGGTTTTGGATTGCACATGAATGGAATAATACTGTACATAATCTTTTTGAATGTAACTATTTTTGATCAATATTACGTTTTTAAAATTAATCATGTTGCATATAGAGATAGATCATTTATTCAATTGCTGCATAGTATTAATTGAATGACAATTCAAACTTTGTCTAGTCTAGTGGAAACACAAAGTTGGCTTATTTTGAGTTTGGAGACTAGGATGATGATGATGCTACGAACATTCTTTAACATGTAACTTATAGAGTACATGAGCGTACATTTCTATGATCTTGATCTGGAACTATTCTGTTGCCTATTTCTTCTGGTCTCGTTTTGGCAGTTACAATTTTCTAGATATTTGTCACTTTTAATTATTTATGTTTTTATGTAATTTTGATTATAATATCATCTTATTAAATTTTTAATACCAACAGAATATATCCTTTAAATTCTTCATATTATTTGCTTTTCTTTTCATGACTTATCTTACCAGAGGTTTGCTTATTTTATTAGTCTATTCAAATCTGTCTTGGTTGATCTTTTCAAATGTATTCTCTTTCATTAATTTCATCTCTTTTATTGTTATTTAATTAGTTTTACTTCCTTTGAGCATGTTTGCTGTTATTTTCCTGGAATATGTTTTCCTCTCAGAATTTTAAATCATTTCTCACAAGGTTTTACTATATTTTAATTATACTTAATGTTAAATATTTTCTAAATTTACTGTGATTTTTCTTCCACCGTAGACTATTTTAAAAATATATGTTCAAGTTTCCATTTACATAAAATTTTCTCTGCTAAAATTTATGTTTTGCATATCTGGTCAATTTTGATAAATGTTTTGTGTTTGTTGAAAATAATGTGTATCCTGAAGTTTTGGGGTGCAGTGTTTCATACATCCACTAAATCTATTTGTTAATCATATTGTTTAAATCCTATTTACCTTTTCTGAGTTTTGTCTTCTTATTCTATTACTTCTTGAGATTTAATGTTAAACTATCCTGCTGTGAGTATAGGTTCATCTATTTCTTTTAGAAGTCCTGTCAACTTTTACTTTACATATTTTGATGCCACACTTATGAGTGCATGGAGCATTAGAATTGTAGTATCTTCATGGCAAATATAACCTCTGCTCACATGAGGTGACATTATCTATTCTAATGTCTTTTTCCTTAAAACCGATTTAGCCTCACGCCTGTAATCCCAGCACTTTGGGAGGCAGAGGCTGGCGGATCATGTGGTCAGGAGATCAAGATCAGCCTGGCTAACACACGGTGAAACCCCATCTCTATTAGAAATACAAAAAATTAGCTGGGCATGGTGGCGGGCGCCTGTAGTCCCAGCTACTCGGGAGGCTGAGGCAGCAGAATGGCGTGAACCTGGGAGGTAGAGCTCGCAGTGAGCCAAGATCGCACTAGTACACTCCAGCCTGGGCCACAGAAGGAGACTCCATCTCAAAAACAACAACAACAACAAAACAACCAATTTAGTATATATTAAAATGATTATATCAGCTTATTTTTGTTAGTGTTTTATGGTAGACTTAGATATATATATAGTACGTAGCATAGAGGTCGTAAAATGGGACCTAGGGCTGTACGCTAACATTTTATTCCTTGTGGGATAAGAAATGCATTCTTGCAGGAGTCCCCTCTTCCCCCTTGAACTTATATATTATCATGTAAATTTTTGGTCAATAAAATATTGTGGAAATGACATGTTGCTTCAGAGTGAGAGCATTTGCTCACCAGTGTAAGACTGCAAATTTCTCATCGTCTTGCCTTGACACTCAAACAAGGGTCAATAAAGCATCTCTCAGCCTGGATTGTTTTGTGGCCACTATGAGCACAGGACATGTAACAGAAGTGAAAAACAAAAACAAACAACAAAAACTTCTCCTATGTGGAGTCCTTGAGATGTTGGGATCTTGTTAGTACAGAATAGACTAAGCAATCTTGGCTAGTATGAGACTGGCCTCTTGAAATGGGGTGCTGCTAAAACACAACACCTAACTTATGTGCCATTGGCTTAATACTTGATTCATTGGCAGTGAGTGGCAAGAAAAAACATTATTGTTTACTGTAAAACAAGTTAGGGAGTGGCAAAACATTTGATAGCTGTCACCTGTGGTTACATGGAAGGTAGATCACATATTTGAAACTTTTGTAACTCTAGAAAAAAATATAATTGAATATATTAATGGTGCATTTGACAATTTTTTAAAAATTGAATTCATAAAATAATTGCCTACTGTCTAGCTAAATAGCAAACAGAGGGAGATGCTCTAAAAGAAAATGATATTTATTTGGGAGTAATATTGCAATGGGAATACATGTGCCATAGTAAATTCTGTGTGTATTCAGGGACATTAAAAAAGACAAGGATTTCTAAAAGAGGAACATTACATAATTGTTTTGAGATAACCTTGGATCCAAGGATCAAGAACAAGGGTGACACCTGTTTAAGATTACATAAGGAGCTTCTGAGCAGATGTCCTTGCAGAAGTATCTTTTTGTGTAGGGTTGTAGTGGCCTTTCTGCAATGTTGTTGTTTTGTAGAGTCTTTTCTGATAGCTCTTGCTATAAGCCGTATTTACATTAAGAACACTCCCTTCACGGCCTTCTTCAGCTGCATTTGTCAGAGTTTTAACACAAGTGACTTCATTTTGATTCTGACAATTTTACACTACTTTTCAAGCAGGAAAAAAAAATTTCAGAAAGAAGAGTCTAGAAACTTGAGATTGTGCAGAGCTGGAAGAGGCAATTGCTTCTCAACACTGAATAGTATTTGAGTTTCTAAGCCTGGTTAAAACTCAGCTTTGGCTGGGTGCGGTGGCTCACACCTGTAATCCCAGCACTTTGGGAGCCCGAGACGGGTGGATCATGAGATCAGGAGATCGAGACCATCCTGGCTAACACGGTGAAACCCCATCTCTACTAAAAATACAAAAAATTAGCCAGGCGTGGTGGTGGGCGCCTGTAGTCTCAGTTACTCAGGAGGCTGAGGCAGGAGAATGGTGTGAACCTGGGAGGCAGAGCTTGCAGTGAGCCGAGATCACGCCACTGCACTCCAGCCTGGGGGACAGAGCGAGACCCCGTCTCAAAAAACAAAAAACAAACAAACAGAAAACAAAAAAACTCAGTCTTTAGACTAGGATTATCTCAAGGGTATGGTTGTTACATCCACGTTAAAAATTCAGACTGGATTATATTTACAGACAAAGGTTCAACTGACAGTTACTGTTCTTTTAGTTTGACAAGGTAATATCAAGGCAGAGTAATTAAATATCTGGTTTCCCGAATAAAGCCTTATAGTGCTCAAAGTATCTGATTTTAAGTACAGAGAGAAAAGCAGAGGGGTGAAAAAGCAACAAAATACAGCAAATATAAGAAGCAGCAGACCAGACAAAAACTGTGACTTGTTTGTTTGTATGTAAAGCTGACACGAATTAAGTAGACTAAAAAATTGAGTTTTTAAAAAAATCATGCTTCTGAAAGAAATGCCAACCAAAACTAGGTCACATGTGTCAAAGTAAATTGAAATGGAGGCCAGGCCTGAAGAATCCCTAGGCAGACAAAGCCAGTTAGGTCTCATATGACCTTAAAACTGATTGATTTACAAAGGTAAGCAAAAATTAACTTGAGCTATTTTTTATAAATGCCTATAGTAAAGAAAAACAGAGCTTAAACTCAATCAATCAAAGACAGCGAACAGGATAGCCAAACACTTGATTGATTAGCTATTAAGGTACCTTATTTGGTCTATCCTGTCTTTGCTTTTCTTCTGTGTCTGTCCTATAAAAGCATCCCCATTGCATTCCCTCATTAGAGCTCCAGAACCACCTCATTTTGTAGCTTTCCAATTTTGAACCATCATTTGCAAATAAACTTTTAAAAAACTTTAGTGTGCCTTAGTTTACCTTATTAACACATGTTGAGCTAAAACCCTCTATTAGTCTATTCTTGTGTTACTAATAAAGACATACACAAGACTAAGTAATTTATAAAAGAAAGAGATTTAATGAACTCACAGTTCTACATGGCTGAGGAGGCCTCACAATCATGGTGGAAGACAAAGAAAGAGCAAAGGGACATCTTACATGGCGGTAGACAAGAGAGTGTGTGCAGGGCAACTCCCCTTTATAAAACCGTCAGATCTCATGAGACTTACTTATTCATTATCATGGGAAAGAACCGCCCACATGATTCAATTGCCTCCCACTGGGTCCCTCCCCATGACATATGGGAATTATGGGAGCCACAGTTTAAGATGAGATTTGGATGGGGACACAGAAAAACCATATCAAACCCTATTCCAGAGATATAGTTTAACATATTGTGAAGACAAATGGGAGCTCACAGACAATATGAGAATCTGTTGAAGATTACGCTTTTTTTCCTAGTTCTAAAATTACATCTTTTTCAATGAGACTTACATTCTTCCCCCAACTCAGAACATTTCCCTGTCTTTAAGGGAGACCTGCCACAGATAGAGAACCATAAAAAATAACAGTAACAACCACATAAACTGTCATGTGAGCTGTGAAAAGAGTTAGTGGAAGGAATGGGCTCTCACCAAGACAGTGAAAAATAGAGGTAGGTGGTAAACAAATATGTGAAAGGACCATTCAGAAACCCAAGCAAGCTATCATTCTCCCCATTTTACTGGTGTTATAAAGACCTGAAAAGAACTCCCACAGAAATAGATTGTGTTATCATCAACAAATATATTTGAGTTGGGCATGGTGGCTCACACCTATAATCCCAGCATTTGGGAGGCCAAAGTGGGAGGATATCTTGAGCCCAGGAGTTTGAGACCAGCCTGAACAACAGAGAGAGTCCACCTCTCTAATAAATAAGATAAAATAAATTAAAATAAAATAGCTGGGCATGGTGGTGCACACCTGTAGTCCCAGCTACTTAGAAGGCTGAGGTGGAAGGATTGCTTGAGCCCAACAGGTTGCAGTGAGCCATGCTTATGCCAGTAACTTTAGCCTGGGTAACAGAGTGAGACTCATATATATGTATACATTTAAATATATGTATACATGGGTGAGACTCATATATACAGATATGTATATATTTGTACATATGAGATAAGCTGGTGAAAATGAGGTCATTGAAGCAGATATCCTGTTCCTTGCCAATTAAGTCAGTGATTAATTCCACAGTTAATGCCACCATGGAAATGTCCTCCTCTATACCTGTTTTCTCTTCAGAGAGAAAAATTCCTAATTTTATAATAATTTCTTATTTTCAACAAAGGGATTAATATAATAATTAAGGGATTATTAAGGGATTAATATTTAATATTTATTGTTTCAGTACTTCGCTCTTGCTATGTCCATTAATTCCATTGCTCATTGTTAATTTGTTGTTAATTACATTAAAATTGGTTCTTCTGTAGGATCAGGTCATATTGATCTTTATGAAATCAGAGTAATCATTATTCAAATGATTCAACTGGCAATTTTCATACTAACAAGTATTTTATTTCTTTTATAAGAGCCACAGGTGATAACTTTCCATATTCAAAAGAGTGCCAAATGAAGTCTAGTGTTCTCAGATGCAATTATGGACAGTTTTCCTATCACGGTTTTCACTTTTTGCTTCATCCTAAACTGCAATTTATGAACACATTACAGTCCCCAACTAGGAGACTAACAGGTCACTGAAGAATGGTATTGGCAGGAGATACTTGAATTCAGTAGCAGGAATGAACTCAAAACCAGCAGTAGTGAGTGAGTTCTTCTTCTCTTGAGACTAAATTTGTGTTCATGGAAACGTTTTTGCAAGACTGAGTGGTTACAGTGTCAGAACGGGCCTCAGGTTTTGCCTCTTCAAACATGTCCGTTTCCCCTTTGACCTTCTGCCATGTCAAGATACAGCAGGAAAATCCTCACCAGAAGCTGAGCAGATGTCAGCGCCATGCTTTTCGAACTTCCCAGCCTGCGGAAACTTTAGGTCTTTATAAATTGTCCTGCTTCAATACTATGCAGCCTTAAAAAATAACAAGAACATGTCCTTCGCAGGGACATGGATAAAGCTGGAAGCCATTATCCTCAGCAAACGAATGCAGGAACAAACCTGCACATCCTGCACGTGTACCCCAGAACTTAATAAATAAATAAATGATACGTTTTTGAAATATACACATGATCAAAAATGCAAAAAAATTAAATTATCTAACTTCAGGCATTCTTTTATAGTAACAAAAAATGGACTAAGACAAAACTCTGTAGTGAAATCTCCAATTATTTGTAAGATGAAGTCGTAGAAACAGGTGAAGTCCAAAAAGCAGGTTATAATCTATATAAACATTTAAGACTTTTATTAATATTGACAAAGGCCCCTATAAAATGCATACACCAATATAAACTCTCACTAGCATTAAGTGAGACTGCTTATAACTTATAATGCACACATAATTCTATGTAACAATTTACAAAAGCAAAATGTGGCCAATTTGAAATGCAAAATATAGCACTTGTTATTCATTTTACCATAGTACTATACTAAACTTACATTTTTGTTTAAACATTAAGCTGAATTTTTTATATATGATAGTCTGGTTTTTAAAATTATTTCTATCTTTTTTATAAAATAGTAAAGGTATTAAATTTTTTTCTACTGTATTATTGCAAATAGATTTTAAAGTTTTTAATCTATTGTTTATCCTTTTATATTTATTTTCTTGAGGCATTCAGAAATTCTTCCAGTCATGCTATTAAATGCATTCATTTTAAATGTACTCTGCCTTTAATATCATGTTTAAACATGTCTTCCCAACGTTCAAGATTATAGAACAATTCATGATATTTTCTCTGTTTGATTATGCTTTACTTTTTCAATTCTGTATTTTATCCTTTTATTTACTTTGGGAGAAGAAGTATGTTACACATTTGTCTTCTTTCAAATTGCAGTATTGTTGTTACAATACTAATTATTGCAGCTTTAATTTTTCTTCACATATTTAAGATGGAAAAATCCATCTCACACAATATATTTGTAAACAGAAAAAGATATTTATAAACTCTAGAATTTTTGTTGCACTGGTGTTTCCTCATTCTTTCATGATGTCATGCTATGCCACTCCTTAAAGAGAAGCGTTGGAGGACATGATAGGTGAGAGGGTAGACACATAACTAATTATTTGTTGGACACCTAACTTAGGATGGACAGATTATATTATTTTTATCAGCAAATGTAAACTCATCAGTCTTTTCCTTAATGACATGTGCTTCCTCAAATTAAAGCCAGTAGAGTCTTATTTTTATTTTCTTGTAAAAGTTTTAAAGAATTGTTTTCAAATCTAAAGTGATAATACATCTAATGTTGTTTTTCCGTTTGTTGTGTATTAGAAATGTAATTTTGTCCCAATATTAAATGACAGAGGTCTCAATATCATTAGTTGAACAGTCTACTTTTTTTTTGTTGTTTCTAATGCCAAATCTATCACGTACAGAGGTTCCTACATGATAAGAATAAACAACCTGGTCTCCCCAGACTTGTCTTTAGTTTGATCCACTGACCTATTATTTATTATATACATTTATTGAGACAGGGTCTTGCTTTGTCTCAAAAGATATTTAAAAATTATTTTATTTATTTATTTATTTATTTTCCCCGACAGGGTCTTTCTCTGTTGCCCAGACTGGAGTGGCTCAATCAAGGCTCACTTCAGTCTTGACCTCCTGGGCTCAAACAATTCTCCTGTTTCATTCTCTGATGTATCTAGGACTGCAGTTGCATGCCATTATGCCCAGCTATTTTTTTGATGCTTTTAGAGACAAGGTCCACTGTGTTGCTCAAGCAGGTCTTGAATACCTTAACTCAAGTGATCTTCCCATCTCAGCCTCCCAACATGCTGGGATTACAAGTATGAGCCACTAAATAAATACTTTAAATAAATCTTGCTATCTGCCAGATACCCTGTCTTAATTTTCTTTTTCAAGAATTGTCTGATTTATTTTTGAATACTGAATTTAATTTATGTGTAATTTAGGACTATTCTGTCAACATGAAAATAAATTTCTTTAAGATTCTGGTTAGAATTGTATTGAATATGTGAATTAATTTGAGCATAATCAGTCTTAGAAAATTCATTTTTGCATATCTATATAGTTCAAATCCTTCACTAAAGTATTATAGTTATGTATAGTAGATCACATCATGAAACATTTTTGTGAGATTTAGTCAAAATCAAAATATAGTTCTTATTTGTAATAAGAAAGGGAACTTTTCAATTCCACGTTTTAATGGACCAGTGCTGGTGAATAGGTGTAATTTTAGCCCACATATATTGATATTGTACCCTGCAAACTTGTCGAATTTGTGTTATTTAAAAAGTTTTCCTGTTGATTTTTAAATTATCTAGGTGGAATTACTACTATCAGCATATAATTTCTTTAGTTTCCATCCAAATTTCTATGTAACAATGTTTTTGTCAAAGTGTATTCGTTAAATTAGCTAACAAAATTGTCAATAAATAAGTATCGTTGTCTTAATCTTGATTAAATGAAATAGTTTTATGTTACACTAATAACTATGCTTCTGTGTTTGTTTAGTAGACATACAAGTTATTAAATGTTGCTTCTGTTTAAACTGGGTTTGGTTATTTATCTTGATTAGGAGTTAAATTAGATCAAACATTTTTGCAACATCTGTTGAGATAATTTTATGTAAATTCAAATTATTTACTTTCTAGTTTCAAATCATCTTCACAGTCTTAGAACGAATCTTTCATTTGTAATATATTTTAAGTACATATTATGAGACTTATTTACTTTTACGCTTTTTTTTTTTAGCAGTTTTGCGCCTGTATCTAATCGCCTACCTTCTCTTTATTTGCTGTGCTGTACTGTTTTTGCTCATGTTGAGGATTTAACTTCTTAAAAGAAATGAGAATAAAACATTTAGGTTCACTGAAGCAGTTTGGAGAAGGTAAAAATTATGACATTTTTAAACTTAGTAAAAGTTTTTTATAAATCCATCTGAATTTGATATCGTGTGTATATTTTGATAGTCCATTCAAAATCTTTGAAATTGTTGATTCATTAAAGTTTTTTACTATTACTATAAATTTTTGTTGACCTGTGCTTTTTAAAAACTTGGCAATTTCAATTGAGTTTTTAAATTTTGGAATAAAATTATTTAGAACATTGATTATATAAAGCTCTGCTATTTAGTATTTTCTACATTTCATCAACTTTTCTGCTTCTCATATTTCTTGATCGATACTATCAGACTTTTGTATTTCCTAATCTTTAAAAGATTTTGGTTGTGCTACCATTGTCTGTTATATTTCGGTTTTCTATTTATTCATTCATTCATTCATTTATTTATTTTCTACTTTTATTTTGGTTGATGTTCAAAAGCATAATTATTGCCCTCCAGACAAATTCTAACTTCTCCTTCTGCTGAGTCTATGACTTGGAGAAATTTACTTAACCTTTCTATCCCTTGGTTTTTTGTTTGTTTGTTTAGATTTTGAGACAAGGTCTCACGCTGTCACCCAGGGACTGGAGTGCAGTGGTGGAATCTTGGCTCGCTGTAGCCTTGTCCTCACAGGCTCAAGTCATCTTCCCATCTCAGCCTCCCTAGTAGCTGAGACTGCAAAGGTGCACCACCATACCCGGCTAATTTTTGTATTGTTTGTAGAGGGTGGGGGGTGGAGGCAGGTCTCACCATATTGCCCAGGCTTGTCTCAAACTCTTGAACTCAAGCATACACCTTCTTGATCTCCCAGCATTCTGGGATTACAGGCAGGTGCCACCGGACTCTTCCATGCCTCTGATTCTTCGTAAACCAAAGGGAATGAGATTGTTTTTAGGAATAAACATAAAATAAGTAGCACACATAAACCACCTAGAACAGTACCATATACTAAGTAAGCACAAGGTACTTATTAGCTCCTTCTTAACTTCTTCACCTTTCTTTGGATTTTTCTGTTCATTTTCCTTAACTCAAGGTGACTATGTGCCTCATTCATCTAGAAAACTTTTTTTATAATACTTGTACTAATGGATATGAATTCTTAGCTTTAGTTGGTTTTCTCATTTTGATTGTGAAAAGCTTTTTCATTTCTGAGTTCTAAATATTTATCTTCTATGTAGAAATGTTTATCTTTTCCTTAGTTATAGAGAATAGCTTAATTTTCAAACTTTTTTTATTGATTTAACATTTTACTACCTTACTTTATGCATAATATTTATTCCATGGAGTCTGTTCTTTGTTACAGTGTACACAGTTTAGATGTATAAATGTTTCATGTGTATTTGAATGTTTGTGTCCAGATTTTTGTCAAGTACAGATTTCTACATAAAAGTATTGAATTAATTTTTGCTAATTTAATTCTTAAAATATTCCATATCATTCTTACTTCTGCTTGATATGGCAGTTTATGAAGTGTGTCTTACATTCTTATTATTTGTGGATTCTTAGTTTCTGCTTGTGAGGTTTTTGCTTTGGCTTTATCTATTTATGTAATGCATTGTTAGGATGTCCAAATTCATGATTATTGCATCTTTTCCATGATTTTTTTTTTTTTTTTTGAGACGGAAGTTTCACTCTTGTTGCCCAGGTTGGAGTGCAAAGGTGTGATCTTGGCTTAGTGCCACCTCCATCTCCCAGGTTCAAGTAATTCTCCTGCCTCAGTCTCCCAAGTAGTTGGGATTACAGGTGCACACCACCATGCCCAGCTAATTTTTTTATATTTTTAGTAGAGATGGGGGTTTCACCACATTAGCCAGACTGGTCTTGAACTCCCAACCTCAGGTGATCTGCCCGCCTCGACCTCCCAAAGTGCTGGAATTACAGGTGTGAGCCAACACACCCAGCCTTCAGTGAATTGTTTTATTCTTACTACTCTGTAATCACCTGTCTTTAACTGTTACTGCTGTTTACTAACTGTTAATTTGTCTGATCTTTTTGTTTGGGTAGCGTGTGATTATTAGTTATAATTCAGTTAGATATGACAAATATAAACAAGTATTTGAATATAAGCATGTGGAAGAGTATCTATCTTTCACATAACTAAAAAGTACATGGGAAAGCTTTTGTGGCACAAATTTTCCAAGGGAATAGAGTGATTCTATCACTGACAAATGATAGGATAATAGATATGATAATAGATATTAGGCATAAGTACCAGTCACTGTGCTCATTAGTACATGGTAGATTCTATCCATTTATTTTCTATCACTGTGGTTTTCTGCTTTAGCTATGCTTCTTAAAAGCAGAACATAGTCGTGTTTTGTTTTCTTATTTATTCTCTGTCCTTTGATAGATCAAGTACATTTATTTAAATTCATGGAAATTTCTGATAACATTGAACTTGCTTTTACTGTCTTATTAAAATTTTGCTAGTTATCACTCTTTTTTGCTTTGAGATTGAATTGATAAGTTATTTTTATTCATTTCTCCATCTATTCTAAGTTTCTATTTTTATGTTATAAATTGTCCCCCAAAATTACTGGCTTAAAACAGCAGTTTATTATTTTTTTCCTCATGATTCTGTGTATTGCCTGGGCTTGTTGGGTAGTCTCTCATTGTGGTATTTCATGTAGTTTCCGTCAGATGAGGGATGGGACCATAGTCATCTGAAGGCTCAAATGGGATGAACATCTACAATGGTTCAACTCAATGGCTGACAGTTGATGTAGGTTTTCAGTGAGATGCTTAATGGGAGCTGTCCATCAAGAGATCTACAACGGCCCCTCTCTGTGGCTTGGGCTTCCAGCAGTATGATGGCTGAGTTCCACGGGTGAATATTCCAGAAGGCAGGAATGCTGCCAGTATCAGAACAGTGGACCTGGAAACAAATCGCATGCCATATGATCAACACAGAGCCATCCAAATTTGAAGGGAGAGGAAACAGACATCTTTTTTGATAGAAGTGTCCAAAAATTGCGGCCATTTTAAAACCATTGTATTATCTATAATTTTCAGAAAATACCTTATTTTTTCTATATAATTTACCTAAACGTGATAAGATATAAACTTTTTTAAGGCAAAATTTAATGTCTCCATTCTGTTTCTTTCAGTCATGATGAACTCAGTATACCATTGTACTTGATTATCCCACATATTTTTAAATATTTCACTGTAAGAGTTCAAGAACGGGGAAAGAAACACAAAAAGCAGCTCAACAGTCAAAGACAGCTTTATTTTGGAGAATAAACTTGAGAGGGGTTTCTGGCCAATTTTGGTCAGCAGTATTCTCTTACAGACTAAGAGCATTTAAGGATTCAGAGTGAGAGAACTTATTACAGGCTTGGAATGTTTCTGTGTCTGGGAGAAGTTTATTGTGGGAATGGAATGTCTCTGGTTGGAGGGGAGGTTATATTGGCACTGACATCTCTCTGGCAGGAAGGGAGGGTATCATGGGGATGGCATGTCTCTGGTCGGGAAGGGTTTATCTTATGGTTGGAATGTTTCTGGTCAGAGATGTGATTTGTGGTTTATTATGCTCATGCTGACCTTAGCCATTAGGTTGATTCACTTTGGATTTAGGCGGTTTTTGATCAAGGTGAACTTTAAAATGGCGGTGCTTGTCCAAGATGGCGATACTCCCACTCTGTCAATCCAGGCTCTGTAGTTATTAGAAAGATGAGGGGTGATGTGTTCTTGCTGGCTCCTTCCTGCTGATGAGGGGACCGAGAGTTTTCTGGTCTTGGATTGACTGTAGTATTAACACTGTATGTAGATGTTTTGGGGTTGTTTTCTGTGAAATGGCCATAATCCTGTCAGTTAAAAATCTCTGAAGAAGGTTAATTAGGCAGGGTAAGAACATTAGTCCTAGGCATGTTATGAGGCTAGGACCCAGGAATGGGATGACCCATGGTATAATTTTGTTCCCAAACCAAGAATCTATTTGGTTATTTTGGTATTCCCTTAGTTTTTTAGCCCTTTTGTTTAAGTTTTTCAGCAGTGTCTCTTACTAGGCCTGATTGGTTGAGATAGAAGCGACATTCCTTACCTAAGGAAACACAGAGGCACATGTTTGGAAAGATCCATGTGTTAGTTTCTATTAGTAACCATTGTTAAAAGACAAATCATGGTAGGACTGGTTTACTTTATTATACTTGGTTTAATTATTTGTATACAGTGCAGTAAGAATAATTATTTGTTACATAGGCCTTTTAAATTTGATTTGTTGGAACTTTGTTCCATAGAAGGAATCTGAGATAAGACCTTTTTTAAAGCCCAGCCCAGCCATGGATTTGTACCATCAAATACCTATGAGTTGGGTGAATTCCTCTCTTGTTGAGGTTGTAAGATAACTTGGGGTTCCTGGCCTGTCAGAAACTGACATTCTTTACTTACTACAGGTCAGAAACCCTGTACAGGGACTGTATACACAAAATATGAGGCCAGTTTCCAAGGGCTTTGTTGCCTTCTTAAGTCATGTTTGATTCCTGAAAGGTAAGCATATGATTCCAGTCAAAGCCTTGGTAAAAATAACCAGTTTTTCCAATTGTGTCCTGTTACAAAAGCAAACAGATTCTTATTGCACTTATGCAAATAACTATATTGCCACAACTTCAAAATGTCAAAAAGATAGCTCCTATCTCCTATTAGTTCAGTTCATGAAGTTAATTCCTGTCCTGCTTGATATTAATGAACATTTTTAGCTCTTCAAGAGTCCTGAACGTTTTTCCTCTATTCTGATGTCACAATCTCTAAAGTTATCAGAAACCTGCACTCAAGAGTACCTGTTAGAGCTTTATAGCTGATTATAAAACCACCTTCTAAAGAGAACCAAAACAAGACAACAATTATTTATGGATGACCAAAAGTTTTATGGTAGCCATCATTAAAGTCACAATTGACAAAGATATCTGTTACCTTCGTGGCACACAATAATTTTATCATAACAATTGTAATTATTACTGATAATGTACATGAAGATATATCAGAATTATGAGATTCTCCCATAACTTTGGAACACATACCAATAACATATTTATACAAATATAGCCCAAGGAAAGCCAAACACCATTTTATATTTGACAATGCTTCCTGTATGATTTTATACCAATAAGCCAAATTTTACCTTTATATTAGTGTGCTATTAATGTAAAACTCACTTTATTTTTTTAAGGTGGAGTCTCGCACTGTGGCCCAGGCTGGAGTGCAGTGGCATGATTTCGGCTCACTGCAAGCTCCGCCTCATGGGTTCACACCATTCTCCTGCCGCAGCCTCCTGAGTAGCTGGGACTACAGGCACCCACCACCATGCCTGGCTAATTTTTTGTATTAATACAATCTTGTAGATACATTTAACCAATTTTAATTTTTGACCATAAGGTAAGATTTTTATAGACCTTTTTAAACCCTTTATAATTTTTGTTAAAAAGCAAGTTAGTTCTTTAAGAGAAACGCATTGTGTTTTACTTTAATGCTCAGTTTACAGAAAAATTGGATGATACCCCTTCAACTTTAGCTGATATGTTTACACACAGAATTTCCTTTACAAATAACTTTCCAAAACTTGCTTAAACCTTCAAAACAATTCTTTAACCTTTTAATCTAGGTAAAAATCCACATTCTCATGCCTCCTTATAATCTTTTTACCAAAAGTATATGCAAACTGTTTTTTCAATAGTCTTAAATACATGTTACATTGTTAACTTTCAGCAACCTTTACTTTTGTTGGTGAGTTTGGGATTTTAATTATGTACTAGGTATAGAACCTAGAACCCAGACAGAAGTTCAGATAAGGTCTGACTTATTCCAGTGTTTCCCTCCATGTGTCTTAGGTCTCACCTGGCTGCACAGCAGGCCATTTGTACAGCTAAGAGTTCGAGTGGCATTTTATAAAGCATTCAGGAGGCCTAATCACTTTTTAATTGTACAACATTTCTTGCATAAATTCTCTTTTATAAAATTTTTCACAACTTTCACAATCTCTAATATGCCTCAACTTTCCAACTTGTTGTAAACATTTCTTTCTTTAAACAACCAGTTAATTTACTTTGGGATGAGAATTTATCATATAAGATTCATTTTTATATGAATCTTCTTTCCTTTAATATAAAAGATGATAACAGTCCTTTCCCAAAACAAACTTCCTTCATGTCTGTGGACTAGACTGCCTAAGGCCACAAGATGAGAAGTTAGGGTATTTCACTAAATAGTTCAAGATGTAGCTATCTTTATTAAACCAATATTAATGTTTCATTTATTAAAAAATTACAAAAGCAAAGATTATTCTGTTTGGACTGAGTTATAGTTTTGTAGCCTCTATGCCAAATTTTGACACCTTATAGTATTTGGCAGAGATAAGTATGAAATTGCTTGATGAATACATGCAAACAAAAATGTATGCTGACAACTCTTAAGACTTTTTTAATCCTGCTGTACCAGTAAGTTTTAAAGATTTAAGTAACGTGGACTGAAAAGTCCTACAGCTTTTACTTTTCCCTTAAAAATATTTGATTCAAGGGCTTATTTTTCTTAGGCCAATTAATTAGAGCTTTTTAAATAGACATTGCACACATGACACGTATATATCCACACGGACAACCAGAATAAGATCCAGTAGTTATAAGATTTTTTTATTTTCTAATTTCCCAATTGGATTATTGGCCTTCAGGTGATGCCCTTTAAGAAGAGGGCCTAATAAACAACCATAGCTGGAAGACAAAGACAGATTTTGAAAGGCACTTGTTCACCTCTAATTCCAGGGCTTCCAAAAGGAAAACAGAGATTTTTCCCAAAACAGGATTTGTGTGGCCTCTTCTGTTTTCCCAAGGAGTCCCAGGACACCAGAAGTCATTTTAGGGCCTTTCATACATGCACCAAGAGTGGCAAGACAGAGTGGAGAAAAGTAGCTCAGTTGACTTGGAAAAAACCTTTTCCAGGAAAACAAGATTTATGAAGAGAAAAACATAAAGGCCTTTTGAATATATTCATAGCTCGGATGTCCATTTTAATTAAGCCGAGCACTCTTTTTCATCAGGGGTGAGAGTGGAGGTTAGAATTATCTAAATATCATGCCAACTTAAAGGATTGGTTTATATTCAGGAATTCCCTGTGATAATGACAGGGATTTTCAGAGAAAGATCCCAGATGTTGTTCGATCTGTGACAAATCAGACATGGAGGAAGGGACATGAACGTGAGCAATGCCTTCAATCCCAGCCGCTTTCTGGAGAGGGAGAATGTCAGAGGTTGCTTGACTGGTTGGAGTGGTTTTTGAATGGGTAATAGGTGGAGAAGGAAGAGGAGCAGGGTTCGGGACTGAAGGCTTGGGGGCAGGAGGTGCCACAGGGGTGGAGGCTTCCAACGGGTGAGGAGCAAACGCAGGAAGATGAGAATATAGTGGGAGTTCATCTGCAGGGTCAAAAGGGGTCTTGGAAGAAGGGGTTTCGAAGGAAGGAGCGTCAGAAAAAGGGGAGACCCAGGGAGGGTTTTCATTAAGAAGAAGGATTTCATAGGGGTGAAAGTTGACGAAGGGAGGGTCGGGATGTAAGGTAGAAGAAAGCCTGAATAGAGAGAACCTCTTGCCATTTGCTGTTCTTGATTATAAAGTTGTCAGGGTCCCTGAGAAGTTGAAAGTCAAAGGTGCCATTTTTTGGTCATCAGCTGTCATTATATCTAATTTGTGTTGGGGCCAGGCCATGTTGCAATAAAAAACCAAATGCTTTGGCTTTATGCTTCCTGTAAGACAAGTCTGGTGAGGTTGTGAAGGAGACAGCCCAGTGGAGAGGACATAGGAATGTGGGATTTTGGGGCACCCATGTGGACTGGTAAGAGGAAGTCAAGAATGTCTGTTTTTGTTCTAGGCATCCCCAGACAAAAGACAGAGACCAGGAATCCTCTTTATAAAGAGGATAAACAAGCTGAGAAGAAACTGGGCATCCCCAAGGTTTCTTCCAGCTTAGTCCCTTGTCCTCCAGGGACTGGGACAACAGACCTGACTTTCTTGGGTACCACGAGAAAGCCAGGGGAGGGCAGATCTTACCAGTTGGTTGGATTAGTGTTCAATGTTGGATGTTCTGGTTGGAATTGGCAAAGGGCCTCTTGGACTGGAGCTGCACGAGGAAGGGAGGGACAAAGAGAGAGAGGGAGAGAGCAAGAGAGAGGGAGAGAGAGAGAGAGAAAGGGAAGATGAGGGGTGAAGAGGGCAGAGAGTGAAATACCCATTGCAGGCTGTCAGAGGTGTATTTCTGAGACCTGAGGGTTTTGAGGCTCACTGGAGAGTGACCCCAGCCCGAGCCTCATAGTCCCCTTCAGGCTAGTGTTGTCCTCCCCAAGCAAATCACTCGAAAAGTGAAGTGAGAGACAAGATGAAGTGGGTGGCCAGAGACTCTCAGGATCCAGTGGGATGAGCAGTTGTATCTACTGCTTCCTGGGTTGCAAGAGAGCCTCTACCTCTAACTCCCATCCTGGGTTTTGGGACCAAATGTAAGAGTTAAGGAAAGAGGAATGAAACACCTAAAGTGGCTCAATAGTCAAAGACAGGTTTATTTCAGAGAATAATCCTAACAGGGATTTCTGGCTGATTCCAGTCAGGAGTATCCTCTTTTACAGACTAAGACAATTTAAGGTTTCAAGATGAGGGAACCTATTACAGGCTTGGAATGTTTCTGCGTGGGGGAGAAGTTTATTTCAGGGTTGGAATGTCTCTGGTCAGAGGAGAGGAAATCTTGGGGCTGACATCCCTCCCTCTGGAGGAGAGGTTATCTTGGGGCTGGAATGTCTTTGGTTGGGAGGGGTTTATGTTACAATTGGAATGTTTCTGGTTGGAGATGTCATTTGTGGCTTACGGTCATGCTGACCTTAGCCATTAGGCTGATTTCCTTGGGATTTAGATGGTTTTTGATCAAGGTGAACTTTAAAATGGTGGTGCTTGTCCAAGAGGGTGCCGCTTCTGTTCTGTCATCCACTAGCTTATGATGGATTCTACAACTGTTCTAATATTTGAACCGTGTTTCTGTAGGATAATTTTATGCCAAATAGTATAAATCTTGGAAAAAATCGCTAACAAAAATGTTGGAAATTATAGAAGATAATAAATATAACAAAATTGTAGCAGAGGTTTGGACATATTTGACAGATGAGAGATAAAATTTAAAAAAATATCTTAAGTAATATAATAAATATACTTAATATTATATTTGTGCCAAACTTTATAAAGTAAAAAGCACATGCTTCTCTAATAGAATTTATTTAAAGAAAACATAATAAGCAAAATAAAATGGAATTATACAGATTACTTTTATAAATCAGATTATCCTAACCCTTGGAAATTATTAAAAATGAAAATCAAATACAAATCAAACCGTATATATTCTAGAAATATGTATATATTAAAAACATGAGCAAACAGAAAACTTAAATTTACTGATAATTCTGAAAATAAAATTGTAGTCAGCTGCATACAAAAATTGATGTGATTTGATTTACAAAATAGTCAGAAAACAATTTAGAAATTGATGATTTTATAATGCAATGAGGAGTATTGAAAATAAGTAAGCAATAAGCTCAAATGCTTGAGAGAGCAGAAATAAGAATGATTGAAAATTAAAGTGTTAAATGAGTGAGAAGAAATGATTTATAAATTTTGAACTAAAAGTAATAACTTCTTGAAAAATCCAATAAAATTGTCAAAAGACTCTGAAAATTCTTGAAGAATAAAGGAAAAACATAGATAATCTTCAGAGTAAATAGGTAAAGCCTAAATACGTGTTTTTAAAGATAATACTTTTTCCTACATTCCGAAAACGAAACAGGAGAAACTGAACACAGTTTTTAGAGATATATAATACGAAGTGACATATATAAAATGACTTTAAAATATATTAAACATGTTGTACTACTTAATATTTAAGTAAAATATTATGAAATTTAATAGAGAATTCACTCCTCTCAGAAGTTGCTGGGCTTCACAGAAGTTTCCTCAACTAACAGGAAGTCCTTTAATGTGATGATTTATACAAAACATTGAAAAGAAGAGAAATACCCCAAGTTCTTGGAAAAAAATGAATAATTTTGATATGACTACTCTAACAACGGTAATAACTATAAATCTCACTTTAAAAACTAAATAATTTCAAACAAATTGAAGTGATATATTAGTTAAGTGACCTAACAGACTTTCTTTTAGGAATGTTAAGGAATGTTCATCATTTGTTTTGGATAATGAAGTCAGCAGAGGAAAAAAATATGTAAGTAACTGCTAACCTTATGGGTATCTGCAACACACTGAAAAATTATCAAATAAAAAGGTACAAAGAAAAAGCTTATCACTGTTAGAGATAATTAGAAAGTGAGTGATCTTATTTAGCATTAGACAAACACATAGAAGAGAAATACGTATTCAAATGGAAGGAGTGAAATTACTACCACATGCAGATCTGTTTTTCTATCAAGAAAATAACAGAGAATCTACTAAAGTAAAAAAGGAAAGGAAGAAAAACCATTATAATTAATATAAAATTTAATACAATACCTGATTATTAATTCGATTTCTAAAAAATCTTTGTGATTACACAATAACTAGCTAGTAAATATTAGAAGAACGTGATCACGAAGAAACCAAAAGACATAATCTTCAACTTTTTTAATGCCATTGTGATGGCAACCATCTGATTGCTTTATTCTAATTTATTTCCACCTCCAATTATAAGAACAGCTTCTTTCCCAGTGATGGCTACCCCTAATGATGTATTCTCTGCACCAGAGGAGTTTGCAGCTCTGGCTGCTGGAAATTCTTGAACTCAGAGAGTGTACGTATAAATTTATAAGCCAGGTCTGGAAAACATCTGTGATATGCAAGCTTCGTGTTTCGGTGGAGTAAGTTTGCTCTTGTCGTCCTCTTCTATGTAGTTCATTCAATCATTTACTCTACTGTTAATTGATTAAACATTTATTAAACTACCCTGTGTCCAGGCTTTCTTTTAGGTTATCAGGCTACAGTAATAGAAAAGACTAACAATTTTGCTGCTCTGATAAATTATACACTCTATTCTAGGGACAGAACTTAATGAAATCACATTTCTTTGTATTCAAAGTTTAGTAACACTGACCTTTGGTCATTTTTATCCTTTATCTCTCTACTTGAACTTGATTTTAGATAAGTTTTGACATACTAAGACTAACTTCAAATTCCTTTCCAGTATCAAATCAATCCTAATATGAGTTGCATGTACCTGAATTTCAATGTTTTTGGCATAAATTATTCTCGCTAATTCTTTTTTTAATCTCCATTCCTTTTTCCACTTACCAGTCACCCAGAGGCGCATGATCAATTAAAATATACATTTAAAAATCATGCTCACAACATAAGATAAATGTTGGAGATTCATACATTAAAATCAAAATTATGTACATACTTTGCAATTATAATGAGAAATATTAGTGAATTCCAAAAAAAAAATGTGCAGGTTCCTGATTTTTGTATTTATAAACTGATTATATATATTATATATATTTTATAATATATATTATAGATTTATAATAAATCACTGACTGAAAATGTAGTAAAGTAGAAAGAGTGAATGAAATACAGGTTGCTTTTTGATTGTGAGAAATGTCTAACAAATATTTATAAATTGATTCTTATAATTTGAAAACTGTTAGGCATAAAAATTATTATTTTCACATTTAGTAAATACAGTTGACCCTGAAAAACAAGAAGGTTAGAGGCCCTGACCCCGTGTGCAGTCAAAACTCCACTACTACTTTTGACTTCCCAAAAACCTGACTAATAACATTCTGTTTACTGGAAGCCTTACCAATAACATAAACAGATTAGCACATATTTTGTGTATTGTCTGTATTACATACTGTATCCTTTTAATAAATAAACTAGAGACAAGAAAACATTATTAAGAAAATCATAAGGAAGGAGAATACATTTACAATTCATTCAGTGCAAATGGATCATCATAAAGGTCTTCATCCTGGCTGCCTTCAGGTTGAGTACGCTGAGGAGGAGGAGGAAAAGAAGGTGTTGGTCTTGCCATCTCAGAGGTGGCAGAGGCAGAAGAAAATCTGTGTGTAAGTGGACCCATGCGGTGCCAACCCATGTTTTTCTAGGGTCAGCTGCGTGTGTCGGCCATGCATATTTTTCATATGTATTTTAAAATTTTCCAAACAGGTGAAAACTGAAACACTATTCGTATTATTTGTTGCTGGCAAAACTCCTGTATAATAATTAGGTAACCTGTGTAATGGTTTTTATTTGTATAAATATTTTAAACATACATGTAACTAACATTTAATTGCTGTAGATAAGAGCATTTTCTGATAAACATTTGAAATTTATTCAATATCACACATGATAGAAGAATCCAGAAATAAGGACAAAATACCACAAAAGAATTTTTTAACAACATTTCTTTTCCAGATTATATGAGATGGTTACAAGAATGATCTATGAATGTGAGGGCTTGCCAGCTTTCAACCACACCTCAGCTGCCACAGCACCGAATCAGATTGTGTCCCAGAATAGGATAAATGAGTGGCCTGAAGGGTAAACACTTGCAATAGCCTGGCTAAGCATAAGGACCAATGTGATCTGTATCACCTTAGAATGAAAAATCACTGTAAGAAGAGACAGAAAGTAAATAGCAAATAATAAGAGGAAAAGCATCACAGATATCATGGCTCTTTTATTGGCCTTGACTCTAGGATCTCTGAATTCCATTGCATTGAGCTTCATATGTCTGAGATATTTCCACAGGGAGATTAACAAGAGAAACATGTAAGGATAGAGGAAAGGGTACAAAGGATCCGACAGTAAATATAATCAGTTTCGAGAAGTTTGTACTTTTAGTAGAGACAGGGTTTCACCAGGTTGGCCAGGCTGATCTGCCCACCTAGGCCTCCAAAGTGCTGGCATTATAGGTGTGAGCCACCATGCCCTGCCCAAAATATTTTCTTATCACATACAGATGTTTGTTTGGGTAGTTGTAAAGATGGTTAACTGGTAGGCTTGAAACTATGTACTTTTGTTATATAAAATCATATTTGTTCGCCTATTAGAGTATAAAAAGGTGTTTGTCACTTAAAATTTCTTGTAGGGTTGCAAAGATAGGTTGAGTTTATTCAATAACCTTGTGAAAAATAACCATCTGATTATGAACTCATGGTCATATTCTCTTTAAGGCTTACAGTAAGAAAAGGCTGGCTGGGCGCGATGGCTCACGCCTAGGTGAGCAGGAGGCAGAGGTGTGGATTGCCTGAGCTAAGGAGTTCACGACCAGCCTGGGCAACATGGTGAAACCCCGTCTCTACTAAAATACAAAAAAATTAGCCGGGTGTGGTGGTGTGTGCCTATAGTCCCAGCTACTCAGGAGGCTGAGGCACGAGAATTGCTTGAACCTGGGAGGCGGAGGTTACAGTGAGCCAAGATCACACCACTGAACTTCAGACTGGGCAACAGAGTGAGACTCCATCTCAAAAAAAAAAAAAAAGAAAAAAAGAAAGAAAGAAAAGACTGCAGATTCTTACACAGTAAGCGCAGTCTGCCTTGTAAAGTAACTTGAATACACTTGAAAGAAAGTAAACACATGGACCATTTGCTGAAGCCATTTGCAACTGTAATATTTGCCATTTTATCCTAAGGGTATTGGAATACACAGTGCATTGAACACACATACTTATTCCTACCATTTTCCCATGTCCCTATACAATTATAGTAAAGAAATACCCAATGACAAACAGGATAAAAGAGGAGATGACAGCAAACAAAAAATGTAACAAAATTGTGGAACGGGGATGACAAATCGAAAATTACCAGTTTGTGAATCAGAAAAAGCCAAAACCAGACATGAAGAGAGGACAATGTTGCAATCAATGTACACAGGAACACCTGAAAAATTGGTGCTTTTGGATTAGTGCATTTTCCTATCCAAAAACTTATATATAGTCAGATTATAGTGTATAATCTTCATCAAAGTTTAGTCTTTCTTCTTCAGCTGAATCCTCTGCATTTCTTGTTATTTGATTTTATGTATTTTGAATTGTTGAATGAATAAGGTTATCTTGTCATTCTCTCTCTCTCTCTCTGTCGCTCTCTACCTCTCTCTTCATGGGATTTTCTAACGCTGCTGATACCTATAAAGTATGTGAATTTGGGAATGATACTCATTCATATTGAAATTTTAATTCCTGCATCCAAAGAGTGAACATCATGCAAAAATAATCAAAGGGCTATTGTAAGTATTAAAAAAAAACGAAGGTGTCTAAAATGTCACCATACTAGGTACAAAGGGATAACGAATAAATCTTTAGCTAGTCATCCACGTATAGAAATGCAATATATGATACAGATAATAATTCAATCACTGAAAAAAACTTGGTTATTCTACGTTGTTTGGGGACAGTGATGTATTCAATTATTTTTAAAAACAAATTTTACACCTCTGCCTCACAACATGGGCTTCCTTGTAGCATGTGGCGGTTTCTTTAGAGAACCAGTTGGGATTGAAGGCATTTTTATGATCTAGACTCAAAAGACACAAAGCATCACTTCTGACATATTCTATTGGTCACGGCAGTAACAAAATTCCAACCAAGTGGAAGGTGGGGGGGCAATCACACCTCACCCCTTCCAGAGAGGATGTAAGGTCCTGTCATAAGAAGATAATAAAGATGAAAAATACTGTTGTGACTGTCCTTGGAAAATACAATGTGCCACACATCCCAATTTCCAAGATGTTACATAATAAAAAATCTGCACTTTGAAATAAAAAAACTACAGTTGTAATTTATGGTTCTTAAGCAGGAGGAGAAAAATCGTTTTTCTAAGATAAAACATACATGTTTATCTAAACAAAGTGAGTTATTCATTAATCACTTTTTTTAAAAATCCCTCTTTTAAAACTACATACATAACAAGGTGTTGTGCCAACACCCTTTTTTTTTTTTTTTCCCCCTGAGACCGAGTCTTGCTCTGTCGCTCAGGCTGGAGTGCAGTGGCACTATCTCCACTCACTTCAACCTCCATCTCCTGGGTTCAAGCAGGTATCCTACCTCAGCCTCCCAAGTAGCTGGGATTACAGGTGCAAGCCACCATCCCCAGCTATTTTCTGTTATATTTTTAGCAGAGACGGGGTTTCATCATGTTGGCTATGCTGGTTTCCAACTTCTGACCTTGTCATCCACTCTGCCCAGCCTCCCCTAGTGTAGGGATTATAGACGTGAGCCAACCCGCCCAGCTGACAATTTTATAGATAATAAAAATAGCTACTGACATGAGAGCAGTTTCTTATAAAAGCTTGTGGATTCAGCTGTAAAAGTGGCAATCCACTCTGACTCCCCTCTCCACTGCAGAGAGCTTTCTTCTTTCGCATATTAAACTTTTGCTCCAGCCTCACCATTTGTGTCCACACTCCTTAATTTTCTTGGTCATGAGACCATGAACTCAGATAACATCTTAATAATAATACCAATGACCTGGACCTGTTTTGGTAATACCAGCTCTGGGGCCAGGACACAGGAGACACTCTCAGGAAGAAGACTGAAATCTGTGCAAATGGTATACAAATTTGTCCCTTCATGGACAAAACTCAGACAAGTCTATCTCTTGGATTTCTAAAATTTTACATTCATTGTGATGAGAATCAACATTTGATCTATTTCAAAGGATATGCTCATATTTTGCCAATGCTAACATGGCTCAGCAGAAAAATGCATGTAGTGTATATTAAGAAAGCACATAGAGTATCTACATTGACAAGGTTTTCATAATCACCAAAAAGGGAATTAATTTGTATGAGTATCTTTATATGAGGTCAAGGAGGAAAACAGTTTACTGGAAGTCTACTTAAATGTTCTTATAATTTAAAACAAACTTACTTACTCAGGAAAAATATATTTCTCGCCTCACCTATTAAAGTCTTAGGAAAGTTTAACCTTGATAATCTCCTAGTAACAGAACTTATGTTTCTTTTCTGAACCTCCTTCCCTCTCATATTGTAGTAATGAAATGAATAAATGAATAGTAAGTAAGTAATGGAGCACAGTAAGCTCTGAGAACTGACTGCCTTCTGTTCCACTTACTACCTTTATAAGAACCTTGGTATGTACCTAAGCCATGTCATCTGTAAAACTAAGGCAATGGTAACAATCATATCTCCCTAATATAGTGGTTTTGATGATTAAGTGGAATATAGTAAATGTTTAAGAAATGTTTTCTATTATAACCAATTTGGCTAGGATGGGTGGAAAGAATAGAAATATGCTAAATTAATTGTGAAATATATAATATATATTTATGGGTCATCAACATCAAATTAAAAAATATAAACGATTGCCATGATAGTGAAACCAAAGTTTTTAAACAAGTCAAAGCAAAGTTAAGTCTCAAAGACTAGTGTGTTTATTTGCTAACTGTATTATCAGAATGCTTAGTTGATACAATGAATACAATAATTCTTCCAATTCACATAAACTGCCAGACAAGTAACTCAATGCAATTCACTCACTGTCAGAGAAGTTTATCTCCTCTGCCAATGTTCATCTTTCCTGGCAAACCATCCTTCAGTATTCCAGGCAAACTAGAGCAAGGTGAAGTTGAAGAAGATTCTACTTTCTATTCCATTCAGAGAGCTTCTGGGTCTTCAAAAACAGTGAGACATGTGGGAGTGAAAGAGCTGAGGCATGAAATTTGCATCTTATCATAAGTCCAGAAGGGAAAACAAGGGATTCAAAGCACAAGGGTGATATGCTCTAATTTGATCACTCTGATTGTTGTGAGGGAACTGATATGGGATGTGCTGGGGGAAGAATGTTACCAAGACCAGGTCGAGGCTGTTAAAGTCCTCCAGGAGAGAGCATCGAGGGCTGAACAACCTTCTAGTAAAGATCATGCAAGAGGTCATATTTGGGATGTATTTTGAAGGTGGAAACAATTAGATCAGCTAATGCTGGAGGGAGTGAGGAGTTTTGAACCACTAGTTAAATACCTGTCAGTAACTGAGAAAATGTTGGGATGTATTATGAGAGATGAATCCTAAAATTTCATATATTGAAGACTGACCCTTCAGGGCCTCAGAATATGAACATCCACAGTAGAAGGCAAGTGTGGTGCTGAGGGCTGTCACTCACCTCTAGGTGCCCAAGCTCCTGCAGCAGTCCTGCTTCTCCCTTTCACCCACCCACCCTCACTCACAGACAGTGTCCCTTTCAGCTCTGTTTTTGATTTGTCTGGTGAGAGCGTAGCTGATATTTATGCTTTCCGGATACACTAGTCTCTTTTGCTGATTGCTGACATTGGAGAAGGTCATAGAAGGGACCTGAGCTGAGCGACCTTTAGGGGCATTTCCTGTTCTTATCCTGTACTCTAATGCCAAGAAGAAATCTGTCTTTCACCAGGCCTGCAGTTTTCTCAGTTGCCCACATCATCAGGCAATATCTGCCCGGCACTCCTCTTTGTTCCTTTTCTCTGACCTTCCTTTTTGACATGATAGTTGACCTGAAGTCAACTAAACAGGATTGCTCATCTCCAGGTCTGATAGAAAACAGTATCTGGTGAAACCAAACACAATAATCCCAGTAACACATTGGAAGATGCTTGGCTCAGTAAGTACTCTGTGCCTATGATACAACTCATAAAGCCCAACTAGAACTGATCCACTTCCCACAGGACCAGAGAAGAATTGCCAATAAGAATGCATTCCCACTTCAAATATGTCTATATTTATTCCAGGGAAAATACCAATCCTCCTGGATCCCTTATGAGAACAATATTGTCTGTAGCAAAATCTAATCTACTAGGAAACTTTCTTGTATTATTATCTGCAACTCTTCAGAAGGGCCAGACCAGACCCTCGTATGCACAGCACAGGATCCACTCATGCACACCTGGCTAGGGGCTTGTCTTTATGATTTTCTGTCACATGGTCTCTCAGCCATGCCTCCAATGAAGCTATCCTCAAACAAAGACTAGCCATGCACAAAAAGTGAAAAATTACACAAGGCCTACACAAGGTCTGAAATGGAAAGTGCAGCTGGTGACACTGACTAGTATATTTTATGAATTGATGAACAGGGAATTTGTAGGTATCACAGATAATCAGCAGCTGAGAAGAGGGCTACCAATCCAGGACCCTGAAAGGACATTTTGGAAGCTTAATAGTTTATTGTCCAATTGTAGAGACAAAAATAAAAATAAAGGTAGTGAGGAGTACCATACACCATTACTTAGAAGATTAAATAAAGGACATCTCCCAAAAGACATGTGGGGAGAAAAACAAATACATAGGAAGAAAATTACATATGACAAGGTAGACTCAGAATATAAAATATCAACAAATAAATGTGAGAAAGAGAATGAGAAAGAATGAATATTAGAATATTATAGAAAAAATCCTCTGTGTGAAAGAACACTCTGATGAAACAGGTGACATAAATACTGAATAAAAAACAGAAGACCAATCAAGGCATTTGAGGCTTGGATAGGCATTACAAATCATCAAGTTGAATGTATAAATGTGGCCACTTAGTTATCAGTGATGAGGACTACAGCATTTGTTAGAAGAAATAAAGCAGAGGATGAATTATATAGAATATTCTGGAGAAAGTAGAGGTCTTAGCTATATGACATTGTGTGGCTCACTTAGGGAACCATGTATTCAGTTTGTTCAGGTCTAGAAATCCCTTGGTGGTTTCTGTGTTCAGTCTTGCTTTAATAATCCCTAAAGATATTTTTAAAATACAAATTTTTTAGCTTGCCTGTGTTGTACAGCACCAAGCCTTGCCTGAGCATAGTGAGATCCACAGAGTTTGGACAGTTCCTGTAGCCTGAGCAGGATGCGCAGAAGCTTTCTCTCATCTATGCGTGCCCAGGAGTGTGCTGTCCTCACACATCTCACAGATAAGCAGAGGCCATCTCTATTACATGAAAAATTTAGCTAAATGTGAAAATATCCACACACACACACACACACATTACGAGAGATGGAAATAAGGTATAAAAAGAGTCAGAGATATTGACCATCTTCACTGTTAGCTGCAGGATCACTGCCCAACCCCCACCCCCTGACACACCCACACAAACACATATACACAGAAATGAAAGGCACAGTGGAAATCAGAATAGCAGTCTTCCCAAACAGATTGAAAACCAAATGATGTCAAAAGTTCAATTCTGACACTGTGCTGATAGCTTGGACACAGTTCTGTCAAAACATGTATCCAAGTCATAGTTGTACCTTTTAGAAATTAGACACAAACGACGTCCTACCCAACCCTTCCTGCTGGGCTAGAGTCCCAAAAGAAATGAGGGATACACTTGACCTGCAGTAAGCAAAGCAGAACCCAGTCTCTGAGGTGATGAGGCCCACCCAGTAGGGAGCTCAAATGCGCCATTGTTCTGCTTGTCTTTATAAAGGGAGCTGACACGTTCTCCCAGCACAAAGTTGGGAGTGACTCCAGAGCCTCCTGCAAGATGCTTCTGATTCTGCTGTCAGTGGCCCTGCTGGCCTTCAGCTCAGTTCAGAGCTCAAGTGAAGGTAAGACCAGTTGGGGGAAGAGATTGTGACTCTGATTGGGATTTAGGGGCTCACACTATAGAGGGGGAAAGTGGAGGGAAGAGAGGAGGATGAGAAAACAGATGGGACTGCAGAGTTCTCATGCCAAGGATCAGAAGACCTGTTGTGCCTTCATTCCTCATCAAGGCCTCATAGTTTATTGATTGCACAAATAGAACCCGATAAAGAATTTGTACCAGGGGAGTGAGAGAGTGAGATTTGCATTTATAGAGACAGGGGACTGCTGTGAAGGACGTGGAGAATGCAAGACAGAGTCAGGGAAGTGCAGCTGTGAAGATCCTGTACTGATCTCGGTAGACAAAATGATGCTGGCCTTGCTGTACAGTGGCTGAGCATCATGAAGGAGATAAACACATGTCAGAGCTACTGCCGAGACAGAGAAATGGGTAAAACACTTGTCTCTGTCTACATAGAGACAGACAATAACCAGAGTGAAACACTGGCATTTTCTTCTCTCCTGCATGTAGTATTTCAGGGTGCTGGGAGTGGCATGCGTCAGATTGTATCCAAGTGGTTACTTCTGGTGGCTCCTGTTGAGAAAGCTTGCAAACATAAGCAACATATTTACAGATGAAAGAGGGCAGAAGAATCCCCAAATATGTCATTGAAATACTCAGGGCAGTTTAACTAAATAAGCACGAAGGCTTGAGGAATCATAACAGGACCAACAGGGGCCCTTCTCTGTTGAGTTCCTGGTTGATGCTCAGTGTAGTAACAACCCTGCTTCCCCTTACGTCTTCCTCCACTTCCAGTAGCATCAGACAGTGACTGATGAGGTCACAAACGGACATGCACAGGGTGTTATCAGAGGTCCCTTTTCCTCGTAGGACACTATGAGCCCCGAAAGATGCACGCAGTAACTTTTCCCATCATCCTCTACTTCTTTTCTAGATGTCAGCCAGGAAGACGTTCCCTCCATAATATCAGGTAAATTCCAGTAAATTCTCAGTAAATTTTGTCTCCATTTTTTCCTGAAGAATTGATGAATTTTCAAGTGTCTTCTTATCAACATTTTCTTCTCAGGAATTGACTAATGTCAGTGCCTCAGAGATATAAGTAGTTTTCTCCCAACCTTGATTCTGGGGACCATGAACAAAGAAATTTGATTTTTCATCACCCTTATGTGGATGAAGAGGAGTTCTAATCAGGAAGCCTTGGGAATCGGGGAGGTTGGGAGTTGAGACGCAGGTCAGGGAGAGAAGGGCTCTGTGGTGAAGACAGAGAGGTATGAACACAGGAGGGTTTTCCAGCTCTGAGCTCAGCTCTTCTTGTTTCAACTCACACAGATGAGGAAGACTCTGACCAGTTCATAGATGAGGCGCATCAGGGACCACCTTTGGGAGGACAGCTATCGAAACACCCTGCTGGTGATGGAAACAAGGATGATGGCCCTCAGCAGAAACCACCCCATCACGGAGGCCACCACCACCGTCCCCCACCTCCTACAGGAGAGCCACAAAACACACAGAAACCAGGAGGCCATCACCATCATCGTCCCTCACCTCCTCCTGGAAAGCCCGAGAGAACACCTCCACCTTCCCAAGGGAGCCGCCCATCAAGACCTCCAAAGGAGCAGTCTCCCCAGTAATCTAGGATTCAACGACAGGTATGATTCCAGTTTATTATCCATCGAAGGCTCCAACTGCTACATGTAGCTCTCCAACCTCATTGTGCCAATGAGTCCATTGAAAAGTTGTTAATACTGCCTTGTCCTGGAACACATTTCTAAAAATTGTTATTCAGATATTCTTGTATATGGTATCAAGATCCTGTGTTTTACAGAAGCTCTTGAAGGCAATTCTGATTTTGGAAATCACTATGTTCAAATTACATGTCTTAAATAACGTTGATGATGAGGATGTAGAACCATGTTCTCCTTTTGGCTCTCTATTTTCTTTCCTCAAATTCAAAGACTCCCATTTAAAGTTTTCACCTGGACATGCTTTGCTCAGTCCTGCCTCACATCAGGCTTTCATCTTCAGTATTCCCGCTAAATAGTCCTTGAACTTTCAGCTGTTAAATGGTATCTCATTTTTAAAATACTTACATTTAAAGTCATACATGCATAAGCTAACAAAAACTAATCTCAGTGAACAAAAGGGTACAGAGCCAAATAATAAGAGCCTAACTCATCTTTCTTCCCTTCTATCCTTCTCAAAACCTCCACCTTTTAATCTTTGGAATCTACTTTTTGAAATATTTATTGCTACATAAATATATATAATGCTTTTATTACAACCACTTATACCATACTCTATATTCAGATTTGTGTCTTACTCATAGGAAAAATTGATTGTTTAGAAAACATTCACATGAGTTCATTTAGATCTCTTCAGTGTTTGTTGGTTAGTTTGTTTTTACAATTGTATACTATTCTATTGTTTGGTGGTTCCAAAATCTATTTAACCAATCCCTGTCACTGGACATTGAGGCTGGTTTCACATTCTCACTATTACAGGATATGTTACAGCGCCTATCTTTGTAAAAATAGCCCTTACATAAGCAACAGCAACAAAGCGTGAACAACATAACAATACTTGTTTCTCTTTCTCATCTAAGCAACAGTTTAAATCACATTACCTGCAATGGCTTAAAGAGTGAACAAAGAAAATCTTACTAAGGAGAAGGGGGCTGTAGAAAGGATAGAGGGCAAGAGTAGGGACTTGCATCTCCCTCACTGCAGTGCACCAGTGAGGGATTAGACATTTCCTGCCAGGTCAAGTGTTGTCTATAATCTTCCTTGTTTGTTTGTCTTTTTCAGGAAGTGAATAAGAAGAAAACAGTGTTTCAAACGCCATGACACACGTGGTCATGCTCTAACTTCAGTATACCAATAAAACAATCAGCTTGCAATTTCTGATGGTGGTGTCTGTTTCTGAGTGTTTGGGACTCTGGAATCTGAGAGCCACGTTCACATTGTACGAACATCCAGGACCCCTTCTCCTTTATGTTTCCAGCAAGCTTCTCTTCTCCTTATCCTTAAGTCATCTGCCTGGGGAAGGAGTTCCACTGTTTCTTTCCTTCTCTGTCTTCTATAGCTCGAATTTAAATTGTACAATTATTTTCAGGTCATTTCCTGATATTCCAGTAAGCTTATGAATGTAAGAAAAACAATACCAGTGAAAGAAAGTCCCAGAAGCTGAGAGAAATTTTAACAAGTTCAAAAGTAACCAATTTTGTTTTCTAGGGAAGTGAGTATGGTTCTATGCCTCTATTCCCCAGAAGCCATTAGACCTATTTTCCCCTATTTTATCTTTGATCAGTTCTATACCTGCCTGTGAGTTTTACTATTCGTAAGAAAACCTAAATGGATTTCATCAGAGGCAGCATGACTTGAATAAGCAAAGAATTTGGAATCTCTCAGATTGTAGTTTAACAACTCTCTCTTGCTAACTCTGGACTCATAGGAAGCTACTTACATCTCAGAGCCTAAGTTTCGTCTTCTAAATTTTTGAATAATCAAAATGACTCCCCTAAAGGATGAAGACTAAGCAGATCACATACATGGAAAACTAGTGGATATCGTCATGTCTGCTTCCCACTAATGATTTTAGGAAAGAACAGTGGACATGAAATTGTGAGGAATTAAATGCTCCCAAGTTAAAAATCTTAAGATTTCTTTGTCAAAAAATTTAAGTGCAATAGTCTCTGACATTGGTTTTCTCTAGGCTTTCAAACAAAATAGGAACACATTGCGTATTCATATTTTTTTTTAGCATTTTCTTTCTTATCAGGCTCTTTGTAAAATTCTAATTAGTTCTTTTTTAAAAAAAATAGTATCTCCTTATCGAAATTTAATTATGACAATTAGAAATGCAGACTTTTGAAATCTAAGAGATTTCTAAAGTGTTAGTTAATATAGCAAATTATTGCTTGCATAATGTCATTTTTTTCTTTGTACCACCCAAATTAAAATATCTAGAATGAGAAAACAGAGAAGCACTCTAATTTATAACAGACAGAAAGTCTAGTTCTTAAGCGAAAATAAAAGATACAAACATCTTATAGTTTCATTAAAAAAGCAGAAAACAATAAAAACTTCAGAAATGAGAGGGAGAAATTAATCACAGATATGTAAAATTTTGAAAAAAAATCAGAAAACATGATGTAAAACTCTTCTGATATAAAAATTTCAATGACACTAATTTTACTTTAATGTAAGTTATCAAATATGACTCAAGAATTGTCAGAAAAATTGAATGTAAAATAAACTAAGAGGAATGAATGATGTTGAGAGGAGACTCTCTGCAAGCAACTGTCACTGTCATCTCCAATGTCAATGAACACAGAAAATTCTTATGTTGAATTTGTTAAGCATAGGAACAGATATCTCTAGTTTAAGTTTTTTGAAATTATAGCAAAGGCTAAAAACATTCAGAATTCATTCTGTGAGGCTCATTCATGAAAATAAGTAGACCTGCAAAGGAAAAATACTCAGAAGTAAATAAACAAGTCAATCTGTGCAGAAGATAATCCACCATGTTGAAAGAGGATGATAAAGATGGCTCAATATTGGAAAATTGCTACTATCTCAACTGATAGCCTAAGTGCTTTCACTAAGAAGTTCAAAAACAATCAGAACAGAATGATCTCACCACAAAAGCCACCAAGTTGACCAATCCATATGTAGTTTGAGCCCGGTTCTCTCCTATTATCCTAGGTGAAGCCTCCTTGCCTCTATCTTTTCCATTCCTACTTGATTTTTCATCTCATTGCCTAATCAAGGATTTTGATTCTGCACATGATCCTTTTGTCTCCTGAATCTTACCTGTATGCTCCATGGGATTATTTCCAGCAGCACAAACTTGCTGAAACAGCTCTCATTTTTACTAAGGTCTCCCTAAGGCTCTTAATTCTTCCTTACTATGACATTATTTGTCTGCCTTCCTTATTGCAAAGTTCTTGAAACATGTACCTATAGTATCATGTCATGTCTGCTCCCCAATAATGATTTTAAGAAATAATAGCAGACATTAAATTATGAGGAAATAAATGCTCCAAGTTAAAAATATTAAGATTTCTTTGTCAAAAAACCTAAGTAAAATAGTCTCTGACACTGCTTTTTTCGAGGCTTTCAAACAAAATAGGATGACTTTGTCTCCTCATATGTTTTTTAGCATTTTCTTTCTTACCAGGCTATATGTAAAAGTCTAATTAGTTCTCTTTTTTCAAAAATAGTTAGTGCCTGCTGGTATGTTGTCTATACTGGTAGACATTTAAAATGGAAATTTAATTATGACAATTAGAAATGCAGGCTTTTGAAATCTAATAGCTTAGGAACGTGTTGGTTAATATAGGGAAATATTGCTCACATAATATCAACCTTTGTTTGTGTACCACCCAAATTAAAATATCTAGAATGAGAAAACAGAGACACAATCTAGTTTATAACAGATGGAAAGTCTAGTTCTTAAGCGAAAATAAAAGATACATACATTATGTAATTTTATTAAGTAAAAAGGAAAAAAATACAAACTTCAAAAATGAGATGGAAAAATGAATCATAGAAGTATAAAATTTTGAAAAAAATAACAGATGTAAAACTCTTCTGATATAAAAATGTCAATGACATTAATATTACTTTAACATAAGTTATCAAATATGACTCAAGAATTGTCAGAAAAATTGAATATAAAATCCTAAAAGAAATGAATGATGTTCATATAGAAAACTCTCTGCAAGCAACTGTCACTGTCATCTCCAATGTCAATGAACACAGAAAATTCTTTTGCAGCATCTGTTAATCACTATGAGCAGATAATTCTAGTTTAAACTTTTCTAAATTATAAGAAAGGTAGCATTCCTTCAGAATTCATTCTGTGAGGCTCATCAATGAAAATAAGTAGACCTGCAAAGGAAGAATACTCAGAAGTAAATAAATAAGTAAATGCTGTGTGAAAATAATCTACCATGTTGAAAGAGGATGGTGAGAATGGCTCAATATTAGAAAACTGCCACAGTCTCCTCTGATAGCCTAAGTGCTTTCACTAAGAAATTCAAAAAGAATCAGAACAGAATGATCTTACCACAATAGCTACCAAGTTGACCAACCCACATCCAGCTGGAGCCCAGTTCTCTCCTATTATCTTAAGTGAAACCTCCTTGAGTCTATCTTTTCCCTTCCTACTTGATTTTATATCACATTGCGGAATCAAGGATTTCGATTCTGCACATGATCCTTTTGTCTCCTGAATCTTACCTGTATGCTCCATGGAATTATTTCAATCAGCACAAGCCTGCTGAAGCAACTCCCATTTTTACAAAGGTCTTCCTAAAACTCTTAATATTTCTTTACTATCACATTATTTGCCTGCTATTCTTATTGCAAAATTCTTGAAATATATATTGACGGTATTTCCTCCAAGTTTCCTCACCTCCAAGTTTTCTTCCACGTTCATTATAGAGCCTTTCATACTTTGCACTCCAATTGTGTGACGGTCATCTTTAACCTTCATTCCAGTCAATTCAGGAATCCATTTTCAGTCATGCATCTCACTTGACCTCTGAGCAATATATCACTCTTGAACATATCTTTCTTCCTGGAACACTTTATCAACATCTCCAGGGATCTCTCACTGTCTCCACGGGTTTCTTCTGCCTCTGCTGCTTCCCACCTGTAGCTACAAGTTTATTGTCTTTCAACTCTGTTTCACCTTGGTAAATAGCATCTATATTCATATGTGTGATTTTGCCAACTACAAGATATTCTTGACTCTTCCTCATACATCACATTACATCAGGTCAAACAGACTATGCTATGTTAAAGTTCAACCTTCAAAATACATTTCTATCGCAGCCATTTTTAGCACAATCATCACTATCTGCCCATCTAAGCAAGCCTCATTTCTACCTTACCCCAAATTGCAAGTCTATTTTTTTCTCGAGTCAATTCCTCACTGTAACTACTTAATAATCATATTACACATATATGTTTTTTAGTTTGTGTCCTCCTTTATGTATTTATTTATTTATTTGAGATGGAGTCTCACTCCGTCACCCAGGCTGGATGCGGTGGCACGATCTCGGCTCACTGCAACCTGTGCCTCCTGGATTCAAGTGATTCTCCTGCCTTAGCCTCCCAAGTAGCTGGGATGACAGGCATGTGCCACCACATCAAGATAATTTTTGTATTTTTAACAGAGACAGGTTTCACCATATTAGTCGGGCTGGTCTTGAACTCCTAACCTCAGGTAATACAACCACCTTGGCCTCCCAAAGTGCTGGGGTTATAGGCATAAGCCACTGTGCCTGGCCCCCTCTTTTACACCATAAGAACAAAATCCTAATTTTGAATGTGGTCAAGTTCCTTTGGGTGGAGCCCTACCAGTCTCTGAACTAATTTACTGCTGTGTACTTAATTGATCCAGCTATGGCCACATGGCCACACTGGTCTTCCTTGTTGTTGTCTCGTTCTCCTCCTCCTCCTCCTCCTCCTCCTCCTCCAGGCTTTTTAATTGGTTCAGCTTACATGATTCTAACTGAAAAATTAATGTTGAGCAAATTTTTCACTCTGTGGATGCCCGAACTGTGGAAACAAGACCAGCTACAGAAAAGAGAAGAGGTTTCCCTGAAAATTTAAATAAGGGGGATAAAGATCCTGAAGCATTTCTTCAAAGATTTGTGACAGCAGATATAACATGGCTTTATCAGTACAATCCTGAAACAAAGCACAATCAAAGCAATGGCGATCAAGAGGTGGAAGTGGTCCAGTCAAAGGAAGAGTGGATGAGGAAAGTGCAAAGGTAATGGCAAGAGTTTATTGGGAAGCTCAAGACATTTTGCTTGTTGACTTTCTGGAGGGCCAAAGAATGACAACATCTGCTTATTCTGAGACTATTTTGAGAAAGCCAAAACTTTAGTAGACAAATGCCTTGGAAAGCTTCTGCAGAGTACTTCACCATGACAGTGCTCCCATTCATTTTTGTCATCAAACAGGGCAATTGGTGAGAGTTCTGATAGAAAATCATTAGACATCCACGTTGCATACTAATTTAGATCCTTTGGATGCTTTTTGTTTTGTAATCTTATAACATCTGTAAGGACGCTTATTATTTTTCAGTTAATAATGTAAAAAAGGCATATCAATAGCTGGTATGTTGAACAAAATGTATGACAATTTCCTTTATGCTGTTCATTAATGTGTAGAATAGGGAAATGGTTGAAAACTGGGTATTTGATGGTAGAATTGAAACAAACTTACCAAATGACACTTTTATGTTTGCTTTATTCCACAGATAACAGGAGGTAGAAGGATTAAAGATCTCCCATCCCTGTTGTAGATCTTTGCGGAGAACTAAAATTCAAATATTTATTCAACTGAGTTTTGAGCAATGTCTGCACTGCTTGAATATAAAATTAAATGTGTCTTGCTTACTTGCATGAAGACACTTATTCCATATCTCTCTATCACTTCCTTTCCTCTCCTCTGATCTCGGTTCCTTTAAGGATTTGAACTAGGCCTGAGTTATCCCTGGGTCAAGTGAGACAAAAGGTCTTACAAACTCTTCCCAAAATATTGTAAAACATCAAGGATGGTAGGGATTAAAATTGCTTATATGTGCTCAAATCACTATTCTACTTGGCTCTGTGGGAATTGGGGAAGGAGTGCTGGGGGATGTAGCATGGAGCCACTGTGATACGTGAGTGGAAGAAAAGTAAGAGACTACAAGGCTTTAGACTCCCTCGACACTGGGAGATGCCCTGTAAAAAGGGAAACCCTGGAGCATGAAGTCAAGTAAAAAGAAAATCTTTTTCGTTGTTCTAGTCTGTTTTTTTTTGTTTGTTTGTTTGTTTGTTTGTTTGTTTGTTTGACTTTGACTTGCTCTTTCTATTAGGCTGGAGTACAGAGACACAATCGTGGCTTACTTTAGCCTCAGTTTCCCAGGTTCAAGCAATTGTCCCAGCTCACCCTCCCAATACACTGGGACTACAGGCACAAACCACAAAGCCAGGATCCTTTCGTAATTTTTTGTAAAGACTGGGACTCACTCTGTTGCCCAAACTGATCTCAAATTCCTGGTGTCAAGGAATCCTCCCATGTCTGCCTTCCAAAGTAGTGGGATTACAGGTGTGAGCCATTGCGCCAGGCCTGTAGTCATAGTTTTTACCCCAACCTCATTATCCTGCACTCTGTAAATCTCCCATCAGAAGACAGCAGGCATACCTGGGTACTATAATAGACTGTAATTAAGCCGGTGTTAAACTCTGGTGTTTTTGTAGGGAAAAAAGGATAAAGAAATGCTCAAGTTCAGTTGAGGGTTGAGCAAATGGGGCACAAAAGAGAAAAAAGGATTTAGTGGATAGGGTGCACAAAAGAAAAATAAAGATTTTGTGAAGAGGATGTTCGGGACCCATGCAGTACACGCTATGTATGGTTCGATGTTAAATATACTTACAGCTTTATCTCATTACGAGTCATAGAGAATCATCCAGGCAGAAGCTCCAAGTAGAAAAATGTAAGCGGGACAAACCGCCCTGCCATCTGAACCAGTGGGTGGATCTCAATGAAGCATGAGTGCCTCTACCCTCCGATATCCAAAATTTGCCTCGTTGAAATTTTTGTGTATTTTAAACAGAGAAAATACTGTGTGTGGGGTAAAATAGAAAATTACTCAACACGCTTTACAAAATCAGAAACAATCGACCAATTTCCAAGGAGTTAAACCATCAACATATAACAACCTTGAAAAGATTTGGATGTTGAAACGATGAGACTTTCAATCACATTGAAGCAGGTGTTATAGCCTTCCATTTTAGATCAGTGTGTACACTCTCAAAATAAATGGAAAAAAGCATTCCCAGCAGGTAAAAGGAACTGTATAGTATAATGACACAGAAATTTTGATACTGGGGTATGTAACATATAAAATTAAATAAAATGTTATTGGGTGTGATCAGTAACAGACAGAAATGATGGAGGAAAGAGTCAGTATTCTTCGGGATTGATTAATAGCAATTATATACTCTGATAAACACAGGGTGAAATTTTACATACTATTACAAACATGAAAGGCTATAGCAAATAATGTGGTAATGATGAAATCTGAGCTTCAGAAGGGAAGAACAATGAGAATGTTACTGAAAGAGAACTCAAAGATATAATAGCTGAAAATTCTCCAAAACTGCAATGGGCATAAACCTACAGATACAAAAAGCCGGGCAATTGCAAACCAGAATATACCTAAGAAAATCCATGCAAGAGAGACTGTAGTCAAATTTCTGAAAACTAAAACAAATGTTTTGAAAGCAGCAAGAAAGAAATGACACCATAGCTAGATGAATACACAATATGAATAACAATGGTGTTATTACCAGAGAGCAGAATAACCAGAAGAAGGTAACTAAAATATTTACAGTGCTGAAAGAAAAAACGTGTCAACCAGATATTTATGTCCAATAAAACTACTCATCAATAATAAAAAGAAAATCCAGGCATTCTTCGAAGACAGAAAAGAAAAGTCTAAGATAATTTCTTTCCAACAAACCTATCACATAAAATGGTTCTATGAAGGTCACTAATCATAAAAGAAAAGATAGAAGAGAACATTTTGGAACGTCAGTAATGAATAACAACCACAACAATGACAATAAACCAAAAATAAAAACTGGTAATACAAAGTAGGTAAATACAAAATATCTTTCTATGCTTCTCGAGTTTTCTGCATGAGTTTCAAATGGCTCAAATGGCCATTGCTAGCTTTCTAGCATTAAAGATGGAAGAGGACTATGGAATGTGGCAAGATAGTGAGATTTTTCTCTGGCGCCTGCAGAAAGGAACTCAACCTTGAGACATGGATTTAACCCATTGAGACCCAGTTCAGATTTCTCAGCTGCAAAATTGGAAGACAATAAATTATGTCAAAGCAAAAATGACAACACTTACCGTGAGGTTAAATGCATGTAGAGATATGTTTAATATGATTCTATTACAAACAGTAGTGGTTAAGAAGACAAAGAAGCAATTTTTCCATATTTCACTAATAGGGTAAAATGTGCACACCACTAGATTGTGAAACACTATGTTTTTCATAGCTACATAACACAGAGCAACCACTAACAATGCTATATAGAGAGTCATGCAAAAAATTTACAGATCAAGTAAAATGGAATCAAAAAAACATTTTAAGGCATCCATAGGAGATCGGGAAAAAGAAAACAATCAAAAGTAGTGTAAATATGAAAAACACAAATGGCTTAGAAATACCAACAATTACATTAAATGGAAATGGTTATTAAAAGTAGATTTCTGCCATTTCAGTTTCTGACTTATACTACTGCATAGATATATACTTTAAAGTACAAATATTTGCATTACATCTAATTTTATATGAATTCATTTGCACCCTCATGTGACTATCTGGAAGAAGCCTGGGTAACTCGCCACCCTGCACTGAACCAAACCAGGTCTAGGAGAGTAAGATGCCCATCCATTGTGTGCTATGAAGGATAATGACCTCCCAGGGACACACACTTCCTCATTCCCAGAACCAATGAATATGTTAACTTACATGACAAAGGGGGATTACATTTGCTAATCAGTTGACCTGAATGTTGAGAGATTTTCCTGGATTACCTAGGGGGACCCAATGCAGTCACATGGTCCTTAAATGTGGAAGAAAGAGGTATTTTATTCTTCCCTAGAAACTCTAGCATGAAACTTAGCCTTTCCATATGGATGTAAGACAGTGTGACACATTTCTGAATTTGAAGTTACAAAATCACTTACTTTGTGGTAATGTGTTATTGCAGCATAGGAAAACTAATAAACTTTCCACGGATTAATTTCATGTTTTTGATGGCCCTGTAAAGTGTTAATGAGAGTTCGTAAAGTATCAGGGACCAATAAAATTACCATGCTTATTAACACAAGGCAGCTAAGTGACATATTCCCTGACAAAATAAAAACCACTCTCAAAATTCAATTCCAATGAACAATTATTGAGTCCCTATTAAATGGGGAACAGCTAAAAAATGTTCCTCCCCAATGCTTTTTCAATTCCCTCCATTCAGCCAGGATCAATGCCTCAGCTAGGCACATCCGGTGCTTCTCTGGATTTCTACAATTCCTCAATCTCCTAGAATTTAGTGGTGGCTTTGCTTTATTTCTTAACTAATCTATTTTGTATATATTTCATTCTTCACTATGTCCTGTGCTTATGTGGTGGCCTTGTTCCAAAGCTCAAGTAAAATGGAATCAAACCTTTGAAATGCTCCCCTACATCAGTATCTGTAGGATTCTCACTTCCTTCTTAGAAAGTGATGGATAGAAGGCAGATACTCATGGTTACTAAAATAGTTGCTTCAGTGAGAACACATGGACACAGAAAAGGGAACAACACACACTGGGGCCTATGGGGAGTGTCGGGGTATGGACAGCATCAGGATAAATAGCTAATGCATGCAGAGCTTAATATCTTGGTGATGCATATGTTTATTGCAGCACTATTCACAATAGCAAAGACTTGGAATCAACCCAAATGTCCATCAGTGACAGACTGGATTAAGAAAATGTGGCACATATACACCATGGAATACTATGCAGCCATAAAAAAGGATGAGTTTGTGTCCTTTGTAGGGACATGGATGCAGCTGGAAACCATCATTCTCAGCAAACTATTGCAAGAACAGAAAACCAAACACCGCATGTTCTCACTCATAGGTGGGAACTGAACAATGAGATCACTTGGACTCGGGAAGGGGAACATCACACACCGGGGCCTATCACGGGGAGGGGGGAGGGGGGAGGGATTGCATTGGGAGTTATGCCTGATGTAAATGACGAGTTGATGGGTGCTGACGAGTTGATGGGTGCAGCACAGCAACATGGCACAAGTATACATATGTAACAAACCTGCACGTTATGCACATGTACCCTAGAACTTAAAGTATAATAAAAAAAATGAAAAAAAAAATCTTGGTGATGGGCTGACAGGTGCAGCAAACCACCATGACCTGTGTAACAAACTGGCACATGCTGCACATGTACAGTGAAACTTAAAATAAAATTAAATTAAATTAAGAATAGTTGCTTCACCTTCTTAACAACAACAGCAACAGGGAGAAAAAAGATTGTCTTTAACATCTGTATACGATTTTATAGCTGATATTAACATCTGGTGGAAGTTTTGAATTCTTTTTTGAAGGATTAAAATTCACATTGAAAATGGTGTGAAATCTCTAGTAAGGTATGAGGGTTGAAAAGGATGAAAATCACAAACAGGTGCTGAGATGGACTCTGTTGCCTGTGGAGTAGCTGGGTTGATCTGCAATTAAGAAACAGTTTGATTCACTTGCAGTAAGATTCATTCACCATGTGTCTAAGCATTCTGCTATCTGTCTCCAGTAGAATTAGTAAATGTAGGATTCCCCTGAGTCTGTGAAAATAAATTCCTCCTTTTCTTAACTACCAAGGTGTTCTGCCATGGCTGATATCCTGCCAATGGAAATGGAGTGCAGATACACTCTCTGAGAAGGATTTGGTTAAAGGCTTGGTCCGCTCACAGTCAGAACTTCCTAAGAGTAGCAGGTGAACTGGACCTGTCCTCATAAGTTACTACTGTATTCTCTCTTCTCCCCAAGTGTGGACTCAGCTATGTGAACATGATGACTGGGTAAGAAGGGTACAAAATGGGGGCAGAATTTCAGAGTTCTACTTATTAAATCTGTCCTGGAATGTCTCCCAAGACAAACCAAAAGACCAAGAATAAAGAAACATATAAAAATAACTGGTTGTACCTGGTATTCCAGTCATGGGCTCTTCAGAATAAACAATAGTGACATGTATGAGAAGTCAGAAAATAAATTTCTTTTTTAAAGGGTAAAATCTCCAAGGAAATTGCTCTTCACTTTAAAAATCAAAGAACCTCCCTGTGTTGATATGTGTCACAGTCAGCATCATCTCTAAAAAGGAAGGTGTGGAAACAGATGGGGCCAGGACACTAGCAAAAAGGACCAGATTAATTTGGGCCATGAAGCTGCTGCTTGCTTGTTTATTCAAACATGAGATTTTCTCTAATGACCCCGTGGATTATAAAGGAAAAAAGACATAAGCTAACATTTAACATCTATTCTATACTGAGAAGTGAGAATCCTATAGATACTGATGTAGGGTAGCATTTCAAAGGGAGTATGTTCTGCCAAGTAAAAACTAGTGGATTAGCAAAAATTTAAAGTCATACAAGCAGCCTCACTTTAATAGGACCCTTGAACATCAATACAGAATAATTTCTGGATTCCCCCATCTATTATACAATCTGCAATCCCACTATGCATTTAGACCAGTGTTGGAATATAGTTAGCTCTTATCTGTAGCTATAAGAATCAGATTATTTAGAAATTGACTTCTGTAGGAATTTCTAAGTCTTCTTTTCAGAAAAAATTTCAGATATCCCCCCAACTACTGAAGTTTGTGTTGGGGGATGACCATTTGGGAAAGTGGAAGACAGAAAAAAAAAATAAAGGCTTAAGTTTAAAAAATGGGTAGAAATAGGGCCAATGCTAGTTCATGAAACTTGTTAATACCTTTTTCTTGTGTTTAGAATAAATAGAGTCTTGGAAGGGGTCTATGCAGAAGGAGGACCTCAGAGTTCAAGCTTTATTTGTTTCATGGACCATTTACATCTGACAAAAAGCAATATGTCAATCTTGTTTGGATGCTCATTTAAATAAGCCTTCAACTGTTCAACAAAATGTAAGAAAGACGTGTTTTCAGATAATCAGGGAAACCTGAATATAGATTAGCTTTAGCTAAAAAATAAAGTTAGAGAAAAATGAAAGATACATTCAAACTCTTTATGTATTTTATTATAATATTGTGTTTCTATGTCTGCTGACTAAAAAGCATAAAGGTTGTTTTTTGTTTGTTTGTTTATTTTTTATTTATTTTTTATTTTTAGAAGGAGTGTTGCTCTTTTTCCAAGGTTGGAGTGCAGTGGAGTAATGTTGGCTCACTGCAAACTCTCCCTCTTTGGTTCAAGCAATTCTCCTACCTCAGTCTCCCAAGTAGCTGGGATTACAGGCATGCACCACAACACACAGCTAGTTTTTGTATTTTTAGTAGAGATGAGGTTTCGCCATGTGAGCCAGGCTGGCTTCGAACTCCTGGCCTCAAGTGATCCACCCACCTCAACCTCCTAAATTGCTGAGACTACAGGCGTGAGGCACCAAGCCCCACCACGATTTTCTTACAATACAGAGAGATTTGCTTTGGTGGTTCTAAAGATGGATAAGTAATAGACTTGAAACCATGTACATTTGTTATAGAAAACTATATTTGTCAGCTTATTAAAATATAAAATATTATTTGTCAATTAAAATTGTTTCTAGGGTTGCAAAGACAGGTTCAGTTTACTCAACAAACTTGTGGAAATAGCCATTTGATTATGAACTTATGGTCATGTTATTTTTATGCAACCAATGAAGAAAAGATAGCAAATGCTTCTGTTGAAATTAGGAACGTAGATAATAACAATCTGCCTTGTAAAGTAACTTAAATAAATTTAAAATGAAAGAGAAAACAAATAAACAAAAGGTCTATTTGTAGACTCTGTTTTAAACTGTAATAGGAATGTGTTTCTTTATCCTTAGGGTATTGAAATGTACAGTGCATTGAACACACGGACTGATTTCTGCTCTTCCCAATATCCCAATAAACTTGCGATGAAGAAGCAAAAAAGAAATTAATACCCAAGAACAAGGAAAATGAAAGAGAAATTACAGTAAACCACAAATTTAGATCAAATTGTGGAACTGGAATGATGAATTGAAAATTAACAGAGTTTATGAATCAGCAAAACCAAACCCAGACAGGAAGAGAGAACAGTGGTGCAATCAATGTACATGGGAATACCTGGAAAATTGGCTCTGTTTTAATGCTGTATTTTCCTATCTGGAAATTTACATGTATTCAGATTGACAAATTAAACTGTGATGCAGTGTATAATCTGCATCAAAGTTTGATCATTCTTCAACTGAATCCTGTGCAGTTCTTGTTATTTGATGCTAGGAATTTAAACTGTTTTAATAAATAAGGTAATTCTCGCTCGCTCTCTTTTACTCTCCCCCACCTCCCACCTCCATCGTATTTCCTAACTATGCTGATACCTATAAAATGTATGGCTTTGTGAAAGTCACCCAATCATATTAAGATACTATGTTTTCCTCTGAAAAGTTATCATCAATGCAAAAAAATCCTCAAAACTATTGTAAGGACTAAAAGGACTAAGACATCTGAAATATTGCCATGATCAGTAGAAAAGAATGATAAATGAATTTTTTGATATGTAGTTATGCATGTAAAGAAATAATATGATACAGATAGTGATTCAATCACTGAAAAAAACTTGGTTTTTCCAAATTTTGGGGGAACAATTAGGTATGCAATCATTTTAAAAACAAATTTTAGATCTCTATTTCACAGCATGGGCTTCCTCAAAGCCTGTGGCAGATTCTATAAAGGACGAGTTTGAGTTGCATGGCATTTTTATGATATAGACTCAAAAGTCACAAAACATCACTTCTGACATACGCTATTGGTCATGGCAGGGGTTCAATCCGGTGAAGTCACACCTCACCCCTTCAAGAGAGGATGTCAAAGTCCCACTGTAGGAAGAAAACGTTAAATGAAGGATACTGTTTGACTATCCTTGGAAAATGCAATGTGCCACACCTCCCAATTTCCACAATGCTAAATATGTACAAATGTTTATTTTGAAATAAAAAAATATGGTAATAATTTATGGTTCTTTTCTTTTCTTTCTTCCTTTTTTTTTTTTTTTTTTGGACGGACAGTCTCGCTCTATTGCCCAGGCTGGAGTGCAGTGGATCTGCTTTCTGTCACTATAGATTAATTTCCATATTCTAGAATGGTGTGTAAATGGAATCATACATCATTGTGTCTTCTCTGTGCCCACAGATGCCTGTTTCTTCCTATTCTTATAAAGAAACCTGTCCTATTGTATTAGGGCCTCACTGTATGGCCTAATTTAACCTTAACTACCTACTTAAAAGTCTTATATCCAAATATAGTCACATTGAGATTGTAGGCTTCAACACATGGATTTTGGAGACAAACAAGTCCGTCCATAACACTCTTTCTGAAGCAGATTGGTTAGTAGCATTTTCAGTAAGGAGGTATGCTTAGTAAACAGCCCTTGTCTTTTTTTAAGGGGAGAGGGGAATGTTATTATTTAAATCAAATCCCAGAACAAATTTTTAGCAAAGAATTCAGGATTATAGTTACATTTCTTAGCCCTTGAAAAAATGAATCATCTTCTGGCATACAATTCTTTGACACAATTTTTCTTGTTATTCAAACTGGGATTATTTTCCCCTTTTGGAGATTACCTCTCATTACCTTGCAGCTACTTTCTGAATTCCAATTTGCCTCTAAGGTTGTAATTTTCTCTCTCTCTCTCTCTCTCTCTGTCTCTGTGTGTGTGTGTGTGTGTGTGTGTGTGTGTGTGTATGAATACATATATTGTATTTTATTAAATCTAGAATGCATAGACTAGAAGATATATCATTGTTTGGTGTACCACCATTAACAAGTATTATTTTAATTGGTCAGAAGAGAGCGAAAGTATGATCATCTTAATAAACAGCAAAAATAATTGATAGTTTTTAACAGAGATTTTATTATAATACTACACACAGGAATGTAGGAAACAAATATTCTCCCTGAAGATTATTTTTAAAAGAATTTATCTTAAAGCTAGAGTCAGTATTATGTTTACTGTTAAAACACTAGAAAACACTCCAATTGCAAAGATAGTAGTTGCGATCACAATTACTTAACACTTTGAATGTTCAAACCATTTCATTATGCAACTGATCCCAAAAAAAAGAATTACAAGTAGTGAAATGGAGAAGTAAAATAATCATTATAAATCACTATATGCAGATGATATAATTTTCTATCTGCAAAGACAAGAGAATGAGCAAAGCAAATGTGATCATTTAGTAAGGCAGCTGACTTCTAATTCAACAAAGCAAATTACTTTTTTGCATACATGTTAATCAGGTACTAAATATTATACAAAAATTAAAAACATTTAATATACGTACTAAAATTCCATATTCTTTTATGTACTTTATCTACCAGATTGAGATGTAAGGTTAAGCAGTCTATTTTTAGTAACTGTGTCACATACATACATACACATGTATCTTATACCTTATAGGTTTTTCATTTAAAAATCTCAAAAAACATTAATGATTGATACAAAACCTATATTATCTGTTTGTATAAGAACTCTTTATAGTATTCACATTCTTCTCTGTATGGTAATATACATACTTTCATATATCCTAATTTGTGATATGTTTGGATGGTGTTGATTCCAAACATACCTTTGTAAAATTCACAAAGTTATACACAATGAAAGAATCTTGAGGAAGTATAAATTTACATAATATACAAGAATTTCTTATGAACTATTTTTTTCTAACATATTCAAGATGATTCCCTAAATTCTTTGTGACCTGAGGGCTCCCCATGTTTAAACCTGTACCTCAGCCACCATAGCACTGACAGAGAGGCCTGTCTCAGCTTCTTGTTTCCAAGAATCAGAACACATGAGTGACCTGAAGGATAAGCCAGTCCCATCATCTCAGAAAGAATAATAATTTGATTTTCCTTCAACCGTACAGAGGTCCAAATTGATATGAAAAAAGTCAGAAGGAAAATGGCATAGAGTAGGAGGAAAGTGATCACAGTTTGCATAACTCCTCTGTGGGCCTTGGTGCTGACGTCTCTGTATCCTTTGACAGTGTGCTGCATCTTCTTGTGATGTTTCCACAGGGAGAAGCTGAGCAGAAGAGAAGTTGCCAGGGACAAAGTAAAGGGAATTAAAACGAACACAGTGCTGGTTAATGCAATAGCCCTGGAAAATCGTATAAAGTTGCATGAAGCAGAACTGCAAGTCATGTTTCCTCTGTATCCATTGATACTGGCATTTATATGAATGTTTATCAGTAAAATATTTAAAAACAAGAGGACCAAAGTCACAAGCAGCAGCACTAAAACCACCTTTTTAACTCTCCACTTTAGGTAGAGAAAAATAGAGTTAGAAAAATTGGCTATCTTGAGAAAATAAAAAGTACCTAGGATTGTAGCTAACCAGACACTAAAATGATTGGTCACTGTCCAGATATTAGTAAGCATTCTTAACAGTTTTTCAGTGGCAAATAAAGCTGGGAAAAACACAGATACACACCAGCTTCCAAATATTGACCAAACCAGACTAATTCTAGAGATTGCCAAAGCAATGAGAATCTGATCAACTAAAGAGATCTTTCTTCTCTTGACCCAGTCAATACAGTTCACCAGTACTATGAAACTATTTCCTAAATTTCCAATTATAAATTCCACAATTAAAATGAATGTAAATATGCTCTTTATGACACCATCCATTGCCTGTAAGAGAATGCCCCAATGTCTAATATCACTGCTGAAGACTTCTTAATGCATTCATCTAAAATGCTATGTATATCTGATTCTTGAAAATTCAATAAAATATTCCCTTTAAAAAGGGAATGTTAAACCAGCAAACATCCAGATTTGCTAATGGCTGGGTTTAAAGCTCTCATCACAAAGATCTCTGTATTTCCCCAGATAACTCAGCTGAGCTTCATCCAGATGCCGTGTGCCTCACACACAGTAGGCTGAAGTCTTTTGTAGCTGGTGAGAAAGGAAACACTGAATTCTCATTTGCAAACATGCAAATAAAGACATATTTATTTTCATTGGTTTGTGTTTTTTTTTTTTTTTTTTTGTCTTATCTACATATTTCAGTCTGTCAAATTGAGTTCTGGGGAAGTATCTTTACAAAAATTGGTATATGAAACTTTCTAAGCACTGAGGATTTTTACATCAGAGTTTGGGTGGATAAAAATGGGGAGATGATGGTTAAAGTGTACAGAGCCTCAATTAGACCAAAGTAATAAGTTTTGTTTTGCTTTTTTGAGATCTATTGAACAGCATTGTGAATATGGTTAATATTAGTGTATTGTACATTACAAAATTGCTGAAAAAGTAACTTTCAAATGTTTTGTCACCATAAAAAAAGTTACCTGACATTTGTTATGTTAATATATTATCATTTGAATATGTTAATTAGTTTCATTTAATTATTCCACATAGTATTCATAAATCATAACAACATCTGATACCTCATAAATGTATGCAAGTAAAATATGTCAATTTATTATAAAAATAAAGAAAATAAACAAAAATCAGATGGCTTTTTAAAGTTAAGTCTGTAAAGGGACTTATTCATAGTTATCCAAAGTTCCTCCTACAAAGTAGCAGAGTTTTCTAATAATCTTGTTGAAGACATTATTCCTAGAACGCTGGGTACCAAGAATAATACTTTTCTATTATTTTACAAGTACATGAACACCAAACATGTGCGCACACATGCGCGTGTGCACGCGTGCACACACACACACACACACACGTTTATTTGGGATCTAAATCTTTTTCTCTCTTCACTTTAATAATTCAGGCTTTTTATTTTCAGCATTTATTATGCATCTAGTTCATGTTTAGTACTGTGATAGTTTTTTTTTTTTTTTTTTTTTTTTTTTTTTTTTTTTTTTTTTTTTTTGAGACGGAGTCTCGCTCTGTCGCCCAGGCTGGAGTGCAGTGGCCGGATCTCGGCTCACTGCAAGCTCCGCCTCCCAGGTTTACGCCATTCTCCTGCCTCAGCCTCCCGAGTAGCTGGGACTACAGGCGCCCGCCACCTCGCCCGGCTAGTTTTTTTTGTATTTTTTAGTAGAGACGTTTTTCACCATGTTAGCCAGGATGGTCTCGATCTCCTGACCTCGTGATCCGCCCGTCTCGGCCTCCCAAAGTGCTGGGATTACAGGCTTGAGCCACCGCGCCCGGCAGTACTGTGATAGTTTTAAACACATTTAAAAAGACTTGCAAGTTTATATTAAATAGTATTAAACGTAAATATTCTGGAGACTTTGGAAATATTTTTTCTGTACATGTGGCAAGGGGTGGAAATCTGCCTGTTGTCTCATAAAGCAGTCACTGTGTTTGAACGAGTTCATCCACGTAGCAAGAATCCTTATTCTGTGCCTCTCCCCTGCCCAGTAGGGCACATTGCTTCATCAGCAACTAATACCTTCAGATTTTTTTCACATGTACTCACTCTCCCAGCAAGCTTGCTCCATGATCCTCACTACAGGGACCAATGCAGATAAAGGATGACATACTGTCTAGCCAAGATGGGGAAATCAGCAACCTGATACAGTCATTCTTCTTCAATAGCTAAAAAAGTAAGTAAAATGAGCAAAGCACCAATGAAACAAATTCAGCAACAGCTACCGAAGAAAGTAGAAAAATATGCCTCATAAACGTCAAAGATGACAGAGAAAGAAGTAAGGTGTTCCACTGTGAAGAACTGATCCCTCACCTTCAGTCCCCTGAAGCAATACTGAGCAAAAATAAAATAAAAATAAAACCAAAGTATCTTGAAAACTACTGTATATTTAGTCAAGAGCGCTATTGAAAAGGCAAACTCAGCTATCATGGGCAAATATTAAGGAAAAAATCCCAAGGCTAGAAGCACAAACATACTATCCATGTAGAGACAAGAAGGTTACCCTAGCCTTGCCATATCCAGGTCATAAAGATGAGGTTGGGAAAAAAGACAAAGAGAAAGACAAACTACCATGGTGGGTAGGGGTTGTGTGGTGGGTTCTGCTGAGACTTCATGGATACTTTGAAAAGAGAGCAGAGCTCAAGTCTCCAGTGACAGCTACAAGAATCCCAGAGGGTCTCGCCCAAAGGCCCTCAGCACTTGCATCATTCATGCTGGGTTGAAAACACTAGGTTTTCATTGGAACAGCAGCTCTTAAGGAAAGGCAATCTTGTTCAGAAAAAGAGTGGTAAAAATAATAATTCCAACACACTACATCCAGAAATTAGAATAACAAGTCAGTTCCTCAGAGAAGAGCAGTGTCTTAATCCATTCATTTAGGTATATACAGAACTGATTAATGTGTTTCATTTTAACTTTTTTATGCATCAAAATTTATGTGCTAATTGTATCAAATGCAGAGTAGAAACTCTGTTGAACAACCATCATCCTGTCCATATATTTCTCTACTGAGATTATTACATCTATAATGAAAATTCCCCATGTTACAATCAACACCTATATTGCTGATTTTTCTTCTCACTTTATTTTTTATTTTTAAATTTATTTTGGGAGTGCATGAGATAATTTATTACTTTTAAATGGCAAAAACTGCAATTACTTTTGCACCTACCTTATATATTAACAAAATTCATAAATATCAAATCCATGTAATTCAGATATCCTTTTTCTTAAACATTTCTCTCTCCTTTACATTACAAACATTTGAATCATTCTCTTCCAGCTATTTTTAAATACATTACTGTAAACTGTAGTCACCCTACAGATCTACCAAACACTAGGTCTTATGTCTTTTATTAAACTTTACATTTGTACCCCTTAATCAGTCTCTCCTCATACCCTTCCCCCTTATCCTTCCTGGCCTATATTGCTTTTAAATTTTAGATGCCAGGTCACCGTAACTCTCATTTAGCAGAGATTAAAGTAAAAATATTGAAACTTCCTTCATCTCCCTAGCTTTTTGGTAGTATTCCTTTTTTTTTTTTTTTTTTTTTTTTTTGAGACGAAGTCTCGCTCTGTCGCCCAGGCTGGAGTGCAGTTGCGCTATCTCTGCTCACTGCAAGCTCCGCCTCCCGGATTCACGCCATTCTCCTGCCTCAGCCTCCCGAGTAGCTGGGACTATACGCGCCAGCCATTATGGCCGCTAATTTTTTTGTATTTTTAGTAGAGACGGATTTCACCGTGTTAGCCAGGATGATCTCGATCTCCTGACCTCGTGATCCACCCACCTCAGCCTCTCAAAGTGCTGGGATTACAGGCGTGAGCCACTGCGCCCGACCGGTAGTATTCCTTTTAAATGTAACTTTGACTACTCAAGAAAAAAAAACTTTACATAATGTGATGTATGTCAATATATATAAATGAATAAAAATATACATATAATCACCAATCTGACTAGCATACAATGCCATATCATCTCACACCAGTCAGAATGGCAAGTATTAAAAAGTCAGATGCTGGCAAGGCTGTGGAGAAATAGGAATGCTTTTACACTGTTGGTGGGAATGTAAATTAGTTCTACCATTATGGAAGACAGTGTGGGGATTCCCCAAGGATCTAGAACCAGAAATACAATTTGACCCGATAACCCATTACTGTGTATATACCCAAAGAAATATAAATCATTCTGTTATAAAGATACATGCACATGTATGTTTATTGCAACACTATTCACAATATCAGAGACATGGAATCAACCCAAGTGCCCATCAATGATAGACTGGATAAAGAAAATGTGGTACATATACACCATAGAATACTATGCAGCCATAAAAAGGAATAAGATCACTTCCTTTGCAGGGACATGGATGAAGCTGGACGCCATCATCCTCAGCAAACTAACATAGGAACAGAAAACCAAAGACCACATGTTCTCACTCATAAGTGGGAGCTGAACAATGAGAACTCCTGAACACAGGGAGGGGAACAACGTACACCGGGACCTGTCAGTAGTCGGCGGAGAACATCAGGATACAAAGCTAAAGCATGCGAGGCTTAATACCTAGTGGATAGGTTGATAGGTGCAGCAAATGACCATTGGCACATGTATACCTATGTAACAAACCTGCACCTTCTGCACATGTATCCCAGAACTTAAGATTAAAATATATGTATATTTTATATATATAAACATTAACTGACCAGAGTATAGCTGCTGGTAAATACAGTAAGAACAATACCACTGCGTCACTGTTTTATGTCAGGGCTATGTCACATCTACTTTTAGTTTAATTGATATTTTGCAAAACGTAATGCTAGTTCAATATGTTAATTATATTACATTAAGTAGTACCCATTAGCAGAAAGTAGGAAGTTCCTTAAATATAGTAAAATACTGTAACAATGAACATACATAAAATACCAGAAGAAGAGAGATAAACCTCAGCAGATTCAGGAACCTAAAACACTGGTGATGCTTTTAGGGGTACAGTGGTCCTGGTCCACATGTCAAGACATCATTTTTAAAGTAAATGGAATGTTTCTCTATATATACTTACCACTAAAGAAGAGGGACAGTATTTTGGGGGCCTATTTGGATTTGGGAGACAACATAGACCACATTTGAGGATATTGCTCTGATGTACTGACAGAATTTTCTTAAGGGCTACTGGTCTCAAATGAAACCCAGAACAAAAGAGGGCTCTACAACAGATATAGGCTCTGGCCCAAGCTCCTCTGCCCATTGTGCCAGATGAGTCAGCAGAATTCAAAGTTGCTAGAGGTATGCATAGTGGGCATCATAGCACTCTGTACATATCTCTGTTAAGCCCATAGAAGAGAGGAGAGCAAACTCCTAGGGAATTACAGTAAGACCATCCCCTCTTCAGCAAAGGAGTGCCCTCTGTCTCTAAAACAAAAACAGCAGGTGCAGAACATTAATCCAAGCATAGAGCCCCTCTAAGTACAAGCCCCTCTAAGCATAAGACCTTGTGCAACTGCACGTGCCATATGATTGTAAAGCCAGCCATGACTGGAGGACGTGAGCACATCTGAGTGGCACAAGGAGTGAAGGAGAACCGTCCCCCATTCCCGTGGTCAGTACCCTTCTTGACCCAGATCATCCTTCCCTTTGGGACTTGAATGGATCATCACACTGTGGGCATGAGGTCTGACTTTCATAACCTCCACCTAGGGACTGGATGACGGAAGACAGAATAGCAGAGATGGTAGTTTTACCTTAGGGAAACCCTGGTCAAGGGGAAATAGAAGACAGATGACAGCTGAGCAGATACATTCTACCTACTCTTTCTCTTCCATGGAATAATGCTGGCTGTAGTTTCCCCTTGCAGCCCTTCTGGAAAGTGCTGGGAGCCAAGTGTATGCATCTGATGACCACCGGCTGTCTCTCTCACCTCACTGTGAAGTGGACACCAGCAGTGTCATAACATACATCACCATACGTAGGTTCACATCTGCTCTTGCCTCAATTTCCACATGTCCTTGCTATTGCTGTCCTGGACTTACCTTCCAATTAAATATCATCACTTTAATATCAGACATTGGCTCTAGTTCTAGAAACGAAACCTGAGGTTAAGATATTCATTCAGTTCTATAATTATAATTCATTCACATTTTTGTGAGTTTATAATATGGCAATTAAAGTATTCATTTAGAGAGGATACTAAAACTATATGCAAATAACATTGTAGTAAGATGTTTGGTAATTGAATTTTCTAAAATCAAACATCATTACTGTTTACACAACAACCAGCTAGAAAATATCATAATACACACATATCATTCACAATAAAAATATATGCATATATACAAAAATCTTTAATATGCTTTTTAAAAAGTACTGTAATAGGTGCCATCTGATTTTCATGTTCTACCTTGTCTCCACGTCATACATCTGATATAGCTTCATCAAGTCTATATTATGGTGGTATTTCCCCTAAAATTGTGGAATAGCCACACTTTGGGTCTAAGAAATGCTTCTTCTTGGATAAGCCTACAATCGTAACCTGAAAGCAGAATAGGAAAATTCATGCTACTATAGATTTTGTGATGACTTTCATTTTCATTGGTTCACCATCACAATATACTTAATTTATGCGTATATTCACCAGTTTATTTGTTCATCAGAATGTCAGTTTTGACCACTTATTCTATGTGCTGTCTTTTAGGTCCAGGGAGTCAACAGTAAGCAAGATCTGTATGATCTCTGGTTTCTTTGAACCGGGAAAAATGTGTGATAAACAAATAACTAAATCACATGTAGAGATGATTTATCTCAAAGTTTAGATAACATTATAAAAATTTAATAGCACCAAGAATTAATACAGTCATGTAGAATTTATTTGTTGAACAAGGTTATACATTTCCTTCCTATAATAGAAGTTGCTGTCACTGAATATGTCAACACACTTTCTCTCATTTCATCACCTAAAACAAGATTATAATAAAATACATATTTAAGAGATTTTCTATCAGCAATACTTAGATTTCATACACATCATTTTAACATTTGCAGAAAATGTCCTTTCATTATGTTCCATCATTTGTATACCATTTTTACACTGAAAAATTTTTAAGGTGGGGAAGATTCGAGTTCTTTTACGTAAAGTTTAAAAATAATTTTAAATGTGGAAGATAAAAGAGATAATTGACAAGTCAGAGGCTCTGAAGTGGTTTAGAATAAAAACTGAAGCATTCAACATCAGGTCTCAACTTCAAAAACTGTTTTTTTGATTTAAAAACTGGAATAAATGACATATTTAACTGCATATTGAGATTTATGACAGCACTGAAGAAGTCATAATTGTTTCTTCATCCCTATTATATAAATGATTTTTTTCTCAACTGTTCACATACTTATATCATACTTATATCTAATTTCATTTTCCTCAGTATTGTTTATATTAGACATACATAAAATGTATTCTAAATAGATTTGTCACCCTTGAATTTTATGGTGTGAATCGTTTTCTAACAATAATTCTGTTCACCTTAAACTAAACATAAAATTATAATTCATGATTAAATAAAAACTACCCCAAAGATAAAACCTCATTATTGATTTAGAATTGAATATCCTTATTATCCAAAAATTAGAGGTTCAATGACATTCAAGCACACTGTGGTACATATGTATGGTACAAATCACAATGGAAAGGAGCAATGATTTCCTGAGATAAGCTGTCAGTTCTTAAAAATTATAAATCAAGATCATAAATTTTTCAAATAAAACATGATGACATGAAATACATATGTGAAATACACATGATTTCATAATTCTGAGGAACTTATTACCATATTTTGTGTAATTTGGCAGTTTGGAAAAAATTTGATTAACATTATGTTATCGTACCTGTTTCTTAAGTGTTTTATACACATATACACGCACATACATACATACATACCTTTTATGATAACTTTAGGCAAAAGGCTTTTCTAGGTCTTTGGAAATTACTCCAACACACACTCTACGGAAAAACGAGTAAAACGTATAAAATGTCCCAGACACCATCAGTTTGTTTTCTCCTAGAAAACACAGGATTTCCCAAAGGTGAATCCAGGAAGTTGAGAGTTTCCATTCTTTCACTCAGCACATAATCTGACCAAAATAAAAAATAATAATAACAAAGAAGGAAAGGACTTTTTTAGCTTCTTACTTCTCCAAATTAGGATGAATAGTGGAATGAAGGATGTATGATTCCAATCGCATGGCAGAGCATGACGACAGGTTTATCGTGCAGCCTCCTAGGTTTCCAAAGCGAAATGATTAGGAACAGAGGAAACTGCACATAAAAGCTTTGCAAACACAGTCTGCAAACTGTGCAAACACGGTTTGCAAAGCTTTTATGTGGACCTTGGTGCTGGGATCTTGAGCTCCTTTGCCATGAAGCTGCATCTTCTTGAGATGTTTACTCAGAGAAGACATTAACAGCAGAAAATATGTCAGGGACATGGTAAAAGGTATTAAGTTTGCAAGCGTGGATATAGTCAAGTTTGAAAGATGTATCGTGTCCCTCGATTTGATCTTCCAAGTCACTTTTCCTTCATATTCTTTTATCCACACATTCATATACATGTTTACCAACACAAGATGACAAACCAACAATAGCAAAGGCCCCAGCATTATCACTGGAATGACACTCTTAAGTCTCTTTTTAGGTGAAGAAAAACAAAGTTGGAGAAATTGGCAATCTTGAGCAAATAAAAAATGCTGAGGCTACTAGCAAGCCAGATGCTGAAATGGTTGATTACTGTCCGGACATTATAAACAGTAATTCTTAATTCTAAACTCTATGAAGCTGGATTAAACACCGTTGAATACCAATGTAACAATACTGTCCAGAGGAAACCAACTCTGGAGACTGACAGAACAGTGAGAATTTGATCAGCTGAGGGGATCTTTTGTCTCTTGGCCCAGCCAATAAAATGTATCAATACTATGAACCCATTGGCAAAATTTCCAATAACAAATAGGACCACTACAGTAATTGAAATAACAATGTGTAGAAAAGTTATCATATCTGAATGGAAAAAAAAGAAAGAAAAAAATACAAGCTTAATATAACCGGTTGTGATTTCTTCAACAGCTTGACCTTAAAAGTTGTATACACCTGATTTCTGAATGTGCCATAACATTCTTTTTATTTGTTTATTTTTATTTTTATTTTTTATTTTTTGAGACGGAGTCTCGCTCTGTCGCCCAGGCTGGAGTGCAGGGCGCGATCTCAGCTCACTGCAAGCTCCGCCTCCCGGGTTCACCCCATTCTCCTGCCTCAGCCTCCCGAGTAGCTGGGACTACAGGCACCCACCACCACGCCCGGCTAATTTTTTGTATTTTTCATAATGACAGGGTTTCACCGTGTTAGCCAGGATGGTCTCAATCTCCTGACCTCGTGATCCGCCCGCCTTGGCCTCCCAAAGTGCTGGGATTAGGGGCGTGAGCCACCGCGCCCAACAATATTCGTTTTACTTTTAAACACTGTGACCAATGTCAAAGAAAAAAGCACCAGCTTATGCTAATGGATGAATTTGATACTGTCTTTATGGAAAAATTCTTATTTTCAAAACAGCTTAAATTAGCTTATTCATTCCATGTCTGTTCTTGTAACAGGATGGAATTATTTGTACTAAAGTTGAAGTGAAACCTAAATATTCATTTGCCAGCATGCAAATAAAGACGTATCTTCTTTCACTGTTTTGCGATGTTTTGCTTGTTTAACAATACATAATTTGTGTTCAGCAGCTTCAGTTGTTAATAGGGAAATTTTACCACCCAGTACATAGTTCATACTGCAAATGTCTAAATTGTTAAAAGAGCTTATTCATAAATAGGATCATCACCAATAATGGATTGACTTTTATACAAAATTTAAATCCATAGAATCCAAACTTTTTTTTAATCAAAATTATCCAAAGGTTTCTTGAGAAGTACAGGAAGGTCAATCTACCTTAAAATCTGGTTGCTACTAACCAATACTTTTGGATGAATTTATTGTTACCAAGCTCATAAACACACAAACACACACACATGTACACACCCACATGCGCACATACACACACAAACACACAATCTTACACCCCTCAGGGATGGAAGGAGTTATTTTCTTGGAAAATGAGTTTCCAGGAGGTCATCCTGGTGAAGTTAGTCCTATTTTCCCACTCAGCATTTTCACCCCATACGAAAATATGTATCAAACATATCTTTCATGCTTCGGTCCTTAGTAAAGTTACTCTCAAGTCTATCTGATGTTTAAGTATTTATTACTTCATTAATTTTGTAAATGTTTCTGAGTATCACACCCTTTGATACTTAGTCTTACAGTATCCTCCCACCACAGGCAAGGTAACTAACTACCTTACCCCTGGATTCTCAGTTCGCTCACATAATTTATTTTAATGAACAGAATATTGGTAGAATTTACACGGGGATTTGAGATGGTTTCTACATCGGGTTACCTTGCTCTTTTCCATTTATCAAGAGAACATCACCTGGCTACTACACTGTTCCCAGAAGGAGAAAAGAAACTAACGGAGTCAGATTGCCCCTGCCTGATCTGGCCTAAACTGGCGAAACTTTAGCTCCAAGATGCAGAACTTGGCCCATCAAACCACCAGAGCCATCTACCAAACCCAGCTTAGAAAAACTGAACCCAAAAGACATGTGAGATATCAACATCCAATGCAGTTTTGGAGGAGTTCCTCTAGCAAAACAAACAAACAAAAATACCAACTAATTAACTAATATAGGTACTCTGCTAAACCGAGTGTGGGAAATACATCCACTCTTGTTGTGTCAGAAATTCAGGAACCAAAAGAAGAACAGATGAAGAATGGCAAAGTTTTGACATGTGAGGTAGGTAATAAAGCTAGTAGAAAACCTTTGGAAAGATCTTGGTACTGCAGGTAAAACATTCTCTTATTTCCACAGGTTGTAGCTAAAATAAAGTTCCTACTTCAGCTCTCTTAGAGTTGTATGTGAATGCATATCAATGGTGGATTTTTTTCCTAGGTATATGATGAGCAGCATAATTAACCATTTTTATGGAGTATTTCTCCTAATTAATTCTTAAAACTTTTTTTTATTATATTTTAACTTCTGGGGTACATGTGCAGAACGTGCAGCTTTCTTACATAGGTATACACATGCCATGGTGGTTTGCTGCACCCATCAACCTGTCACGTATGTTAGGTATTTCTCCTAATGCTCCCCATACCCTAGCCACGGATCCCCCAACAGGCCCCAGTGTGTAATGTTCCCCTCTCTGTGTCCACGTGTTTCCATTGTTCAACTCCCACTTATGAGTAAGAACATGCAGTATTTGGTTTTCTGTTCTTGTGATAATTTGCTGAGAATGATGGTTTCCAGCTTCATACATGTCTCTGCAAAGGATATAAACTCATCCTTTTTTATGGCCGCATAGTATTCCACAGTGTATATGTGTCACATTTTCTTTATCCAGTCTATTATTGATGGACATATGGGTTGGTTCCAAGTCTTTGCTGTTGTGAATAGTGCCGCAATAAACATATGTGTGCATGTGTCTTCATAGCAGAATGATTTATAAACCTTGGGGTATGTACCCAGTAATCTCATTACTGGGTCAAATGGTATTTCTAGTTCTAGATCCTTGAGGAATCCCCACACTGTCTTCCGCAGTGGTTGAACTAATTCATACCCCACCAACAGTGGAGAAGTGTCCCTATTTCTCCACATCCTCTCCAGCATCTGTTGTTTCCTGACTTTTTAATGGTCACCATTCTAGCTGGCGTGAGATGATATCTCATTGTTGTTTTGATGTGCATTTCTCTAATGACCAGGAGATGGCTGAGATGACAGGGTTTTCTAAATATACAATCATGTCATCTGCAAATAGAGACAATTTGACCTCCTCTCTTTCTATTTGAATACCCTTTATTTCTTTCTCTTGCCTGATTGCCCTGGCCAGAACTTCCATTACTATGTTGAATAAGAGTGCTGAGAGAGGGCATACTTGTCTTGTACCGGTTTTCAAAGGAAATGCTTCCAGGTTTTGCCCATTCACTATGATATTGGCTGTGGGTTTTTCGTAAATAGCTCTTACTATCTTGAGATACATTCCGTCGATACCTAGTTTATTGAGAGTTTTTAGCATGAAGGGTGTTGAATGTTGTCGAAGGCCTTTTCTGCATCTATTGAGATAAACATGCAGTTTTTGTCATTGGTTCTGTTTATGTGATGGATTACGTTTATTGATCTGTGTATATTGAACCAGCCTTGCATCCCAGGTATGAAGTCGACTTGATCGTGGTGGATAAGCTTTTTGATGTCCTGCTAGATTCGGTTTCCCAGTTTTGTTTTGTTTTGTTTTGTTTTTGAGAGCAGGTACTATTTATTAACTGACCAACTTAGAAAAATAATCATGGTAGACACCTTAGTTCATTCTTCTAATAAGCCTGTTGATCTGGTCCTCCCTGTTGCCAGCATCTCCACCTTCTACAAAATGGGTGGTCTTTTTCTTCATTCCACCTCATGGAGAACATAATTTGAAGGGCCACAGGAAGTTATTTGCCTCTTTGAAGCATTTTCCAACAGTATAGATCTCATGAATCAGATCCTCCATGCAGATGATGCCATATTTACCAAGATATCGAGCAATCAAAGCGTTATCTGTCAAAGCAATTCGCTTCTTATTGATTTCGCCATAACCACGCTTGTAGTTTAGTTCATTTACTGACTTCAGATTGGGGTACCCCCATGCAATATGTGGCTCTACAATCCTCAGCATGTTAATCGAAGCCTTGTTGAGCTTCACAAAGGTTCCATTGAAGATTGCGAAGAAGCTGCAATACCCTTCGGACCTTTGGGCTCATGCCAATGATACCTCTGATCCTGATGACAAATGCCAATTTGGGTTCTGCAGGTACATAGAAGTTGCCAGCTTTTCTTGCCATCCTCGCCATTCGAATTTCAGTTCTGTACATCTGCCTATATTCCTTGTGATAGTGCTTCACTTTTTCATAGATAAGCTTCCTCCTTACCTTTCAAAGTGTCTTTTGGGCAAACCTCTTTCTCAGGCGCTTGACCTTCAGCTCTGCGAAATTCCTTCGCTTTTTCTTAAGGGTTTCTGGCACAGCAAGAACTTTCTTCTTCTTCTTCTCTTCTACACCCTCCATGGTTCCAGCTGGAAAAAGAGTTGTTTCCCAGGATTGTATTGAGGATTTTTGAAATGATGTTCATCAAGGATATTGGCCTGAAATTCTCTTTTTTTATTGTGTCTCTGCCACGTTTGGGTATCAGGATGATGCTGGCCTCATAAAATGAGTTAGGAAGGATTTCCTCTTTTTCTATTGTTTGGAATAGTTTCAGAAGGAATGGTACCAGTTCCTTTTTGTACCTCTGGTAGAATTCGACTGTGAATCCGTCTGGTCCTGGACTTTTTGGGGTTGGTACTGGATTCTTTGATTTTTGAAGGGATTTTTAAATTCTAAACATCAAGCCAAACATGACCTCCAACAAATAGTACTCTCTGTTTGGTTTCTTTCTTTCTTTTTTAATTTTCATTTGAACATGTACAAAGACTCTGCATTTATACAGTACATAAACTTTATTACATATATCAATAGCATCATTAGCAAGCCAAATTCTTTCAAATACTTATTTACATTCTCAGCTACTATGACTAAATCTGGATTATTTTGTTATAGCAGCCAAAGTAGCATGACAAATAAAAAAAAAAACCCAAAGATTGCACTAAACAAGTTTTATACCTTAAAGCATTTACTTTTCCCTGCTTTTTCTCTAATAGAGAGCCAAGAAATGTATAGCAGAAAAATATTTTGTCAAACACACGTATGCACCTATTGATCACAAATTGTGATATTTGAATGGTAACAATATGAGTATAATTATTTTACTTACAGATAAATTTAGGGATAATTATTTTATATATTTAATATCTCTGGTCATATAGTGTGTTAGAAATTTACTAATTTCTGCCACTTCAAAATGTGCATTGTAAATAATTAAATTGGAAATAAGAACAAAAGGTGCCTAGCAACATATAGATATACAAAATTTGATTTTAGGTTTGGGGGTACATGCGAAGCTTTGTTACATAGATAAACATGTGTCATGGGAGTTTGTTGTACATGTTATTACAGGTATTAAGCTCAGTACCCAATAGTTATCTTTTCTGCTACTTTCCCTCTTCCCACCTTCCTCCATCAAGTAGACCACAGTATCTGTTATTTCCTTCTTTGTGTTCATAAGCTCTTATCATTTAGCTCCCAGTTATAAGTGAGAACATGTGTTATTTGATTTTCTGTTTCTGCATTCATTTGATAAGGATGATAGCCTCCAGCTGCATCCATGTTCCCACAAAAGACACAATCTCATTCTTTCTTATGGGTTGCATAATATTCAATGGTGTATATATACCACTTTTTTAAATCCAGTCTGTCATTGATGGCCATTTAGGTTGATTCCATGTCTTTGCTATTGTGAACAATGCTGCAATGAATATTCGAATGCATGCAGCTTTATGGTAGAACGCTTCATGTTTCTCTGGGTATATATCCAGTAATAGGATTGCTAGGTCGAATAGTAGTTCTGCTTTGAGCTCTTTCAGAAATCATCATACTGCTTTCCAAAATGGTTGAACTAATTTACACCTCCATCAACAGTGTATAAGGGTTTTCTTTTCTTTACAACCTCACCAGTATGTTATTTTTTAACTTTTTTTCCAAATGTTATTGGGGATCACATGGTGTTTCGTTATATGAGTAAGTTCTTTGGTGCTGATTTGTGAGATTTTGATGCACTCATCACCCTAACAGTGTAGTCTTTCATCCTTGTCCCCCTCCCACACTTCCCCTCAAGTCGCCAAAGTCCATTGTATCATTCTTATGCCTTTGCATTCTCATATCTTAGCTCCCACATATCAGTGAGAATATACAATGTTTGATTTTCCATTCCTGAGTTGCTTCACTTAGAATAATAGTCTCCAGTCTCATCCAGTCAGTGCAAATGCTGTTAATTCATTTCTTTGTATCGCTGAGTAGTATTCCATTACATATATACATATATATAGGATTATATATTTGGTATCTATCTATCTATGTCTATCTCTATCTATCTATATCTACCTATATCTATATCTATATCTGTTTCTTTATCCACTCATTGACTGATGGGCATTTGGGCTGGTTCTATGATTTTGCATTCCGAATTGTGCTGCTATAAACATGCATGTGCAAGTATCTTTCTTGTATAATGACTTTTTTCTCCCTGGGTAGATACCCAGTAGTGGGAATCCTGCTTGCCACTCTGTGCTGTTTAACTGTGTCATTTAGCCCATTTACATTCAAGATTAATATTGATAGGTGTGGATTTGATCCTGTCATTGTGCTGTTAGCTTGTCATTACATTTGCTTGTTTGTATGGTTGCTTTAAACACTGGTCTCTGTGTTTAAGGGGATTTTTTTATTAGCTGGTAGTGGTCTTTCTTTTCTATACTAAGTGCCCCTTTCAAGATCTCTTGTAAGGCAGATCTGGTGGTAATAAAGTTCCTCAACATTTGCTTATCTGAAAAAAATCTTCCTTTTCCTTCACTTAAAAAGCTTAATTTGGTTGGATATGAAATTCTTGGTTGAAGATTTTTTTCTTTAAGAGTGTTGAATGGAGGCCTCCAATCTCTTCTGATTTGTAAGAATTCAGCTGACAGATCTGCTGTTAGCCTGATGGAAATCCCTTTGTAGGTGACCTGCCCTTTCTCTCTGGCTGCCTTTAACATTCTTTCTTTTATTTCCATCTTGGAAAATGTGATGATTATGTATCTTGGAGATGATCTTGTGTAGAATCTTGCATGAGTTCTCTGTATTTCCTGAATATGTCTGTTGGCCTCTCTAGCAAGTTTGGGAAAGAGTTCGTGAACGATATTCTGAAATATAATTTCCAAGTTGTTGGCTTTCTGGCTCTCCCTTTCAGGGATTCCAATGATTTATAGATTTAACCTCTTTTCATAATCCCATACGTCTCAGGGGCTTTGTTCACTCCTTTTTATTATTTTTTCTTTATTTTTGTCTGACTGTCTTATTTCACAGAACCAGTCTTCAAATTCTGAAATTCTTTCCTCAGATTGGTATATTCTGCTGATAATCCTTGTGATTGCATTGAGTAATTCTTGTATTATTCAGCTCTATCAGACCCATTAAATTCTTTTTTATACTGGCTATTTCATCCTTCAGCTGCTGTATCACATTACTGTGATTCTTATTTGCCTTGGATTGGGTTTTGTCTTCCTCCTGAATCTCGATCATCTTCGTTTCTGTCATATTCTGAATTCTATTTCTGTCATTCCAGCCAGTTCAGCCTTGTTAAGAACTCTTGTTGGAGAACTGGTACAGTCTTTTGGAGGAAATATGATATTCTGGCCATTTGAGTTACCAGAATGACTGCAATGGTTCTTTCTCTTCTCTGTATGTGGGTGTTTCTTTAACTGCAGTGTATACTGAGTACAGTAAATAGACTTCCTTTCTGGATGTTTTTGCCAGGGAGAGGCATTGTGTAGGGTGTCTATCTGAAGCTGACTCTGTGTCTCTGGTTTCAGAGGGTGTTATGTTAGTGAGGCATTTTTGGTGTTGAAGCTTTGGGGTGTAATCCAGCAGGTGACACTTCAGCTTATTGGTCAGTCGATAGACTCTTGCTCAATTATGTGGTTTCCCCTATGTTTCCTCACAGTTGCAGCCATGTTCCCTCTCAGTGTTCTGAAGATGTAGGTTCCTTGTGCCCTTCAGTCCTGGCTACAGTTCAAAACTTAGCATTCCTGAGCAGCCAACTGCAGCTCTGGTGCAATCTCAGTGTTTATGTTCCTTTCCCAGCTTAGAGGCAGCACTGGAAGAGATCTTAGTAGTGGTTGTGTCCAAGAGTCAACCCTTGGGGGCTCCATCCCAGAGAGATGCAGGTCAGCAATCGCTCAGTGCAGTCAGTCCAAGATGGAGGGTTTGTGCTGTGGGCCTGAGTCAGGGGTTCCCTGTCTGATGACCAGCATTGGGAGGTGTGGGAGTTGTGGGACCCATGGGAGTCTAAGTGGGCTTCTCTCATTGGGTTGACTACATCTTGTTGGAGGTATGAATAAGGGACTTAAGACCGTTGCTCCTTCATTAGTCCAAGAGTGGCAAGAGCGGTTCCACTGTGGAGGCAATGGCATAGAGGGTTTCACTTGCTCCTGAAGGCTCTGCCCAAGATTAGCATTAAGAATTTAAATTCACACTTCTAGCACGTATTTTCTTTTTAAAATTAATTTAAAGAAAAGCTTATAATTTTAGCTTGTATTTCTTACTGCTGCAATGCACTATTCTTCTTTGTTAAGGAAAACCACAATAATTATAATACCATTGTATCTATGCACATATGTAGTTTCGGCTTAATTTTTTATTTATTATTTTACTTTATTTTCTGATTTTTAAATATTTTTACTATTGTGGAACATAACACAGTTATGGAAAGTAATAAAACCTAAATGCACAGTTAGAGAAAACAATTACAAATGTATCTCCCATGTTTACCACACCTTGGCCAAAAAATAAAATTTGCCAAAAATCCAGACACTCCCCATATATACCTTCTTGTTGATATCGTTTCCCTTTAGTTTTCTTCCTTCCAACTATTCCAATTGTTATGATAATCACTCATACATTTCATTTTAGAGTTTTACCACACATGTAATAAATTACAATGTATTAAAAATGTATTTTTGAAAACTTCATATAAATTGACTTAAATTGAATGTTTTTTTGATATTAGTAATTCCTCTCACATCTGTGAATATTATCTATTTAGCTCAAATTTGTTAATTTTCTTTGCTATGTAAATTCTTTGTAAACATGTCACTCTGGTTTGCTTTTTGATTGCTGTACAGTACTCGACTGTTTGAGTATGCCATAATTTATTTATCATTTTATCACTGATGGTCATTTGGGAGACTTCTCAACTTTAGCTATTAAAACAAAGTGATATGCACTTTTTTCATATGTATTTGAGTAGGAGTACAAATATTGGTTCTTATGAGGTGATCCTCCATCATAATCAGATAACGTCATGCTCAGACAAAGAAATTCTTTCAATTGATAATCCTAAGAGAAGTGTCTGAAAATTTTCAGTGCTTCATGTCCTTTTCAAAATTAGAAACACCAGAATAATTTTTGAACTTTTATATTTGTATAAAATATTATTGAACATTTTACAATCCTTTTTTATTCACATTTGAAATGCAACTTTAGTTTAAAAATTACATATTACTCTTTTTTCATTCTATGACTGATTTCACATACATTTCTTAAGAATAAATTATATATACTTATTCATATTGCATTATTAACTTTTCTAATCTTCTTTCTTGAAGTTTCAAATTCTCTTTTGTTATCAGCAAGTAGAGTTATACCAGAGATATTTTCTTAAATGAAACATTGTGTCAAATGACTTTGTGAAAATATGATTAGTTATCAGCATATCATAAGGGAAAATTAGGTTGTTTAAATTGTTTAGCAACCCTTGAAAGAACTCATGAAAAAAGTGTTAAAATATTAAAATGATTATACATTTAATATGGGCATCATAGGAAAATACAAATTCTATCATTACTAGTATAGAAAAAAATGATTGGTAGTTAACTTCCCATGTCTGAGCAAACACACATTAAAAAAGGGCAAGCCTAGGCCGGGCGCGGTGGCTCAAGCCTATAATCCCAGCACTTTGGGAGGCCGAGATGGGCGGATCACGAGGTCAGGAGATCGAGATCATCCTGGCTAACACGGTGAAACCCCGTCTCTACTGAAAAAAAAAATACAAAAAAACTAGCCGGCCGAGGTGGCGGGCGCCTGTAGTCCCAGTTACTCGGGAGGCTGAGGGAGGAGAATGGCGTGAACCCGGGAGGCGGAGCTTGTAGTGAGCTGAGATCCGGCCACTGCACTCCAGCCTGGGCGACAGAGCGAGACTCCGTCTCAAAAAAAAAAAAAAAAAAAAAAAAAGGGCAAGCCTAATATCAATGGTCATGATTCCCTTTAAGGTCTTGATCTTAAACTCCATGCGATCCTGATTTCCGAACGTGCAGTAAAATTCTTGGTTCTTCTAAATTAAATTCAGGGACCAGTGCCAAACAGGAAAGCACTGGGGCATACTAATGGATGAGTTCAATGCTCTCTTTATGGAAAACACGTAATTTTCAAAACAGCTCAAATTAACTACTATTTAAACAAAGTCTTGTCTTGCAATAGGCTGACATTTTTTCATAATAATTTTGAAGTAAAAGCTGATTTCTCATTCGCCAGCATGCAAATGAAGACATATTCTCTTTCATTGTTTTGCAATATTTTCCTTGTGTAGCCATAATTTGTGTTCAGCAACATGACTTGCTATGGAAATTTTTAAACCCAATACATAGATCGTATATTGGATGTCTAAATTTCTGAAGGAAGCTTGATCATAACTTGCATCATGACTGCTGTTAATTTATTTTTCTCAATACCAGATACATGTAAACAGAATCTAAATTTTTCCTATCAAAAGCATTCAAGATTTTCTTGGGAAGACATATACACCCATACACATATATACACACCCCACATGAATGGGAATAGTTTTTGTCCTACAGTTTCCAAAATGAAAAATAAACTTTAGGGATGTCATGCAGGTTGAAATGACCCTATTTTCCCACTCAGAATTTTCAGCCCGTTTTCAATATTTATCGAACTGATCTCTCATCCTTAGGCCTTTAAGGAATTCATTCTCGTAAGTCAATTTGATATTCAAATATTAATTAATTAAATATTCAGCACTTCTGCAAATATTCTTTGAGCACTTAAAAAAAGTGTTTTCGATTGAAGAATATTGACTTCTCTGTATACGATTATTTGGATATTTTTCTTTCATTTTAACTTATTTTTTATTATTTAATGGTTTAAGACTAACAGATGTTAAAATCAGTATCCCATGTTGGGTTTTATTCATTTTAAGTTTTTATAGCATAATTGTTTCTAAGAAAGGATCTTGGAGTCAGACTGCCAGGACAGGAAATCAGGTTCTCTGCTTCATATAGGTATGATCTGAGAATCTATTTTACAACAACTATCAGCCTTAGGATAGCCATCTGTTAAATGCAGATGATAATAATACCCTCTTTGGATAGTCTTTATGAAGAGTTAGTACACACTTGTATAACTAATTTCAATTTCACCTGTCTGGTTCAGACAGGAAACAAGGACTGCTAGTTTTTTATTTGATTCTATGTTACTTGATATGTAGAAGTTACCTGTGAAAACTTCCACTTTTGAATAGCTATAGTAGGTTCCAGAAAGCAAGATGTCCTTCTGCAACAACAAGGATAAGGTAAATAAAAGGCCAAAATTGTGTGTGTATTCATCAAAGAGCTTGCAAGCAATAAGGACCATCTGAACTGAAATCCAGTACAAGAAGAGTCTTTATGTGTGAAGAGCAATTTATAAAGCAATCCTTATCACATCACAGAAAGTTTTTTCTGCAGAAAATGTAAAACTACTCCAAAAATACACCTGGAAATGCCAAGTGATTAGGCCAATAAAATAATTTTTTAAAATACAAATTTGGAGGATTAGTTTCTAATTTCAAAGTTTACTACAAGTTTGCTGGACTAAATCAAGACAGTATGGTAACTGCATCATGAGAGACAAAAGAACAATGAAACACAATTGAGAGTCCGGAAATTAGTAATGACATTCATGGTCAGCTGATTTTTAAAATCACACCATTGCAATTCAACAGGAATTAATCATTTTTCTCAACTAATTAGTTGAGAAAATACCCACATGTATAAAGATGAATTTAGGCTACTGCCAATGCCCACATGGAAGCTGGCAGCCTTGGGCCAGCCTGCAACCCATCCTAGTCCAAGAGCCCATACCTTGCCACACTGCTGGTGCTGGCATGTGTTAACAAGCTTGCATTACACTGTCACTATTCAATGAAGAGCTTTGGCTGGTACCTCCCTTCAGAGTGCTGTGGCCAGCAATTCAGGAACACAATGGCCCTTCCAGCACAGCAGATTCCCAATGTTGAGGGGCTAGAGAACAAAGTCCGGGGTCCAAAACTAGACCCCAGAGTTAGAGTTAGAAACCTTGGCCCTCCAAAAATCTACCAGAAACAAACTCATTTTATGGAATCCACAGTGAAAGCCCAAAGTGCATCAACGAAGATAAAAACAGAAAAAAAAAAAAAAAAATCTAAAGAATGGCAACTTCAAAGACTGAAGAATATCAGCCCACAGAGATGAGAAAGAACCAGCACAATAACTGTGGCAACTCAAAAAGCCTCCAAATGACCACACTAGTTCCCCCCCAGGCTGAAAAGGCAGAAATATGATTCAGAACATGGATAGGAACAAAGATAATGAGATTCAGCAGAAAGTCAAACCACAATCCAAAGATTCTGAGGAATGCCATAAAATGATACAGAAGACACAAGACAAAATGGTCATTTTAAGAAAAATTCCAACTGATCTGATAGAGCTGAAAACATCACTTCAAGAATTTCAGGATACAAATGCAAGTGTTAGCAGAATCAACACAGCTGGGGAAAGAATCTCAGAGCTCAAGACCAGCTCTCTGAAATTAGTCAGGGAAAAATTAAAAAAAATAAATAAATAAAGAAGAATGCACAAAACCTCCAAGAAATATAAGATTTTGTTAAGAGACTAAATACATGACTCATTGGCATCCATGAAATACAGGAATAATAGAAGGCAAATAACTGGGAAATCCTATTTCAGGATATAGTCCATAAAATTTTCCTCAACCTTGCTACAGAGGCCAGCATTCAAATTCAGGAAATGCTAAGAACCCCTACGAAATACTACACAAGAAGACTATACCCAAGACACATAGTCATCAGATTCTCCAAGGTGAAAATGAAAGAAAAAATGCCATAGGCAGCTAGAGAGAAAGGGCAGGTCACCTACAAAGGGGACAGCATCGAGCTAACACGGGACCTGTTAGCAGAAACTCCACAATCAGGAAGAGACGGGAGCTCATATTCAGAAACTTTTTGAAAAAGAATGTCCAATCAAGAATTTCATGTAAATGAAGTAGAAATAGGATCTTTTTCAGACAAACAAAGGTTAAGGAATTTCATTACCACCAGACCTGTCTCACAAGAGGTCCTGAATGGATTGCTAATCATAGAAACGAAAGACCATTATCGGCCACAACAAAATCACACTTAAGGACATAGATCAGTATCCTATAAAGTAACCACAGAAACCGGTCTGCATGATAAGCAGCTAACAACATGATGAAAGGATCAAATTCCCACATATGAATACTAACCTTGAATGTAAACAGGTTAAACCCCTGAATTAAAAGGCACAGAGTGGCAAGTTGGATAAAGAAGCAAGATGCAATGGTATGGTGTCTTCAAGAGACTCACTTACATGCAATGATACCCATAAGCTCAAATTTAAAAGACTGAGAAAAATCTACCAAGCAAATGGAAAATAGAAGCAGGGTTGCTATTCTAACTTTTCTTTTTTTTTTCTTTTTTTTTTGTTTGTTTGATTGCTTGTTTTGAGTAGGGTCTCACTCTGTTGCCCAGGCCATAGTGCAGTGGTGTAATCTCAGCCTACTGCCACCTCTACATCCTGGTCTCAAGAAATCCTCCCAACTCAGCCTTACAAGTACCTGAGACCACAGGTGTGCACCACCATGACTGGCTAATTTTTGTATTTTTTTTCCTGATAGAGACAGGATTTGGCCATGCTGCTCAGGCTAGTCTCAAACTCCTGGGGTCAAGTGATCCATCCACCTCAGCTCCTAAAGTACTGGTATTACAAGTCTGAGCCATGGCACCTGACCTTGATGATCTAATTTCATACAAAACTGTCTTTAACCAGCAAAGATCAAGAAAGAAACAGAAGGGCATTACATAATTGAAAAAGGTTCAATTCAGCAGGAAGACATGACTATTCTAAATGTATATGCACCCAACCCAGATTCATAAAGCAAATTCTCACAGACCTATTAAAAAATTAAGGAAACCGCACAATAATAGTAAGAGATTTCAACACCCCACCAACAGCATTAGACAGAACATAAGGTATTCAGGACCTGAAATAGACATTTAACCAAATGAACCTAATAGACATCCACAAAACAGTTTACCCCAAAACAACAGAATACACATTCTTCTCATCTGCATATGACATATAATCTAAAATCAACCACACGATCTAAAATAACACAATTCCTAGCAAATATAAAACAGAGAAAATCATACCAACCACATTCTTGTACCACAGCACAATAAAAATGTAAATAAATACTAAGAAAATACCTTAAAACCATATAATTACATAGAAATTAAACAGCCTTCCCTGAATGACTTTTGGGTACATATTGAAATTAAGGCAGAAATCAATAAATTCTTTGAACATAATGAGAACAAAGATACAATATACCAGAATCTCTGGGGTATGGATAAGGCAGTGTTAAGAGGAAAGTTTGTAGCACTAAACACCCACATCAAAAAGTTAGAATGATCTCAAATTAATAACCTAACTTCACAAGAGAAACTAAACAAACAAGAGCAAACCAATGCCAAAGCTAGCAAAAGACAATAAGTAACCAAAATCAGAGCTGAACTGAAGGCAATTGTAATTTAAAAACACATATAAATGGTCAGTGAATCCAGGATTTGATGTTTTTATAAAATTAATAT